>NC_089504.1:223912319-224235273 GCF_036850995.1 Saccopteryx leptura | reverse complement strand
AGGGTAAGACATTCCTCCACAGTGTTTCCTTGCTCTGGCCCCCAATGCAGATACCTCCTTTTCTCTTTCCTCTTGTCAACTACTGTCTAGATTCCTTATACCTTCTGTTTCTAGTCAATTTAGAAATGATTTTTTTCCAAAAAAGAGCTTTTCTCATCATTTTCTTGTTCTTGGCAGAGTAGGCCTGCCTGGAGGCCAGTAGTAGTAATGTGCATGAAAATGAAAAAATATATGTAATAATGAAGAAAAACACTGATCCAGGCTTGGAAAATAACTCCCTTGAAAGTTTAGGTTGACATTCTGGGCCAAGATGTTGATGGCTGTTTATTTGCTCTGAGCCAGACGTGGCGGCTGCAGCGCTTGGCTCCCCAGAGCCCTCACGGGAACCACGGCCCGCTCAGGTCCCTCCGGAGCAGACGTGACTCGGGTCAGTGATCCTCATGTTTGGCCTAGAGACCACCACAGTCTATTGCCCGACAGTGAGGCTAAGAGTCATCATGCTGGGCAGTGAGCCCACTCTTGTGTCCCTCCATCCGTTGATTTTGAACTTCAAAAATGCTGGGACATGTAAGCCTTCAGAAAAGTGTCCTTGTCTTCATTCATTGTCAACCTGGGTCACCGTGGTTTGGGGACCAATGCCTTCATAGCAACATAAATACAGCTCATGAGCTGCTCATCACTTTACTCTTTGACATCACCTTTTGCAAGGACAAAATCTCCATCTTGTGGCAGACATTGCAGCTTTTGACATAGAAGGGTCTGAAAATGGGATTTTGTCAAAATGCAGCACAGAAGTGTGGCCTCATTTTCTCTGGCCTTTGCCCAGTGGCAGCAGAGTGTCTGTGACAATTGAGCTACCTGTCACATCAGCCGGCCACTATTTTAGCCTCTCTGCTCACAGGATTAAACTGTATCCTCATAGCTTCACATTCAAGAAACATCAAGACCCATTGGAACGTTTATTGCTAATGGCTCTTCCTGGGCCCCGGTGTAAGAGAACAGCTGTCCCTGACCATTGTGTGAGGAGGAGAAAGAACAGGGATGTGTGGGTGTTACAGCGAGGGAAAAGTGCCAACATGGCCTGCCACCTAGCCTGCCTAGGACACTGGCCAACCCTGGAGACAGAGCTGGCCGGGGAGAGTGCCACAGAAGGAAGCTGGAAAGCCAGCCAGGAAAGGCCCCGGGTTTCATGCAAAGATCTAGGTGACCCTTGGGGGGGACAAGACCTGGATTATTGGGGGTGGGCAGAGAGGCTGGGAACAGCTTCTTGTTGACTGTTCAAGGCCTGGATGTGACTCAGGTGGAGAAAAGACTCCTTTTGTCCTGGGGTTTCCCCAGTGATTCACACCAGGGGGTGGTGCCATCTCCCATGAGGGGCACTTGGAAATACAAAGGGGCGTGTTAGTTTGTCACTGTATTGTGGGCACTGGAATGAAGGGCTGAGCAGGGAGGCAGCAACCCGGCAAGGCCCAGGGCAGTGGCTCCTGACAAAGTCATCCTGCATGGGCAACATGCAGAAGATGTGACCTGCCCACCATGTCCGGACAAACTCGGGATTTTGGAGTTTAAGTGTGGCCCCCAGCCCATACCTCTGCGCGATGGAAGGGAGCTGCCTGTCAGAGCACAGAGCCCTGAGCACCTGCAGGGAAGGGCCCGCGGCTCAGCCTTCCGGAGCTGGCGCTGCCTGGTGTTCACGAGGTTGGAACAAGACAGTGGGCACAGGAAGGGCCAGCCCCCACCGGTGACAGCAAGCCCCACTGGAGACTGACACTTCTCAGAGAAGAACCAAGTTTTCCGGTGGAATTCATTTTGAGAAGGGTTTTTAGAGAAATGGGTGGGAAACTGTTTAAATTGACCTTACCACCTGAGGCCCTCTGAGAACAAAGGTATCCCTTGAGTTAGCAGTTCATTTATCTTTTAGAAGGTTCTAGAAGTTTGCACAACCAGGTTCTTATCCCCCCTCCACCACCACCAGGTACTAACCCTCTACTGTCCAGTTACTGGTTGGTCACTGTCTTCCCTTGAGCCAGAGCAATAATATTTTGACAATGCCTAGAGCCAAGCTTGGAAATAGAAACAGACAAGATTTTCTGGCTTCCCTGCCTGCGTTTCCCTCTCTTTCCCTCAGTAAAGGTAGGGGCAGAGCCTGCCAATAGTTTGCTAATGGTCTCCAAGCGAAAAGATTGTTGAATTCAGAAGAGATTTTTAGACTCCCTAGGGGCATGACGCTCGTAGTTTCACAATGGAGAATTATTTTGTGGTATTTATTTTATGGTTCCTAACCCTTGTTCTAAATCTCGCTGGTGTGTTTTCATTTAAAATGTATTAACTGAAACTTGGCATTGAGACTTGGCTCCATTAAGCCCTACGACAGCTTAATCCAGATTTTATTATACTGGGACTTGAGTATATGAACTGTGATGTGGCGGGAAGCTTGGGGGCACATCAAGTAAGTTTGATACTTACTATGGATTTAACTCTTTTGGTTACCTCTTGGCAATTAAACTAGAGTGTTTGTGGTTGGAGTTTCATGTTTTCAAAATGTTTCAACAGTGACTGTTCCTGAGACGAGGGCTTAAGGGTACTCTGGGCAGATGGCAGAGTTAGTTGAGCAACTGGGTCGCGTGGTTTTTTGTTGGGTCTTTCTCATGGATGTGGGGCCCTGTTAGGCAGCACAGAGAAAGCAGCCTCGCCCCCCCCCCCCCCAAGCTCTGGGATGTTCAGAGCTAACCACCCCGCCACCACCAGCCTGGCTTGGAGTTCTCGGGGGCTCTTCAGTCTCAGGGCTCCTGCAGCAGACCCCTTGACCTCCCCCTCGAACCTGCCCCTCTACTCTATTCCCTTCTGGGAACAGACAAACCATCCAGTAAGTTGCCCCTGCGACTCTTGGTCCTCTGTCACAACCAGGGTCTCTTGGCATTACCTTCTCAGAGCAATGGCAGATGTCATTCTCCACCTCCATGGCCTGTCCCTGTCCCCGGCCCAGCACCAACAGTTCTCACCCGGAGTACCCATTAGCTTCTTACCTGTCTCCCCACGCCTGTGTGTGACCATGTCCATCTGCGGCCATCTCTCTTGCAGCTACACAGTTCCCTTTGAAATAGAAACTAAATTGCCTTGCAACCCTGCCCCAAACCCTTCATGGCTTCCCACTGCATGGAGCTTATGATTTCCGCCTTTCCCGTGTCCTTGGACCCTGCATGGTCAGCTCCTGGGTACCGGCTGGCCTCCTCTCACCACCCCATTGCCACCTCTCACTGGGCTCTGACTTCACCAATCTTCCCCCTAACTCAGCTCCTGGCTGGGTCCCCTTATTCTCTGATAACTCCTTCAAAGAGGTCTTTCCTGACCCTCTTCTAATCTGATCAAAGCACCCACTACGGTCTCTCCTAGCACCTGGCACGGCTGTCAGGACACGCACTGCAGTGTACACCTTTACATTCATTGCTGTGTTGTGGGTTTGGCTCTGGTGCCTCCTACTGAACTCCAAGTCACGTCAGTGTGAGGCCTCTGCTTTGCTCACCACTATAAATCCAGTAATCAGAACAATGCCCTATATGGAGCACACATTCAATAAATATTGGTTGGATCCATGAATACTGCCTTCAAGGAGTTGATTCATCAGCAAAAACCTACTGAGCCTCTGCTGTGTTCACTCTAGACTATAAAAAACAGAAGTACTTGAAAAAAAATTAAGAGCCAGTTAAAGCATTGCTAAATAAAGTAAAATCCATACCAACTGAATCTTGAAGTCCTAAAGGATTTTTTGAGCAAAATCTGTTGAGCAATCACATAAAAGGTTATGAATTGGAGGCAGGTAACCAATGACCAAGGGTCCCTCCTTCAACTTGGTCTTTGCGTTGATATCCTCAAGTCTGAGACAGTTGAACACAGGGCACCGTGGACAGGAAATCCACAGAAAAAGTGTGTGGACCCTGGTTTAAATCCTCCTGTTTATCCATCACAGTCTACATGTTTGTCATTCAGACATCTTCCCGGGATACCCCAGTCACACTTTCCAGGGAGATCGAGGTCTGCCCTCATCGCCTGCTCTTTTCGGACTCCTGGAGATTCAGGGGTGAGTGCAATGGTGGGCTTCCTCCAAGGACCCTCGGTGGCTATGGGTATGAAGTTCTTTGTCTCAAGCTGACTGTTGGAACTAAGATACCTTAGCCTCTTTTTCCAAGATGTCCAATGTGCTTAATTGTTCCTAGATGTATTGTATTAATTTACTTGTTTTTAATGTGGGTCTAGAGAGTTTTTATGTGAGAGAAACCTTTATTAATAAGTTTGAAAACAGTAATTTGTAGAAAATTCAAGAAAAAAGCAAAGAGTGGTGAGGGCTCTTTGCGCCAGTGCTACATCACATCCTGAAGCGAGTCAGCATGGTCAAGTTTAAAGCCATGTTCCTTTGTGTTTCCTAAGAGCAAGCATAACACCTGCATGTAAGCTGGTGGGCTGTGACCCATGAAGGAGGGAAAAGCAAATACATGTAGTCCCAAAAGATGTACCAAAGGCTTCCATCACTAATCTTTTCAGTAATGGGCTATTGGGGCATAGACTTGACAAGCTTATGAAGAATCTGGAGGCCAAGCCCTGGGCTTAATCTACCCAGGACCCACCTGGGATAACAGGGTGAACTTTATCCAGGTTGGCCCCCAGCCTTTCTGACCTCCTCATGACTTTGTGCTTCTGAACCCTGAAAGGGAATTTTCTCAAGAGGTCTGCTAGTTTGGCTCCTTGACATCAAAAAGGGAACTTAGAATAATAAAGACCTTGTACATTTGTATGCAAATAGGCTAAGGGACCTTCCCCAAGGTAACAGAGCCTGCAGGGCTGGTGCTAGAACCCAGGCTGGTCTGGGCCAGACCCACGCTTCTCACCTCTATCCCCGAACCTCCCTTCCCAACCCCCGTCTACCTATATCCACAGTTCTCTGCATTTTGGTGCTGTGTTTCCCCTGTTGTTTTTCTTCTCTTCTACTGACTGCCCACGTCCTACATCTCCCCATCCTTCTACAAACCTCCATGAAATAGAAATGTAGCAACCTTCTTTTTAGAGAATGTTCTAGCCTCTTGGTCCTCCCCCTGCCTCCTGTGCCCATCACCACACTACCTGGAGACATACTGGGCTGTATACGCCCAGCAGGTCGGGAGGTCTTAACACCAGCATGGTCTTAACTAAAGCACGGTGAACTTCGCCACTGCTCACCACACAGAACATGATCTCTTTCCATTTCTTGTGCAAAAATGCGCCTGAAACGTGGAACATAATCTTCCCCATTCTAGGAGATATTACCCGGGGCTTCTGTGAGCAGTTATTTTCCTTGGAACCTTCAGCACCTCGACAGCAGGATTTAATTATGTTTCAGCAGATCTCAGTGAGAACGATCCACGACAGGAAGTCACTCTCGTTTCAAGGAAAGAGCATATGGAGAGATGTTTATCCCATTTTAGAGTCATACAATCTTCCTCATAATGTAAGTGATTTTATAAATTGCTTCAAATTCTTTCACCCACAAGGTGGGCTGTATACATAAGAAACATATATGCACACATGTGCAAATACATTGAGAACCACCCTATAAGACACAAAGCACTGGAGTTAAAACCACAGAGCTAAGACCTGAAATAATATTTTTCCTTGTACTTCTTGTACTAGCAATAGAACAATAAAGCAAGGTTCATTAGGGAGCCCCAAATAACGTGAAACGTGACCGTGCTTGTGACCTGCAGAAGCCGCTCTATTACTTTCAAGGTGGAAAGGATGAACACCCTCGGGGCCTGCCCCTCCATCCATCTGCTGCATGGGTGCTGGAGGCGTGTGCAGAACACAGCTGATGTCTCGCAACTCTCTCCTTCTGGTGTTGTTCCGCGCATTTCCCTACGAGGAAGTCACAGTAGCTCTGTCGCCTGGAGCTGTGGCGTTCGTCCAGCCTGCCTCCCTTTCCTGTGAGGTCCGATGAGCATATTCATGAATGGTACTGATGTAGAAATAGGTTAACTCTAGAATAGGTGCTGGCCTGGATCTTGCTGACACTGAACTGCTTTCAAGAAAGAAATAATCCTTGTGCTCTCAAAACTGGGAAGTCTGATACAATTTTAATCTCCCTGTCAAATGGCTGGATGTGGTACTATGGTCCTGGTGGGAGAAATGGGGAGAAGTGTGAGCTACTCAGGAGGTAGGAGAGGAATAGCTGGACAGTGAGGCTTGCCAGTGTGACACCAGGACTTTCTCCTAAGCCATTTGAAGATTTTCTGTAATTTGAAACGTTGATCATTGATTGGGTTCTGTGTCCAAAATAGATTGTCTGTGAAAGCCCATTGGTTTATTTATTTACTCAATAATACTTACAGCCCAGGCACTAGGGGATACGGGACAAAGAAACAAGGCATGAAGCCTACCCTCACTGACTGAGGGTGGAGGCAAGCCTGGACCCAGGGGCCAGCTCTACTACTTGAGGGTCTGTGCTGTGATTGTGTCGCTGGGACAGGAAGGAAATGCCCTCACCAAACCTGGACCTCCTCCCCCAGCCCAGCCCTCACTGCTTTGCCTTCCAGCACAGATAACTATGTGCAATTATTTATATGTTTATGGCCCATTTCTTCCCATTGGAACACCAACCCCATGCAGCCAGGGAGTTATTATCCCTCCATCCCCAGTGCCTTGTGCATAGTAGATGCTCAACAAAAATGTGTCATGGCAACAGGCATGGAAGTGCTGAGAAGGGAGAGATGCCTGGGGTGAAGGCTGGTCTGAGGGACGAAGCCTTGCGTGGGAAGGAGTGTTCTGAGCTGTGGTGTTTTCCCAGCTAGAGAAGGGAAAGAAAGCACGTTCCTGGAAGAGGGTTTAAGATGAGCAAAAGCTCCAATGAGTGAAAATAACCTTAAGTGGAAAAGTAGGGTAGTGAGGCCACATTTCACATGTGGCAGAGAAGGGGCGGGAAAGGAAACTCCGGCGAGAAAGCTTGGGCCAGACAGAGAAAGGATCTGGTACAAAGGGAAAAATAATGTAGTTTACCCAGTTGTTGGAAAGATAGCCAAATCCCTTCTGTAACAATTTGGGGTGCAGAAATAAATTGTGTGTGTGTATGTGTGTGCATGCGTGAGTGTGTGTGTGTGTATGTGCACAAACCATTTCACACATGGTAAATAACTAAGAAAATTTGTTTCCTTGTATGGCATGCCAAGGAATTTGTTCTGTAGTTGTTAAAGTACCCAGGAGGTATTGAACAAGGGGAGGGTTGTGATGCGATGTCTTTGGAAGCTCCAGAGAAACTGTGGAGTCTGGAGCAGGTGAGAATCTGTAACAGGGAGGCCGGGCCAGAGACTGTGGGAGTTGCAGGTGAAGGCCATGTCAGTTTGGAGAGCGGGGATCATGGGCATAAAGGGATAGGTCCTATTGTTCAACTCGGTGTGGGGAGGAGAGGAGAAAGGAATGGAGGGTGTTTGGGAAACACCTTGCCCTTCATTGTGTTCATTAGTAACTGACATTATAAAATAGATCGTTGCGTGTTGTGGTGGTGGAGGTGGTTGTTGTTTGCTTGTTTGTTGTGTGGGTTCTCCACATCACCCACTAGAAAGTGCACTTTGTGAGGACTCTTGCAGACAATTTTTCTCTCTGTTGTACTTCTATAACCTAAAAACGGTGCCTGACCCATGGTACATCCTCAATATTTGCAAATGAACTTGTGAATGAACAGGATAATCCTTATCCCCAGATAAGGAAGATGTGAAAAAATATTGTCTGGGTGAAGAGAGAGGAAGGAAGGCACAAAGGTAAGGATCCAGGTGGAGATGCCCAGGGGCTGTCTTGAACCTAGGAGAGAAGTCAGGGGTCGGGGTGCAGATAGAGGTACAGATAGAGGTGCAGGTGCTGGAATTACTTTGGGTCAATTATTATGTGGTAGTGACAAATGAGATCACCTGGTGAAGATAAGAAGAGATGCAGGTCAAGAATGATAACCCAGGACATAAGCATGCATAGGGGTTAGGAGAGAGATGAAACCAAGACAGGAGATGGAGAAGGCAGGCCGGAAGGGCCAAGGAAAACCACAGTAGCATGTCATCCCAGAACCATGGGTGGAGGGAGCTTCAGGAAAGGCAATGTCAACCAGTGGCAGAACCCTGTGGCATAGTAGTCTCATGGTACAAATGTCTATGGGAGATGGGTTGACGTGCTAGAGCCATGGCTGGGTTGTCTTGCAAGAACTGGTTTTTAATTTTGCCATAATTTCATGAACTATTATTAAAACTTAAAAATTAAATTTTGTAAGCTTACAATGGAACACTTTATTAAAAACAAAGATAACATTCAAAACTCTCCACTTCCTAATTACATTTTACTGTCATCTATGCCCTTGTATCTGTGTGTACAATAGATATATAAACTGTCTTCTGTAGCTGTCTGGTTTAAATGCTGCACAATGGTGCACTACTATGATTCTCTTCTCAGTTCTGCAGTCAGTGATATCATGTTGGCAGCCTGAACTCAGCCATGGTAAGAGTATTTACACCATGGCAATTGGCAAAGGTTCTTCTTTCCAGAGGGCTGGTTGTGAAACATTCACAGGTCTATTCCTTCTTGAAGGGCAAAGAGAGGATCCAATGTGCATTTCATTGGGGAGGGGGGGCAATGGCAGTGGAGGTGCTGAAAACCGATGGAGCTCAAATGAAGCTAGACTCCAAGGTGATGGTGGATTGGGTTCTAGAGCCTGAGTATAGAAAGGGCCTATTGTCCACTGACAAGGCAAAGCTTCCATTTAAATGTGTACCAAGATAATTTGACTTTTTCAGCCATACACGCAAAGAGAGTATTTGGTCCTGCACTTGGTCTACTTCCCTTTATAAAATTCACTTTGGATCATTTAAAAGTTTTCTTTAAGAATGCTGCCACACTGCCATCTAAGTGAGACAGACCACTGGTTGTTTTTCGTGAATAAACTCCTGTCCTCAGCAAATTGCTGGGTGGGCAATTATTTTGTGTGATGGTAGCAGCTCAGGATGGTGGTGGGCAGCTGGACCGCTTCAGTGTGGAAATTTCAGTGGGCTCTCCAGAGATCTAGTTCACATGCCATCATCAAATAGGTTAAGTAAATACCTAGAACAGATGGCAAGAGGGAACGTAGTCTTTTGCAGCCTGTTCATGTCCTGCTTTTGATTCTGGATAAATGTACAAAACTTACATTCTTTAAAAATAGTACGAATAATCGAACTCCCCCTCTCATATATGTTACATGCACATACAGAGAGAAAAAAATGTAACAAAACACTGCATTGTTCAAACCATGTATGCTCCCCCTTTGGTAAACTGAATGAGGCCGAACTGGTCCACCCAAGAGGCAAGGTGACATAAAGGCTGAGGCCACCCCATAACTGAGCACCTCAGCCCTGTTCATACCATGTACTCTCCTATAGACAATTTCACTGGTAAAATGTTCCGGTTTGTTTTCTACTCTTCACACTAGAATGCTTCTGCATGGTACTTCCCAGATTTCACAATCCTCTTTATAATTGTCCTTCCCAGTGACCACTTAATATGCCATCATATTAATAGAGCACAGTCTGGCTAAGCCACTTCCTCGCAGTTGGGTCCTTGGGTTGTTTCCAAGGATTCATTTTAATATACGGCAGGACTTGGAATATATTTTTACAAATATATTTGTTTCCTTGGAATTAATCCTTGGGACATTTTTTTTCCCCCAAGAGGCTCTACCAGGTCAAAGAGTGGAATAATTTTTATGACTTGTCATAGATTGTGGGATTTTTTTTTTTTCTCTTTCAGTTTATGATGCCACCAACAAAGTTCTGTGTGCCTGCTTCCCCCCAAAGCCCTGCTGGCAAAACGTCTTGTCATTTTTATTAGTTTCTCCTGTGGTTCTGACTGCAGTATAACTCTGTGGAGCTGGGAAGATGGAATCACCAGATAATCTCCCCCCCCCCAATTAAAGCCTTGTGTGGTGATGTGCGGGAGGTTTGCACATCGATCATAAAGACTTCAGAGAGATGCTATCAGTCCAGTACAAAAGTGAGGGGGAAAATGTAGAGACCTGGGTGGCCTCCGGGATTAGAGACCAAAGAGTGAACAAATAAATAAGACAACACCAGAGTGGGGAGGAGGAGAGGCGCCATAAAATTAAAATGAGAAGGTAACTGTTCTCGCTGTTATTTTCAGGCCTCAATGAGGCAGCTGCATTGCAGGAATTGCTCAGTGTTGGAAATAACCCTGTGGAGTGAGCATTGTTTCTGTGACTGCTATTAAATATGTTGAGCACAACATGTGGATAGGATCCTTCTCCCTAGTTGGCAGGATCTGTTGTCTCTCCCAATAGCTGAGCTCCGGAATTAGAGTTGCTGCAGTCGGTTGCTCTGCAGTTGGCCTTCGTGGGAGTGCTTGTTGTTTACGTAGCATCCCCACGGCGCATGGGGTGGCTCTGGCACCCATGACAAGTAGTGGAAATATACAGCACATTCCTCTGAGAAGACATCTAGGTTTATACTTTATTGTTATTATTATTTTAAATGCTTTGTTCTGTTTGGACATTTCAAACCCTTCTTCTCTGAAGGGGCAATACTTATGTGTTCAGGGTTCATAAAAACTCTTCTCCAAGGAAGCAACTAAAATCAGCGTAGCTCCCGGGTTATGTCACAAATGACCATTTTGTCTTGGCCAGTTGGCTCAGTGGTAGAGTGTTGACCTGGCATATGGATGTCCCAGGTTTAGTTCCTGGTCAGGGCACACAGGAGAAGTGACCATATGCTTCTCCACCCCTCTCCCTCCCCATTTTCTGTCTCTCTTTTTCTCTCCCGCAACCATGGCTTAATTGATTTGAGCTATCAGTCCCGGGTGCCGAGGATGGCTTTGTGGAGCCTCTGCCTCAAAGTGCTAAAAATAGTTCAGTTGCAAGCTTGGGCCCCAGATGGGCAAAGCACAGGCCCCAGATGGGAGTTTCTGAGTGGATTCCAGTTGGGACGCATGTGGGAGTCTTTCTATCTCCCCTCCTCTCACATAAATAAAAAAATATGGCCGTTTCATGGCCTTAGGAGGAATGAATGTCTCTCAGGCTGCATATGTTGTATTCTATCTCTGGTTGCTTATTAATGAGTTATCGTCTATAATCTCAGCTGTTTCATCATGATGGACTGCCTAAGAAGGTATCCATTATTTTTAGAATTTGTTCAGCACAGTGAGATTTCTGAAGACAGAAGACATGTCTATACTGCTGGATGAGAAACATGCATCCTTGGGACAAAGAGCCTGTGTCTACAAAAGCAGAGTGAGGTGCAATATTGAGGCCAGTGGCAGGTGAACCAGGCCGGCAGAACAGCTTCGGCCTGAAATAGAGGCATTTATTTTTCTTTGTGTGATGGAAATAAATTCCATCACTGTTTCTCTCCCTCTGAGAACTTATTTTTCTCTATTTCAGCTTACTCAACATGCCTTGTGCCTCGGATAAACTCTTTTCCTCTTGGAAGCTGCCCATTGCGATAACTCTGGCCTCTTTCTCTGGTCCGCCTGCTCTCTGGTGTCTTCTTATCTAGAATCTTCTGTGGTCCTTCTTCCTTCCCTCTTGGCCAAGGCAGCATGCCAGCGCTCAGGCCCCCTTTCTGTGGGTGTTCCTCCAGAAAGCTTATCCATCTCAAGGAGCCTCCACCGCCTGGGGACCGAGACTCCTCTCATTCGTTATTTTCTAGCACACTGCTCCCCCACCCCCAAGCTCCAGCCCCACATCTCTTTAAGTGGTCCACAAGCCATTTCCACCACTGTGTCTCCCTGGCTTCCCACTGGACAGGTTCAAGGATGTCGCTTCCTCCCCTAGATGCTCAGGTCAGCTAGTTCTCTCAGCGATAACTATCCTTGTGGTCACCAAGACCCACCTCCTGCATCTTTGGCCCTTAGTCTTAGCCTCAAGTCCAGGCACCAGGTGCACTTGGATTTATGTCACAATGTCTCTCTCATTAGTCTCCCATCTTTGTCCTATTTGCCACCCTTCCTTCCAGCTCCCCTCCCCCACAGCTCTTGAGCAGGACATCCTACATCATGTCTCCCACCCACCCCCACATCCCTCTCAGACTTCCTCGGTGTCATGATGGCTGCTCCTCACTTGAGTAATCTCCCTGCCTCCCTATGTCCCACAGCCTCAAGCCCAGACCAGGTCCCTTGTCTTTTCTCGCCTTTGGAATCTGGCTCCAAGCAGGGACTCTGATCACCTTCTAAGCTCCACGCAAGCCCTTCCCATACCTTGCCTCTGGATTTATGTTCACACAACGGTGTGTCAGCCCCGTCACATGCAGGTTCGCAGGAGCTGAGGCTCAAGTCAAATAGTTAAATATAGCTACTAGTTAAATACAGCCTTTACTTAAAAACGAAGTCATATAAATTTAAGTAAATTGCATTTAAAAGTTAATAAACACTTGAAACTCACAACTTCCTAATTACTATTATCTGTGCCCTTGAGGGGACGTGTTTCTATTGTATCTGGGTGGTGCAGATATGATATGACGGCAAACAAGTGCGCACATCTCCAGCTCCACACTCAGCGAAGTCACAACACAGCTTGGAATTGGCCATGCTGAGAGTATTACTACCGTGGAGATTGGCAATGCTATAAAATATTTCCCCCCAAGAGAGGGATGTTGACCATTTACTGGCAAATTTGTTCGTTTTTCCTTTAGTCGGACATGTTCTCACCTTTTCCTGCAATACAAAATCTTTACTGTCCTGTGAGCATCCAGTTAAACCTCTCCTTCCTCCTGGCAATACCCACTGTCCAAATCCTCCATCCTTCATATCCTGAACCATTCAACCCAGCACTTCATAGTGTGTTTTCCACTGGTTAGTTTTTACCTAACTGAGTCAATGATTTGTTATTTCATCATGTTCCGAAGCCTTCTGAGTGCCCTGCCCTGTCCTCGTTCTGGCCTTGGCCCAAATCATTCACTGCCATTTCATGTATTTGTTGTCTCTCAGCCAATCCGCCACTTTATCACCTTCCCTTTGGGTCCCAGCACGATGCTGAGTTCCCAGCGGGGGCTCTACATAGACCTGTAAACTGATATGACACTCCGACACTCCGGAACACTAGATGTTCAAGGAATGTTATTAGAGACTGCTGGTGAATTTCAGGGGGAAATTGCCTTTTTTCACGTGTCTTGACTCACTTGTTTCAAGTGCTGAAAGTTTCAGCCCCAAATCTAGCTCAGGGTGGTGGTGGTGGAAGAACAATGATGCTTAGGGTGTGAGTTCAGTGCCATGTGGCCGTGGTGACACCCCTTGTCAGCTCTACTCTCCCTCCAGTCTACCCACCCGGATGATGCTATCTGTCCTGCTTACCTACCTACTTGGTTATTATGAAGACCTGATGAGAAGAGGATGCAAAAGTGCTCTGTGGCATGTTCTTCTCCTGATGTCCAGACCGGGAACCCAAATGGCCCACCCTCTCCCAAGTCCCCCAGTCCTATAAGCAACAACAAAAGACAAATTCCTATCTTCCTATCTGCACACCCGTTTCCCCCTTCCTTTCCTAAGATACGGAGGCTGAGATGCTGGGATTGGTATCCAAGATGAGATTAGCCAAAGCAGGAACATGGCATGTTGTAATTGCTAAACTGAGTAGTCATAACACCATCTCCAAAGGCTGGTTTTCTTATGAAATCTCTCCATAAAAACAACACACATAGAGACACACACATGGATACAGCTTACTTGAGATGCTGTCCAGCACCCTATGAGGGGAGTAGAGCAGATATCATCAACTCTTATTACTATTCCAGTTTTATGGACAGGGAAACTAAAGTCAAAGGAGGTTCTGTGATTTCCCAGAGTCACACAGCCACTCGAGGCTGAGCCAGAAGGAGAACCAGGTTCCCGTGTCTAGGTCGAGCGAGAATCTGGAAGCACCCACCACCTCTCCAAACTCTTTGGCAATGCTACCCAGCTTTCCACCTTCCTGTGAAGATTGATGCCCAATTTCTCTTCATGACACAGGGAAGGAAGTCGCCCTGGGAGGCGTGGGCTCTATCTAAAGTGATCACTTTGAGCATTTCCAACAACCTCTGTAGAGGCGGTCATGTCTTTCAAAGGTGAGGCATGGGCTCAGCGCACCCACCTCACAGGGCTTGGAGAGGATAAGAGATTGGAGGCATGGGATGTTGAAACTTTGAAAATTAAGTTGCCACATGAATGCAGGACAGGATAAAAAATAACAACAGGCATGTCTCTTCAAAGCGGCCCTTGGAGAAGTCCATGAGTGCAGGTGATCCACACGCACTGGTAGTCAGTTTCTCGGGGGTTCCCCAACTTTTCCTGAATGTGCCTGTTGTGCTGAGGGGAGAACCCACCCGGCCATCTTCTCTCCTTGTTGAGTCTCTAAAAGCAATGGCCATTCATCTGGGAACCTTTCCATCACTTGACCAAAGAGAGTGGCCCTGAGTTGATAATTTGTAGTGAGTAAGTCCAGTCCCATTTGTTCTTCTCTGCCTCTTTCTGACATTGAAGAAACACCAAGTTGTCCCTCAAGTTTCTGCCTGAGTCAGAAGTGCCTGATTCTCTTGTTGTGGGGTCACATGGCCATGGTGGTCCCTTGTGACACAATGTGTAGAGGGGAAAGGCAAGGATGAGTGAACATAGTGGAGACGTGAGGAGGAACAGGCTCTGGACTGACGGGCCCATTCTCTCACTGAAGAATTTGTGTCTCCTGAGAATGGAGGCAAATCAGACTGAGGCCAAGCATGTGACTGAATCTCAGTAATAGGTTTATGAAATGTGGATATTTTATTTTTGGTGTGTGTTTGTGTTTTTGCAAACTTGTTTTTTTTGTGTGTGTGTTTTTTTACCTTTTGCATTTTTGTGGGCAGAGCCTCCTCCCAGTTCTTCCCAGTTTGAGCCATTTCTTCCCCCTTGGGGGGAGGTTGGGCAAGAATCAGAATTCTTATGTCAGGAGGCAAAGAGGAAGAAGTTTCTGACATCCAAAATAGAGTTTGCAGCAAGACAAGGATCCTAAAACCAGACTTTGTAGAGAGGGAGGAGGCTTTAGAAATTCTCTAACATATCAAGAACTAAGGCTGGAAGACTCTTGTCCCCCAATTTTTCCATAATTATGGAAGTGATAGGCTACAGCCAGTGACAACTGGGCCCATCGGCTGGCTGTCGCAAGCTGGAGGAAAGAGTAGGGTACAGGAAGAAAGAGCTCAAACGCAACTCCCTGCACCTGGAATCGTGGGTGCAGGAAGGAAACAAGAAGGAAAAAGGCTGGGCCAGGTATCAGTGATCTCGCTCACACACCTCCATCCCCAGGGCTACCAGAAGCATCCAGACAGGCATGGGCAGCCCCAGACCTCCAGGTCCATGGCATCTTCTGCTGGGTGCATTGAAAGAAGCCTTCAGACCCCTGGGAGAAATCTTCACAATGACCTGGAAGGACTGACAGAGGCTGACAGAGGGGAGGCAAGAGACCAAACCTCAGTCCTAATGTCCCTTCTCACAATCTCAGCCCCAGAGTTGATGGTGGTGGAGAGACTGCGGGGTAAACTGAGGGAAACCCAATGTAGGTCTCTGGAAGAATACTGTTTCGGCGGCTGCCTCTGGTACCGGCCAGAGGAAGACATCCCACAGTAGGCAGAAGGAGAAGCAAAGATGGGCCCTTCTCAGCTGTGATCAACGCCGGTGTGAAAGGGACCAGCGGAAGTGCCCAGCTGCTCTTGGAGGGGCTGGCAGAACCGGGACAACCCATCCGGCTGGGGGAGCTTTCCAGTAGGGATGCCCAGAGGCACCTCACCCATCTCTCTAAAGTCGGGACGAGCCCTCTCTCCTCCAAACACTTGGCTGCCACGTTGGCAAGCAGCAGAGCCACTGGGAGGGAATCCGAGCTGTTCTAGAGAGACTGTTGAGACCAGCATATAGGGAACTGAACTTTGAATAAACGGAGTGAATGTTTGCATTAAAAGCAGGCTGCTTAGATTGGAAGAGTCTGAACTGTTGTTAGTTAGCCAGTCTCCACTGCTCCCGCTGCCCAGCAGGGTGGGGAGTCATGAGGACTATCAGATGAATTTATAGAGAAAATAAAGAATCATTTCTTTGCATCTCTGAGTTGTGATGTGAGGACATGTGTGGCCTCGATATATTCTGAGTCTCCCGTCCCCCAGCAAATGTTCCTGGCAGAGGCCTCACCATCCTGCGGGCTCCCTGAAAACTGGTGCCTGCCCGGCTGGGGTTTCCAGTCGTGGTCAGTGCTGTCTTGGCCCAAGGTGAAGAAACAGGCCAGTCCTGTGTTCCAATGGAGGTTTCCACATCCTCCTAGTTGGCAGAGGTTAGCAAGGGGCCAAAATTCTCACTATTAGAATCACCTAGTCCCTCAAGCTGAAAGAGAGGGGAGACTTGGGACACCCCTTCACCATGATTGCCCCAGTTCCCAGGAGGAAACCCCGTGACTGTGCCCTCCTGCCCAGCCCTGGACTAGTGTCTCCTGAAGTGTTTGGTTAGGATTTAGGAGATCTGAGAGTCAACCTTCTGTTAGCTAAAGACACTCTTCTGCCTTAAGGACCCATGGAACCTGGACTTCCTTTACTTCCTATTTCTTGCACTTCCCGCTTCCCCTCAGCACTTCCTCTGGGCAGACGTGACATTCCCTTCTGTCCCACTCTCCATGGCTAGGGGGATGGGGTGGACAAGGGGCCCCTCTTGGCCATCTCTTTCAGAAGTAAGAGTGACCTCAGCACTCAGAAGCACCTCAGGAGTCTGATGGCATCGGGTTTGGGGCAGGGACGGGTATAGCCCTGAGTTGTATGAGGAGGGAGGTCAGTTATCCTCCATCCCAGTGCTGTGTTCAGTCCTTCATTGCAGTTATCATCATATCATTGTATGATGTGTTTATTTGTTTACTTATGTCCCGTGAAAACTCTATGAGGGAGAGTCCTGATGTGCCCAGTTCATTTTGTTAGGTCCCTGGTGCCTAGAACAGTGCCAGAAATAGAGCTGGTGCTCAGTAAATGGTGAATCGATGTATTGAGAGACAGACACAGGTATGAGGTGGTGGGCTGGGGCTGGGGAGCTAGTACAGACGTGACAGCAAGGGGAAGAGCTGAGACAGCACCCGGACCTGTGCTGACCGCACCATCCACTAGCTACGTTTTCTGATTGAGGGCACGTTCCCTGTCCAAGTCCAGTAAGATGAGGAGAACAGTTCTATTTCAGTGTATCTTTTATAACACATCATAGATATCCACCAATCCATGTAAAGGAAGCACCCAGTCTTTGGTTGTGGTGATGCATTGGTCACAGTGATAAGCCCACCCTGAGAAGAGGTGTGACTTTTACGGCGCTGTGTGGATCATTTGGGGCTGGTTGCTCAAGGATGGCTGGCAAGAGGGGCTGGTCAGGGCGTGGGGGGCCGGCCATGCAGGGTGATGTCACCCCGATGCTGTGAATCCCAGACGCAGGCACATGAGCTCGAGTCCAGCTGTCTGGTGCCCCCTGTGAGACTCTCATCTCAAGCAGCCAATGTGGTATCTTACTTGAATGGAATTACCTTGTCCGAAAGCAGGGTTACCCTCCCTACTCCCAGTGTGGGCACTTAAGTGGCAGCAGGGAGGGAGGCCACAGGATGGTGGAAGCCTAACTTGCCCTGCTGTGCCATGTGGTGTCCGGGGGTGACGAGGAGTGGGAGGGCCTCCTTCTTGCCTGCTTCTTGTACTGCCCTCCCCCCCCCCCCCCGTAGGTTTCACTTGAAGAACGCTTCTGTGTAAAAATGATTTAGACATCCTCAAACCACAACCTCTAAAATTCCTTTTTATCTCCAAATGTTATGACTTAACAACCATCTACAGCACTGTACCAGTAGTCAGGGACTAAGGAGCCTTTCTGAAAAGTAATCTAACGTTAGTTAGAGCTTGTTACAACCACTTGGTTCTCCAAACGCCCAAAGAGTTTTCATGTTGAATCCATTTTCCATTTTCCCCAAAGCTTCACTCTTGGTGCTGGGAAGGTTATGACCCCAGGTCTGGCTGCACGAGGGAGGAAAACAGCCTGTGCACCCGCTCCCCTCTTAGGCCTTGGCTAGGCTTCCAGAAAGATCCAGGGTCACCTGTGGGGTATCTGCTCACCAAGGGCTCTGCCCCGCAGCTGGAGATGTAGCTGCCATACATGCTACAAGGTATCGGAGGGAGAGTGTGGGACTAAGTCCTGAGTTACTTGAAAGCTTTCCCAGGTCTCCCAGGAATGCGGGGGTAGAACAGTCTGGGTTTCGCCCATCGGCCTGGGATTAAAGGCAGAGTTTGCTATTACTCTGGTGCACGGTGCTACCATGGATGTCACCATGAACGCTAAGCATAAAGAGTCACAGGTGGTTTTAATGTAGGATTTTTATTTCTACCTGCCCCCACCCTGGGAAAATGGAAATCTCTTTTGGATGGTGTTTATTTATACAGAACAAAGCTTTGAGAACAGTGCCTGTCCCCTAGCTTGATGTTGATAACATACCCTCCAGTCATAGGATGTCTTTGCCTGGGTTGCTGAAAGACAGTCATGGGCTGGTAAAATCCCGTGCTTCTTTGCAAGGCTGGGTTCACATGATTTCCAGGTACCAGAATCCATAGGCCTGAAGCACTTTCCCCATAGGCAGCTCATGCTCCCCTTGGCTTGATGGGAATTGGAATACATATTTCGCAGCATTGATTAATGTATGTGGTGTGGGAGTCCCTGAACAGTGGAATGAGTTTAAAACCCAGCCCTGAAGCAACTATTTTAGAAAGGGCCCCTTGCCCTTAATTCATGTCAAAATATACTCAGAAACAATCCGGCCCCTGTGTCTTGCCAAATGCAGGGGCTGCCTCGGGGGTGCTTGTGCCCCTCGAGGATGGCTGCCAGCACGCAGCCGTCTTTATTGGGCAGTGAGAATACCGCAGCCCCTCCATGTCGCCAGCCCTGGTTGAGACAGACGGACCTGTCTTCTGCCTCCACGACTCCTGGGTCTCAGCCAGCTCCGGGGGTGAGCGGGGGAGCGAAGGCGGGGTGCGGCAGGACCGCTGGGCTGGGAGATGAATGGCCCCATCGTTTGACGGGGGTGGAGGGAGATGGGCTATGGGGCTTGCAAAACATCACGTCTTGGCAAAAATACTTTGAAAAACAGGAGATTCCTGGAAAGCAATAATGCTGACAGCGGAGAGCGAGTCTAGGACCTGCCAAGAAGCAGAGTAGAGCTCCGGTTTCGATACCGTGGAGGTGCCGAGTCTGGGAACATGCCTGCCAGCCTCCCCGCTGTCTGCAGGCCTGTTTCAGCCCTGTCACTGCCATCAGCTACTTGCTTTTTCTGGAAATTCTACCGTTGATGCAGCATGCCTCCTTATCTGTGTTTGGGAAGCTGGCCTCTGCTCCCAACAGGACAGGGCTCATTCTCTGAGCCCTGGGCACAGCTGGCTCCAACCTGAATCCAACCCTTGTTGCGGCTGTGCCCCCACTCCCGGGGCCACCTTCTGCCAGGCTCAGCTCAGGCCGCCCCTTCTGGTCTGGGCTGACCCAGGCTGATGGCCTTGCCCTCCCTATGCTACTCCACATGGCTACGTCACGCCTGTTCTCAGACAAACAGCACTTCTGTTCCAAGGTGGACGTCAGTGCCTATTCTCCTTCTAGAGTAGATTTCCTAACATGTTTCAGCTTGTGTATTGTTACAATCAAAACAGTTCTTTTCAAATTGCATGAAGCACCAGCAGACTCCTGCTGGAGCCTCGGCCCATCTGCACACAGGCCCCTCTGTTGGGCCTCCATCCTGTGAGATCATAGGCACTTGGGCCGGTCTGGACCAGGGCTTGGGTCCCCAACAGTCACTAGAGCACCACAGGCACTGCCCAGTGTGAATCATTTGGGAAAGAATCTTCTCTGAAGGCGGGGGTTGGAGGGCATGCCTTCTGCCCTCCCGTAAGTCAGAGCAGCTGCTCTACACTCACAGTTCCAGGTGCTTGGTGATCTCCCAGGACCAACGGAAGTGGGTGCCTAAATAAGTGAGGGCAGAAGCCCCCCAGTTATTAACTTCAAACACTTCTTTCAAACAAGAAGCAAATGACCTTGTTGGACTTTCCCTCCTTTCCAATTCATTCTAGCTTTCAAGGAAGGACTGATGGACAAGGAACAGGGACGGGACAAGTCAGACTCATCCGGGCTGTGCTGTGCTATGTGACTGCTACAAACTGAATTGTGTCCCCTCCAACAGTCATATCTTGAACCATCAGTACCTCAGAATGTGAGTGTATTGGAGACAGGGCCTTTAAAATATAGTAATTAAGTCAATGAGGCCATTAGGGTATATCCCAATCTAGTCTGACTGATGTCCTTAAGGAAGAGATTAGGGCACAGACACACAGAGGATGACAGTGTGAAGATAGCAGAAGAAGACAGCCATGTATAAGCCAAGGAAAGAGGTCCCAGGAAAAATCAACCTTGTTGACAACCCTGATCTTGAACACCTAGTCTCCAGAACTGTGAGAAAGTAAGTTTCGGTGATTGAATCTCCCTATACGTTGTATGGCAGCTCTAGCAGACCAAGAAGGTGACATCCATGTTTGTCAACATGAATGGGACTGAACTGTGTTAAATAATTACATCCTAAAAGGTCTGTAAGCAACACAAGCACCATTCACCTAAACCTGCACTCTCTCTGGGGGCAGTGGTGCTTGGAGGGGAATTCCAAAATGGAAACATACAACCCAAGAGTTAATGACCAAGTGCCAGAAGGAAGGTGCATGTAAACTTGTTCTGCATGTGCCTGTGAGGTCTGCTGGGGACAAAGATAGACGATTGGGGAGGTCTGGACTTGAGAGAAGCTGGGGAAGTTGAGATACTTACTGCCCTTGAGATGAGCTAGACTTGGCTGAGGGTGCAGCCAGCATGTCTGGGAGGACACCAAGCCCCGGGCAGCTGCTGGAGCCCCTGACTTGGGCAGGAGAACTGTAAGTGAGGGCTGCGGACTAATCAACAGGATGGAATTTCTCCAGCACCTGAGAGTTTGTGGGGCTGAGAACCCGAGTTTGAGGCCCCATTCTTGAGGTCAGGTGGGGAGTGGGGAGGCAGCCATAAGCCTTGCTGGGGGTTCTTCATCTGTGGCCTCCAAGGTTCATCCTGGAGCTCGTCTGAGAGTGAACAGTGTGTGACCCTGGCAGGTACACCAACAGTTTCTTGTATAATTTGCAAAGATTGAAACGTTTATTTAAATTGAAAACCTCTAGATACATTTTTGGCAGCAACATTTCCCCAGATGAGCTTAGTGATGGGACTCAAATAATTTCTGCCCTAATGACCATTTTAAGTATAAAAAAAATGATATACCTAAAGGTAGTTTATTATTTCATGCATTTAATACTTAAATAAGAAAATAAAACAGGTACACAAAACTAGATTATAAGAAAGTTGTAAAATATTAATGAAAAAATACTAAATAATGTGTGATAAAAAACAATAAAACTGGGCTTGACCAGGCAGTAGCACAATGGACAGGGTGTCAGACTGGGAGGCGGAGGACACAGGTTCGAAACCCCGAGGTCACTGGCTTGAGCTTGGATTCGCTGGCTTGAGCACGGGATTATAGACATGACCCCATGGTCTCTGGCTTGAGCCCAAAGGTCACTGGCTTGAAGCCCAAGGTTGCTGGCTTGAGCAAGAGGTCACTCACTCAGCTGTAGTCTCCCAGTCAAAGCACATAGGAGAAAGCAATCAATGAACAACTAAGGTGCCACAACAAAGAATTGATGCTTCTCATCTCTCTCCTTTCCTGTCTGTCCCTTTCTGTCCCTTTCTCTGACTCTCTCTCTGTCTCTGTCAAAAACAACAACAATAAAACTGTTATTTAAGATAGTTCCATATTGCTTCTTTTTTTTTTCTTGTGGGAGAGACAGAGAGAGTCAGAGAGAGGGACAGATAGGGACAGACAAACAGGAAGGGAGAGAGATGAGAAACACCAATTCTTCATTGTGACTCCTTAGTTGTTCATTGATTGATTTCTCATATGTGCCTTGACCGGGGGCTACAGCAGACCAAGTGACCTCTTGCTCGAGCCAGCGACCTTGGGCTCAAGCTGGTGAGCCTTGTTCAAACCAGATAAGCTTGCACCCAAGCTGGCGACCTTGGGGGTCTTGAACCTGGGTCCTCCATATCCCAGTCCGATGCTCTATCCACTGCACCACCGCCTGGTCAGGCCATATTGCTTCTTGATTGGCATACTCACTTGAAATTTTTTCACCTTGGACAGAATGAGCATTATTATGGGTGCTTAGAATACACTATTTTACTGATGAATGTTAAAAAAAGAGTGAGGAATGTAAATTTGTAATTTCCACATTGGGTAGCTGCCCAGGCGCCCACCTTAGAGAGAACCCTGATTACAAGTGCCATTTTAACAACTGGTTCTCCGAACTCAACAAAAAATTAGGTGTTGATTCTGCCAAACCAGTGTAACTGGCTGAATCCCACCACTGGACTAAATCCCACTCCATGGACTAGAAGCTAAACAGGAAAATGTGTGTGTCTTCAGAGATGTGACGATTTGAGTTTCAGATGAGCCCTTCTCTCAGTTCTGCCTGCACGTTACTTGCAGTTCAAAGGCTCCGTGGGATGCAGATCTACAGAACCTGTCAACCCTAACAGGCTGTCTTTTGGTCTTAGAAGGTGTCCTTAAAATTACTCCCAGGCTTTGGCCCCAAGTAACTTCCCAATCCAAAATGATTGGTTGGGTTCAGGACATAGCGGTGTGGATTCTGAAGCAGCCTCTGTGAGCTCATGGCTGGTAAGTGACACGGTGGTGACGCACATATAGATTCCAACTCAAGCCCTAGAGTCCTCATGAAGGGGCGCATTTTGAAAGATGCCGTCATGAGGGAGCCCAGGCAGGACAGCAGCCTGGAGCTGGTTTTCAGGCTGCGAGACCAGATGTGCAGGGACCCATTTGTCTCCTCCCTCTTCCCGATTCCCCCCACCTTTGTGAGACTCATGGCCAATATCTGCAGATGGCAGTTGGGTGAGGGGGGTCATTGGTGGCCATGAGCAGAGAAAGCTAATAGACTCCTAGAAGGCCTGCCCCCTGGCCTGCACCTCATGCGTGTCTTGTGGTTTGCAAACAGACCAGCTAATGTTGTGGTGTTCCACACGGCAATGCCTCAGTCTTCAGGTGATCAGACACAAATATGTATTATCTTCCTCCAATTTGCTTTTCCTCCTTTCTTTTTGTCTGGGCTAGTGACCCCACCCCCATCCTCCCAGGGCCCCTGGTCAAAGACCCACCCTTTCCCGGCTCCCCTAACCACTGCCCCTTCCAGGTCCTGCCTGTCCACAGCCCTCAGCCCTCGTGTTTCCACGCGTTCTCTTATCACCTCTCTTCTCGAAAAACTCTGCAGCCACACAACTGGCTTTCATAATTCCAATTTCTCCTCCCAATCTGCTGGTTCTCAAATTCAGTATGTGCTAAAACGCAGGAGGTTGTTAAAATGTGGCTTCCTGCTCCTGTCTCCAGAGGTTCTAATGGTGGAAGTGGCCAGGGCTCTGTATTTTAACATGCTCCCAGGGACTCTGATCCGGTGAGGAGAGGACCATGTCCGAGCCCTTCTGCTCTCACCTTTTTGGCCACTATGGTCAGAGAGGTCACCCTAGGGCCCAGCTGCCATGGAGCCTGTTCTTGGCTCAAAGCCCCTGAAGGCTCCTGTTGCTTAGAAAGGGCCCATAGACCAGCTTTCAGAGCCTTCTGGGTCCACGTCCACCACATGAGGGGTTTTCAGCCTCCTTTCCCACTCTCCCCAGTAACTGGGTAGTCTAGCTCCATGGATTTCAGCTTTATTTAAGAGACAGAGAATTAAAATAACTACATAATTAGCTCAGAGTCAGTGGTCTCTTTTATACAAGTGGTAGCAGGGGCCAGAGATTTTATTTTAAATTACCCATATGTAAAATTAAGAGAATTTGATAATGTACTCTGGTTTGGGAAGAGAATAGCACTAACATTTTTCAACTTTGTGTGGGTAATACTCTGGCTCAGTTCTTGCATGCTATGATTGGAAGGTGGTGGTTTGGGGATTGTGGTCTAACTCACCCAGGCTATTTGGTTCAGAGGCTTAAGAATTAAACAGTCCTGGATTTAAAGCATGGTCCACAATCCACTGGCCTGTGAGCTATGGCCTGACCTCTCTGAGACTGTAAAATAAGGACAGTCATGCTCACCTTGGGTTGGAGTGGACATAAGAGAGAATGCAGGTGAAGGACTGAACAAACCATCATGAGTAAGGAGAGAGGAGGCCAGAGATGGTGAGGAAAGGCATGTGGCTTGACCCTGAGGGCCATGAGTAGCTCTCCAAGCTGGGAGGGTAGGATCAGGTGTGTGTCCCCAGGAGCATAACCTGCTGGTAATGTGAAAAAGGGGCTAAAGGAGCCGGCCACAGGAAGACAGGCAAGTTAGAGGCTATGGCCGCAAGTCATCCTTGAGGCCACTTGGGCTGACCAAGATGGTGGCAGTGAGCCTGGTAGGACAGGAGGGCTTGGGAGATGCATGTTAAACTACTTCTTCTCCCATGCATGCTCAGGCCATGGTAGACCTCAGGCTTATCAGGAACCATTTAGTAGATGAGAGCCATCAACATAGAAGTGGTTCAAAACTCTAAACTATGCTCTGAACATCCATGTCCTCCCATGTCCATTCTGTTCTTCATAAAACCTAGAATGAACCATCTGAAGCAACAATTATGCTGGGACATATCCCTGTGGTCATCTTCCTTTGACTGCCCACAGGATGAGGTCCATCCCTTCCAGCGTGACCCCAATGCAGCCCTTTGAGACCTGGCCTCTTGCTTCCTCACCGCTCAGTCCCCGCCCAGACGCCCTTCCTGTGCATGCCATTTGTGCTGACCCAATGCCATAAGGTCTCTGCATGTGCCTCCCTGCACTACCCAAAATGTCCTTCTTCCTCTCTCTTCTCCACAAACCTCTCCTTATCCTCTAGGATTCCACTGAAATATCACCTACTATGAGATGTGTTTTCTATGTCTTTTAGAGAAATTAAGGTACTTTGCTGGGATTCCCGATGGAACTCTCTGTGTGAGCCCCATCACAAGAGTCTGTAAACACTCATGTAAGGATTGCTCTCTCCAGGAGGGGACACCTACTCATTATTTCAAGACTCAGCCCACACACTGATTCTGCAAATCCCCAAGTCCAAGGTTGTATCCTTTGTATGCTCTTTCATGAACCTGCATCTTTCCTTCAAGAGTCCTTAATTCCATTTGTAATTTTGCATTCACAGGTGAAATGACCTAACCAATGCACCTTTCCCCTTTAGACTGTCGGCATCAACTAAGGCAGAGGTCAGATTTGTCACCGAGTCCTCAGTGTCCAGCACAGTATGCCTGGAACATAGTAGGAGCTCAATAAATATTCTCTAAATGAATGAATGATTGAAGTTGGGTCCTGAGGAGATCAGCAGATTCCTTCTTCTGAGACCACCTTTTTCATTAGAGATAGTGCTGGGGTTGCAATTTTTCTTTTAAGTTTAAGCATCAAGGGGAAGTTATTGGTTGCAGAGTCCATAAGGTGTGGAATTGGAAGAAATGACTGTGATGAAATGATGGGGAGGCATGACTACAGTTGGAGTTTGAGAATATTGAGCCATGTGCCTTTAATATCACTCTCTGCATTGATTAAGTTAAAACTGGACACTGTAACCAATACTAAGAGTGTATTAGAGCTCAAGCACCATAGAAGCTTCTTTCTTGCTCTCCTGATATTTGCAATGTGTTTCTGATCTGCTGGGGCCTCTCCTCCAACAAGGGACTCAGGGACCCAGGCTCCTCCCATGCTATGTTTTATACATATTCAATTTATAATGGTGCTGCCAAGATCACTGTCCCCATCTGCACTAAGTCAGTGAAGGGGAGGAACCAGGAAGATCAGACCTTTGAGGTGATGGCCAACACTTCTGCTCATGTGCCGCTAGCTAGACCTTAGTCATAAGCTATGTCCAATTCCCAGGGAGGCTGGGACATGGGGTAAATCTGTGAGCCCAGGAAGAAAAGGTATCAAGTTGGATAAACTGCTAGTGCACCCACTCACTGTCAGCTGGACAAGGCTTCTAGTTGCTTTCACTGGGGAGTGGGTGTGTGTGCTTGCACAGCTATGTCCACACAATGCTATGCAGGGGCACACTTGGATGCACAGGAAGGTAGGTGTGTATTGAGGTTAGGCAGCCAAAGGGTGGAATTTTGGGGGAATGGTTCAGCTTTATGATTTTCTACTCTATAGAAACTATCCTCCTAATCTATAAGATTGGACCCCTACATGCCTTGTTGCTACTATAGAACCTGGCCACCCTGGCCACAATCAGTTGGCACAGGGTTAGACACCTGATTGGCCAATGAGATCCTCTCTTCTGGGACTCTGAGATTTGATCAGAGACTCAATTGTGGAGGTGGGGCTTCCATGGAGTGGGGCTTCCCTTGGCCAGTTGCTCATGGCTTGCATGGCTGGGAGACCCCTATGATTGAATTATTTTATATCTAAGTTACTCAAACTGGTGGCTGTTTCTTGCAACCAAAATAATTTTAATTAAAAAAGAGATATAAGGTTTATCTGACCCTGGGCAAATCATCCTAACAGCCATAGATTTCTCATTTATAAAAACGAAGATAGAAAAAGAGAAGACAAGATGGCTATGGAGTAGGTGGATGTACCAACTTCCACCTCCCAGAACCAAAGTGGATTACAAACTAATTTTAAGAACCATCATCTGGAAAAACCAACTTTGGACTAAACTAAGAGGACTCTTCAACCAAGGAACACTGAAGAAGCCACACTGAGACTGGTAGGAAAAGCAGAAATGCGGAGAGGGCTGCCCAGCTCCCCAGAGTGAACAGCAGCCGGGAAAGACTCCCAAGGCAGGAAGTGAGTTTAGCAGAGAGGGGAGGGTCTTGAGCCCCAGGAACAAAGCCCCAGCCTGCAGCCCCAGAGCATAGAAGAGGCGTATGGACAGTATTTAGCTGGAAACAAGACAGGATACTGTTTGTGAGAAACAGGCTGATTTCTCAGACCCAGGATTCTTTTTAAAGGGACCGCACAGAAAACTCAACAACCACTCACTCAGGGCTTCAGGGGACGGGGATAGAGGAGAGGACCGGAGTAGCAGGGAGAGAGTATAATCTAGGAGGCACAGGGAGAAACATTTTGAGAGGCAGCCACCGTAACCCCTGGGACAAGTCACTCCCCAAATCTGAAGTGAATATTTCCCCTGGAAACAGCAATACCAGCAAAGGGAAGCAGGACACCAGCCAAACAAGCTCTCCTGCGGCACTCAGAGCAGAGTCGCTTAGAAGGAGGGAGCTTTCGGGACTATAGTATTGAGTGTTAGGGTCTGAGCTGCAGCTCCTCCACCCACACAGCTGAAGGCTCGTCTGAGGGCAGGCAGTGGTGGGACACAAGGCATAGTTCTATCTGCAAGGGCGGAAGCTGGCTGACCACCACTGAGGCCCAGGTGTGAGCTCAGTCTTGCCCGGCTAGGGAGGAAGGAATGTGTGAAAGTGGTCAAGCCCAGCTGTGGGCCGCCTGCAATTCAGCCTGTAGGGGAAGGGCAGGAGCCCCGGAAGGGGTGGAGACCCACCCTTGAGCAAGGGCGCAGGAGCACAGCTTTGCCCCACCCGCAGAACCGAGGCTCATGGCCTGTCTTGGGAGCCAGCTCCTCCCTCGGGGATGGAGCCAAAAGCCCAGAACAGGCAGAGTCCTGCTCATGGGCACGCAGTCCCACCTGGCCTGTGGAGCCAAGGCTTGTAGCTGTCCCATGAGTGGGCTCCTCCTTCAGAGGTGGGGCAAAAGCCCAAATCAGGCGGAGACTGGCAGCTAAGCAAAGGTGCTCACTCCTGCCCTCAGGGCCGAGCATAACACCACCCATGGGGGCAGGGCAAAGGCCAAGGCCACCGAGGCTTGCACATTCAAGCGTGTGATCACAGCCACTACCATGAAGGAGAGGCAGAAACCATAGCAATAGCCCCAGTGGGCAGGCACCAGCAATGCCCATACCACAATGTCCTAGGCAGCAACAACAGAGGCCTGCAGACAGACCACACCTACGGAACACAGAGGCCACACCCAGTGGACTCCAGTGGCCAAAACCTTCTTTTACACAGACAAAAAGAGAAGGCAGAGAAATGCAACACAAATGAATCGAGAGAAATCCCCAGAAAAGGACCTGAATGAGTCAGATATAACCAAATTACCAGATGCAGAGTTTAAAATAACGATTGTTAAGATGCTCAAAGATATTAGAACAACAATAGATGGTCATTATGAACACCTAAATAAAGAGATAGCAATTATAAAAAAAGGACATTGAAATAATAAAAAAGAATCAATCAGAAATGATAAATACAATATCAGAAATGAAGAACACAATGGAAGGAATTAAAAGTAGATGGATGAAGCTGAGAATTGAATCAGTGAGTTAGAAGATAAGATAAATGAAGGCACAGAAACAGAGCAGAAAAAAGAAAAGAGACTCAAAAAGTCTGAGGAAACTCTTAAGAGAGCTCTGTGACAACATGAAGAGAAATAACATCCACATCATAGGGTTTCCTGAAGAAGAAGAGAAAGAACAAGGGATAGAGACTTTGTTCAAATATATCATAGCTGGAAACTTCCCTAAATTAAGGCAGGAAAACATCTCACAAGTTCAAGAAGCACAGAGAACTCCATTAAAGAGAAACCCAAAGAAATCTACACCAAGACACATCATAATTAAAATACCAAAGCTAAGTGATAAAGAGAAAATATTAAAAGCTGCTAGAGAAAAAAAGACTATCACCTACAAAGGAGCCCCCATAAGAATGACTTCCGACTTCTCAAGAGAAACACTTGAGGCAAGAAGGGAATGGCAAGAAATATTCAAAGTAATGCAGAACAAGAGCCTACAACCAAGACTATTTTATCCAGCAAGGCTATCGTTTAAAATTGAAGGAGAAATAAAAAGCTTTCCAGACCAAAAAAAAAAAAAAAAACTCAAGGAATTCACTACAACCAAATCAATGCTGCAGGAAATATTAAAGGGCCTGGTGTAAACAGATCAAAGTGGGAAAAGAATACAGCAAAAGAGGAATACAGTTTTAAAGACTAAAATGGCAATAAACAACTACATATCAATAATAACCTTAAATGTAAATGGATTAAATGATCCGATCAAAAGACATAGGGTAGCTGTGTGGATAAGAAAACAGGACCCATACATATGCTGTCTACAAGAGACACACCTTAAAACAAAAGATGCACATAGACTGAAGATAAAAGGATGGAAAAAAATATTTCACGCAAATGGAAATGAAAAAAAAGCTGGGGTAGCAATACTTATATCAGACAAAATGGACTTTAAAACAAAGGCTATAGTAAGAGATAAAGAAAGTCACTACATAATGAAGACATAACCATAATAAATATCTACGCACCTAATATAGGAGCACCTAAATATATAAAGCAGACTTTGATAGATTTTTAGGGCGAGATCAACAGCAATACTATAATAGTAGGGGATTTCAATACCCCACTAACATCACTAGATAAATCCTCAAGAAAGAAAATTAACAAAGAAACAGCTGACTTAAAGGACATACTAGATCAGTGGTTCTCAACCTGTGGGTCATGACCCCAGTGGGGGTCACGACCCACAGTGCTTTGGTCGTTTGACCCCCACCAGGGTCGCGACCCACAGGTTGAGGACCGCTGTACTAGATCATCTCAATTTAATAGATATCTTCAGAACATTTCACCCTAAAGCAGCAGAATATACATTCTTTTCAAGTGCTCATGGTACATCTCTAGGATAGACCACATGTTAGGGCACAAAAGTGGTCTCAACAAATTTATGAATATTGAAATCATATCGAGCACTTTCTCTGATCACAATGGCATGAAACTAGAAATCAACCAAAACAGAAAAACTGAAAAATACTCAAACACTTGAAAACTAAATAGCATGTTATTAAATAACGAATGGGTTAACAATGAGATCAAAGAAGAAATAAAAAAATTCCTAGAAATGAATGATAGTGAGCATACATCAACTCAAAATTTATGGGACACAGTAAAAGCAGTCCTGAGAGGGAAGTTCATAGCATTACAGGCATACCTCAAGAAGCTAGAAAAAGCTCAAATAAACAACTTGTCCCTGCATCTAAAAAAACTAGAAAAAGAACAGCAAGTAAAGCCCAGAGGTAGTAGAAGGAAGGAAATAATAAAGATCAGAGTGGAAATAAATGACAGAGAGGCTAAAGAAACAATACAGAGGATCAATGAAATCAGGAGCTTGTTCTTTGAAAAGGTAAACAAGATCGATGAACTTTTAACCAGACTCACCAAGAAAAAAAGAGAGAGGACTCAAATAAATAAAATTAGAAATGAGAGTGGAGAAATAACAACCAACACAACAGAAATACAAAATATTGTAAGAAAATACTATGAAGAACTGTACGCCAAAAAAACTAGACAACCTAGATGAAATGGACAAATTCCTTAAAACATATAATCTTCCAAAAATTAATCTGGAAGAATCAGAAAACTTAAACAGATCAATTACAACAAATGAGATTGAAACAGTTATCAAAAAACTCCCCCCCCCCCAAAAAAAAAAGTCCTGGGCCTGATGGCTTCACAAGTCAATTCTACCAAATATTCAAAGAAGAACTAACTCCTATTTTTCTCAAGCTATTTCAAAAAATTCAAGAGGAAGGAAGACTTCCAAGCTCCTTTTATGAGGCGAGTATAATTCTGATTCCAAAACCAGGCAAAGACAACACAAAGAAAGAAAATTATAGGCTAATATCCCTGATGAATTTAGATGCCAAAATCCTCAACAAAATATTAGCAAACCGGATTCAGCAATATATGAAAAAAATCATACACCATGATCAAGTGGGATTTATTCTTGGGAGGCAAGGCTGGTACAATATTCGCAAATCAATCAATGTGATTCATCACATAAACAAAAGGAAGGAGAAAAATCACATGATAATTTCAATAGATGCAGAAAAAGCATTTGATAAAATCCAGCACCCATTCGTGATCAAAACTCTCAGCAAAGTGGGAATGCAGGGAACATACCTCAACATAATAAAGGCTACCTATGACAAGCCCACAGCCAAGATCATACTCAATGGGCAAAAATTAAAAGCAATCCCCTTAAAATCAGGAACAAGACCTGATTTTACAGGTGCCCCCTTTCTCCACTCTTATTCAACATAGTTCTGAAAGTCCTAGCCATAGCAATCAGACAAGAAAAAGAATAAAAGGCATCCAAACTGGAAAAGAAGAAGTAAAACTATCATTATTTGCAGATGATATGATATTGTATATAGAAAACCCTAAAGTCTCAGTCAAAAAACTACTGGACCTGATAAATGAATTCAGCAAGGTGGCAGGAAATAAAATTAATACTCAGAAATCAGAGGCATTTTTATACACTAACAATGAACTGTCAGAAAGAAAAATTAAGGAAGCAATCCCCTTCATCACTGCAACCAAAAAAATAAAGTACCTAGGAATAAATTTATCAGGGAGATTAAGACTTGTACTCGGAAAACTATAAAACATTGATAAAAGAAATCAGGGAAGATACAAACAAGTGGAAGCATATACCGTGCTCATGGTTAGGAAGAATAAACATCATTAAAATGTCTATATTACCCAAAGCAATTTATAAATTCAATGCAATACCAATTAAAATACCATTAAAATTAATTTTAAAAAAATCAACAGTAAAAATAGCAGCTAAACACAACATACATGTGGAAAATTTTAAATATACTGCTGAATAATTCATGAGTTAAATGGGAAATCACAATAAAAATTACCAAATATTTATAACTTAATAACAATAAAACTTTATATTATAAAAATGAGGATAGTTCCATTTACCCTGTTTGTCTATGGCATGAAGTTGTAGAGCTTCCTCCAAGTATGAAATAGAAGGTTTTCTTTCTTTGTTTAACTTTCATTGCATTGTGGTCAGTTCCTCTCAAGTGCAGGAAGTCTTTATAGTTAGATGTTTACTTTTCTTTTGCTGGATATTTAATGCTTTGATTATTTCTGACACTAAAATTACCCATTTTGGTGTTGCCTCTGCCAAACCAAGCCTGATTTTTGTATTATTATTGCTGTTTGGGGCCATAGTTTGCAGCCCTGCATTCAGATTCTGAGAGTCTGAATTGAGCAGTTATTCTCAGCCCCATCCTACTCAATGCTCTCTTTTTATAACATATCTCACACCCTCTGCACTTTTCTGGAATAAAATTCTATTATTTCGCTATGGCTGCCATAATAAAGTGCCATTGGTTGAGTATCTTTAAAAACCAGAGATGGTGATTCTCAGAGTTCTGGAGGCTATAAGTCAAAGTTTGGGGTGCTGGCAAAATTGGTTCCTCCCGAGGGCTGTGCGGAAAGGTGGGGTCCCATGCCTCACTCTTGGCTGGTAGACGGCCGTCTTCCCTCTGTATCTCTTTGTATTGTCCTTTTCTAGGTGCACCTCTGTGTCCAAATTTTCCCTTTCAATAATGACACCGGTCATATTGGATGAGAGCCCACTCAGAAGGCCTAATATTGACTTGATTATTATAAAGACCCCATTTCCAAATAAGGTTACATCCTGAGGTCCTGCAGTTTAAGACTTTGGTAGATGAATTTGGACTGGAGTGGAGGACATAATACAACCAAGAACAGGAATTAGTCATATAATCTCCTTATGTGCATTGTGTTTTGAAAAGTCAGCATATGCTCTGACTTAAATAAATGGGAAGTAACTGATAAGAGAATGGCGTGTGTTTCTGTGGGTGAACACTCAGGCAGGAGTGTGGTAGAGATGCAGTAGACACTGGTGAGCTGTGCTAGTGACTCACATACCCTGAGGGCACAGCCAGTGATGACAGGTGTCCCAACACTTGCTAAACAAAGGATAGTCTTCCCTTGATTTACATGAGGGTCTCATTCTCAGAAAATTCAGCGTATTTGAAGCCTTCCAAGAAATACTGCATTTGCTTCAAAGAGTATAAAGTCTAATGAATAGATAGAAGCAAGCCCATTCTGCGTGTACAACAGAAGAAAGTTTCTACCTATGTGAAGCTTGGGTGGCACATTTGAAAATCAGGCAGGATGTGGGATAACTCTACAACCAGGGACTGCTCCCAGGCAGAGTAGGGTATTGAGCATTTCACCCAATTCATACCAGCGGAACACCCCTGTCACGGGACAAAAACACCACACACATTCTGCAATAGTTCTGACCATTTAGAACTGCAGGAGAAGAGGGGCTTCCAACAGCCCCCAGGCAGCAGCGGGAAAGATGAGATGGGAGAGGAAACAATTCTGTATCAAGCGGGAAGTGCCATGTCCACCTTCCCAACACACCCCCAGCATCCCCGGACCAAGAAGGGCAGGACAGGATACAGCAGCCTGCACTCTCCTGTCTGTCACCTCGGAGAACTGTATGTGACTTGGAAGTCTCTCTCTCCCATGGTGCTATTTCCAGGGCCCGGCATAGTGCTAGGCTCATAGCAGGCATCCCATAGGTTGGGTATTGTTGAATGGCATCTCAAACTGGGATTAGGTGAGTGAAGGTGAGGAAATTCATTTGTTTGTTCGTTCACATGAACAGTCATTGAACCATGAGTCGACAGTGTGCTAATTCCTGGAAAAACCCACCAGCAAGAGGCAGTCCCTGACTTCAAAGAGTATAAAATCTAACGAGGGATGGAGACAGGAGCAGGCCCGTTCAATGCAGTGTGAGTGAAGTACTGGGCTCTGTGAGGACATGAGCAGAGGGTCACTCCTCCCAGGCTCGGATAGGGAGGTAATAAGGAAATTCTGATCAAATATCAGGATGACAAAGGGGGAGCCCCAGGGAATGATGTGCTCTCCTCAATAGGGACAGAAGACGATGGGGAAATGGAAGGAGAACCCCAGTTTCTCAGACAGAAGATAGGTGAAAGGATAGGGAGCTGAGATGTCCACATCTACCTCGTTATAGATCCCAGTCCCACCCAAACTCCAGCTTCAACTTGGAGCTTTCAGAGTCTCCTCACCTCAGTTACACCCCTTTTTCTGTTCCTTTCTACACCCGTTCTTAACTCTGTCTTCTGGATATAAACTCTGCTCTGACCAGTGGAGAACAAATATTCAAGGTTTGCAGATCCTGGGTTCTCAGTCTGGCTTAAACTTTGAAGAAGCTGAACCTCTTGGGAGTAGCCACAGGCTCCTGGTCCCCTGGACAGTCCCCTAGGCCCATTTCCTTTTAGCCTCTTCCTATGAAGGTGCTGGTGTGGCGTGTTGTACCTTCTGATGTCACTCTGAGCAGTGGGCAAGTAGCTGGCCCTTTTCGGGCCCGCTGCAATCTGCCATTTGTCCTCTCTTCAGCTTCCCCAGCTGTATTCACCATCATGGGTATTTTCTTCACATCCAACTGTCTAACAAGGAGCCCTGGGCTCTGGCTGGAATGCGGGGATGGAACCTTGCTCAGATGCACTCCTCATGTCAGCAAGCAGAACGGAACTAAACAGAAAGCTTCTGAGTGGGGTCCAGAGCCTCCACAAGACGTCTTTGTGCTGGAGCTCAGAAGAGAACTTTGATGAAGGGAACAAATGGGGGAAATGCGGTCCCTGCTCACTCTCCATGAATCTGGAGGCCACATAAACACTTCCAGCCATTCTTCCCAGCCAAGGAGAGAGGCTGAGCGGTAGGCTGGGGCCAACAACTGCCAGGAGTAATAAGAAAACCTTTTAACTGAGTTTTCTCCATCTGTTTAGTTTCTTATGCTGAAAAAGGAGAGAAAAAAAGATAAATAAATGATTCAAAGAAATGTCACATGCAATTACCTCCACCAGGGAAAAAAAAGTAAACAAGGCCCCGCTTCATTGGGAAAGTTCTCATGTGACCAGTGCCTTCTGGTGGGCGCCTCCCCGGCTGGAGGTCTTCCACCTGATGGGCTTCCAAGTTGGGTTGCTCAAACTCAACTTTGGCTGAAACTTGGCTCCAGCATCCAGGCGGGCCCATTTCTAGTGGTATTTGTCCTACTGTCCCGCCCCACATCTCTCTCTTCAATCAAATTGTCTATAGATGAGATCAGGTTAAAGAAGGCATCTGAATAGCCTGGGCAATGAGGTGTCCGGAAAGGCCTGGCCTGAGGAGGCTGTCTGTGCCAGAGGGGGAGCTGACGCAGAGTGTCCTAGCACCAACTGCACTAGGCGGCTTCCAATCTTCCACTGGCTTCCCTGGGATCATTGAGAACACATTACAATATGGTCCCCATTAGCAACACCTTGATGTGTCATGCCCTTGGGACTGATGCTGTCCGATGACATCAGAGCAAATAAAGTGATTGGGACCTTTTGCTCTAATAGCTAGTTCTAGGATGGTGAGTGTTTGCTCTTGTGAGCCTCCAGCAGGGCCAGGACAGTTGGTCATACAACAACCCCCATGAAAACATCATCCTTGGAAAATTCTCCTCGCATTGCACTGAGCCTCAGTGTCTTATGTGTTTGGGTTGTCAATGAACAGATTTGGAGATGGTGAGCGTTAAGGGATGATTGCTTCCTGTGTTGACATCTCTGTCCCCACCCCCATCTCAAGTGGGTGACCACACTTTTCAAAAAGAGCCAAGGCCATGTACCACCAACAACCTCAACTTTTCTGTTCCATATAGCATAGCTTTTCTAGAGCTTCCCTTTGTGCCCTGTCTCCCATCATTCTCTTTTATCTCAGAAGGAGGGGAGTGGGACGTGTGTCTTCATCACTCTACTGATAAGACCCTGACCTATGTCTCGGTCACCTCTGCTGCTTTCTCATTTGGAATCTTTCTCCAGCATTTAATTTTACTTCTTAATTTTTTCCTTTACTGCTGCCTTCTTTATCTTTGTCCACAAATACACATGCAGGTCTGCCAACCCTACCGCCTGAGCTCTGAACTGTCACCCTGGGCTCTCACTGCTGGTAGCTTGTGAATCAGTCCCATAAATACATAGTTCTTCCTGTGCTTCCTCTCATTTCCCTTCTTCAAGGACTCTAGAGTCATCTCCCTAGTGTACCAAAGAGACTCTTTTCCCACTCAGAGTTTCTCATTGGCTCTTCATTGGATGCAGTGTCAAGTCCATACCCCTAAGCTGGACACTCAAAGTCCAACTTCCACCAGGAGAATCCCACCTGTCTTTTTTTTTTCCTTCTCTTTTTTCTCTCTGTCTACTGAAATTTTCTCTCTCCTCCAAAGTCCAATGCAAATGTGGCCTCCTCCATGGAACACTTTCTGACCACCCTAACTGGCCCAGTTGTTTTTTTGTTTAAAATCCCATTGTGTTTAATTTGGATACTCTCCTGGTGCTTGTGCTCTGGATGGATTCATTGGATTATTTGCATACTTGTCTTAGTTATATTCTTGAGGTGAGAAATAGTTCTACTTATTTTTGTGGCCCTTACAACCTCTGTCAAGTATCTCACGCAAAGGAAGTGGCTCGATGCACGCCATTTACTTCTCACTTATGCCAAGTTTAGTTGATGATGGAGTGGTGAGAGGGCTGCTCTGCTCCACATAGTCAATCAGGGGCCCAGACAGAGGGAGGCCATGCCATCTTCAGCCTATGACTTCCAATTTTGCTCTGGGCATTGACATCCAGACAGCAGGTATAGTAACAGAGAAGGGGATAAGGATTGCATGGGAGGTTCCCTGGCTTGGGCGTGGAAGTGATATATTCCATTGTCTAGAACTCAGTCTCATGGCCACATAAGCCATAAGGATTACTAGGGAACAGGGTCAGTGTATGCCAAGAAAGAGAAGAGATAGGTTTGGTGACTAGCTAATCAGTCTATATTTATGGGGTGAATAATTAATATATTGCTATTTATTAATCAGGGAAGTGGGTTGAATTAGTAATGGTGGTCTCCAAACCAGGGTACACACCCTCCCCTAGGGTGTACAAAATGATGTTAACATGAGGAGTGGTATATTAGAACATCTTTTTAAGAATCTAAATAATCAGACCTTCAGCATTGCTGACATTCAGTATGTGAAATAATACCTGGTCCCTACATTTGGTCCTTGTATGTTAGAGTCTCATGTCTCGTCCAACTTAGGAGTCATCTTGGGCATCCTCTGTATGCAGGGTGGACAGTAGCCCCTGCATTCATTCAAATTCAGGGGAACACACAACTGCAAGCTATATAAGTTTAGTTAAGTGGGTTTATGGTTTATATTATCTTGTTTTAACAAAACCAACTCCTGCAAAATGGACATGTGGCTTTAAATGAACCTATAGAGAAATTTTGCAGATAACACTAATAATGAAGGCAGTGGTGAACCCTTAGCAAGATGCCAGGGCCAACTCTCCAAAGCAAGCTTGTTCTTGGCCACATTATGAGGCAACACAGTAATCATCTAATGTGTTCTGGCAACAAGTCACACACAAAAAATTTTTTTTTGAAATGACCACAAAAACTGCTTGAAGTATGATTTACGTCGTGGCCCATTAACCATGAAACTTAAGCCACACATGTATTGCAACTTGGGTTAATCAACTAAAGCTGGTAAGAAGCCAACACTATTTGCAAAACATTTAAAAACTTATTGTCCATTAGCCCTGGCCAGTTGGCTCAGTGGTAGAGCGTCGGCCTGGCGTGCAGAAGTCCCGGGTTCGATTCCCGGCCAGGGCACACAGGAGAGGCGCCCATCTGCTTCTCCACCCCTCCCCCTCTCCTTCCTCTCTGTCTCTCTCTTCCTCTCCCGCAGCCAAGGCTCCATTGGAGCAGAGATGGCCCGGGCGCTGGGGATGGCTCCTCGGCCTCTACCCCAGGCGCTAGAGTGGTTCTGGTCACGACAGAGCGACCCCCCCCCCCCCAGGGGCAGAGCATCGCCCCCTGGTGGGCAGAGCGTCGCCCCCTGGTGGGCGTGCCAGGTGGATCCCGGTCGGGCGCATGTGGGAGTCTGTCTGACTGTCTCTCCCCGTTTCTAGCTTCAGAAAAATGCAAAAAAAAAAAAAAAACAAACAAAAAAAAAAACTTTGTCTTTTTAAAATAAAAATATTTAATGCTAAAAAAAAAAAAAAAAAAAAAAAAAAAAAAAAAACCTTATTGTCCAGAGTAGGGAGGTGAAATTCTAGAATTTTGGAATGTTTAGAACTATTCACTACTCAACCCAGTGTTTTACAATAGTCATAATAAATTTGGAAGTTTCTGAAAAGGCTTACTTAAGTTTTCCTTAATTGTAAGTTTCTTAATGTGCAGTAAACGGTAAAAAACTAGAGACTGCGGAGGAAATGTGTCATTCCTGTTGCAGTGGCGACAGCTGGGAGGAATGCACGATGTGTCATTCCTGTTGCAGTGGCGACAGCTGGGAGGAATGCACGGGACACAGATTGGCCTTAAATTAAAATGTATCCCTTCGTCAGCAAACACTATTGGAAGATGCCTTGAGAGTGTCACTGAAGGTTTGAAGACATGTGGCTTAGGAGAAATTAGACTGCGTGGGAGGTTTATTTACCCTACAGATGTTTCTAACCTGTGGAATTCGCTGATTCCACTCAGTGATGAAAGCGAGACGGACTGGAGAAGATCTTGCTAATGCTAAGTGACTTCTGTAACAAAAACCATATTTTGTGAGAAAATGACATTAGTGTGACAACCCATTTCACCAAAAATATAAAAGAAATCTCCAGGTAACCCTACCAGGATAGAGTCAAAGGTGATTCGCATAGACTTCTGTCTTCACAGGGGAGCTGTCTCTGGGAAGAAGTTGTCACAGGAGGGTATGAAGTTTCCGAGGATGCCACTGAGGAGGCTCACTTTCAAAAACAAAGAATATTAACAAAACAGATGCAAAGAACCTTTAAAATATGCAAGCTTCTTTAGCGTATTCTGGAATGGAAGGGAAGTAATCGTGAACACGTTTCACATTGCACAGGCTTCCTGTTTATCTTTTGTAAAATATTTCAAAGGGGGTCCACCGTGGAGCTGAGGTGACCAGTGGTGACCAGCGGCTACTCGGTCAGTGTCTCAGATTCACAATTCCCATGGCCTGTGTTTGCCTGGGCTTGCTAGCTGGCAGATATTTGTTCAGTAATAAATAAACATGAGCTGTCGAGGTAAAGACTACGTTTTAACTTTGCGTAAGAAAGTTACTAATTCTCAAGAGTAAATCATGCTATGGAGAAAGCATTTTGAAAACAGATGTTTGGAAATATTCCACTACTATGTAGCATTGTTGTCGAAAATGATTTGTTACCCATGAAAACTCGTATCTCCCTGTTAAAAAAATAATAATAAATGGAAACTTTTAAAAAAAAAACTTGTTCCGAAATCTCCCAGAAGACATATTTCAGTGATTTTTTTCACCTATTGGTAAAAGTACTTGAAAAGTTGATGTCTTCTAGATTATGAGAAAGTTCTGTTAAAGTAAGGAAAAAAGAAACTTAGTAAGGCAATTTCAAGAAAAACTGACATGGTCGGTATAAAAGATTGAACAATGGTCTCCTGACCTGGTCAGTACAAACAGTCATATCTTCCATTGGATTCTCTCCTAGTTGGGCAGTAATGATTTTAGCCATGACACCCAGCACAACCAGGTCTCTAAAACCAGATTATTTGTTGTTTCACAAAATATAAAACTAAAACTTGCAAAATGATGAAATATATTAATCACTTCTCATTAAAAATACATTTTTAAGTACCTTTTCATTACAGTTCATTTTCTAGGAAAGACACATGTTGCTTTAATTCCATTTATAAAACTCTTCTGAGCATGTTACCACTCACCAGCTGACTGGAGGTCAGGAGCAAAAACAAAGTTTCTGGGTGATTTGAGGAATCTAAAGGATAGATGGCTTCACACCAGGGTCAAGAAGTTGCCATTTTCATAAAGCCATCCATTGGATTACCTGTGTGGAATTAACATTTGAATAATGCCTGAATTGGGAGATAAGCTGGTTAAGAAGAAACACTCAGTAACATCTTTGTTCATTCAACCTCTACTCAATAAGTACAGTGTCTGCCACATGGTGAGTACCTAAGGCAATGTTCTGCCCTCAAAAAACTTAGAGACAAGATTCTACCAATGACTGAATCTGAGAGTTGTGCCAGAATGCTGCCTAAGAGTCTTTCCTCCTCTTTTACCCCCACTTTCCTCAGTTAAGATTCTTTCAGAAAATGACTTAACTTCAACTCTTCCTCAAATTTCTGCCCTTGCTTTCCCTGATAAGAGCCAGAAAAAGGTCTGTCATAGGATCTAGAAACGTTGCCCTGATCAATTAAAGATCTTTCACCATTTCGGTTAATCTCATCTGCTTTCAACCTGAATATGCTTATAGTCTTGAGATTTGTGTTTTCTGGCTCATTTTTCTTACAGCTTCTTATTAAAAGTCCCATCTTGGAGCTGTTGTTGACAGCTTCCTCTCATCTTCCTCTGGTAGGAAAATAGAGTGACAGGTTAAATTGACACAAAAGGCCATGATCATAGACAACAGTGATCTATGAACATTGATTGTGTTCTTGGTAGTGGGCTGGGTCCTTTATGTACATTATTTGATTTAATCCTCACTTCAACTTTTGACTTCACTGGAGACATTCAGACTTAGAGAGTTATTTCATGGCCCAAAGTTATACAGCGGCAAAGTCATAGCCCATGTTAGTGCAACTCCAAAGCTTACGGTCTAACCACTGAGTATCCTATCTTCCCTCTTTAATTGTACACCAATTCTAACCCCACATATAATACTTAAATTAGTTAAATCAGGCAACAAATATCCTCAGTGATGAGATGCTCCTAGACTCCTCTACCACCTAATCAATAGGTCATGGTTTTGTAATTCAAATATGCAGGAAAATGTACTTTGGTTTTAAAAACTGCACTTGCCACTCCTGTTAGATGCCAAGGGACTGTGCCCTCTCCCTACCACCTCTTTTCCACTTCCTTTTATACCCTTTACTGTGACCACACCAAACTGCTTGCATTGCCAAGTTGGACCACACCTGTCCAATTACACACCTAAAAGTAGCATTTTCCTGGGGTGGAGTGGGAGCTGGCTAGCTCACAGGACAAATACCATAGTGTGCAAGAACTAGAGGCAGTGGGGGAAGAGGGGTGTATTCATTTCTAATTGCTGCTATAACAAGTTACCATAAATTTCATGGCTTAAAACAAGATAAATTGATTGGTCATCTGGTGCTTTACAGTTCTGGAGGCCAGAAGTCCACAATCAGTTTTACTGGTCTAAAGCCAAGGTGTTGGTGGGTGAGGCTGCGTTCTTTTTTTTTTTTTTTTTTTTTTGGAGGTTATGGGGGAGAATCTCTTCCCTGCCTTTTTCAATGTGTGACTTTTTCTGAAGCTCCCCTGAATCATTCTGATTCCCGGATAGCGTGAAAACACTGAGAGCCCTGTCATTTGTATTCCAGCATCCCAGAGACTGGACTTCCAGAACTGGACCCCAGGCTCCGGTGGCTACATTTCTATGACACCCACTGCCTGGTCTAACATACCCCCAGGCGGCATCTGCCTTCCTCCCCATCAGGTCTTCCTTGAACACCTTTAGAATGCACTGGTGCTTGAGAAACACTCTAAGGGGACTCCATGTCCACGACCAGGATGGTCTGTGCTTCTTTGAGCCCCAGAGAGAATGGACTCCTGGTGGAGTCGACAAGGGGAAGCACTTAGTCTCACAGGCATTGGTCATCTGGTGGCTGGCCTTCCCTGGCATCACTGATCCTGAGGGACTTGTCCCAGCAGTGTCTGCCCAAACAGGCCTTGTGCAAGGAGGGTCTTTACTCACCTTCAAGTTGTCTCTCTGCTTACCACACTGGGCATTTCCCAATCCTGACCCCATGAGTGGTCACCCTGCATGACCTCTCCCCTCCCGCAGCTGTCCTGAACTTTGCCTTATACAAAAAGTCTCCATTTCCCTGGCCTCCTGGACTTGAGTTTGACTCCTGGTGTGGCATCCCCATATAGAGACCCATGGCTCTCCAACACTGGAGTCCGCTTGTCTTCGGGTTCTGTTTCCCCCAGCTCTTTCTTTCCCTCTGCTGCCCAAGCCTTGCTCATGACAATTGCTTTTTCCAAGTGTCCCCTTCAAGGTTTCTGTAGGGAACCAAATCTGGTCCCCATAAATATGTGGTAAGCTTGAAACAAAAGCTCACAGTGGCGTTACGATAATGTCCACCAGACACAACTCCGAGAGAACGGGTGGAAACTCAGGGTAGATGAGACCGTGGTTTTCATCATCAGTGTTTTAAGCACAAGGAACTTGGTAATTGGAAAAAGAAGCTCTGTTGTCGACTTAATGTCTTCCTCGGTTCTGCTTGAAGACTTCTTGCTGATAAAGCATAAAGATGCAAATTATTTGTGGGCATTTTGTGGGCTTTCCTATAATAAAAACCACCTGTTTTCATGGTGTTTCAACTTTATTCTATTGTGAAACTTTAGGTAAAAAAAATTGGATAAACTCTTAGCATTCTTTTTTGCACAAGTGGAATTTCACCAGGCTCAAGAATGTCTGTTCTTTCCCTGTCCCCTCTGAATTCACTATCCTCTGTCAGAGAGGCACTGGTCCCAATGGCGCCTTTCACCAAAAAGCAAGGAAGGTGATGATGGTGGTTTGATGTCACCTGGTTCTCAGGTTGTGGCCTTACCACACAGAAGGGCTACCCTTGCTGTGACACTATAAAGAGGGTGGATGTGGGTAGAGCAAAGCTTCAGTAGACACCAGTGCAGGAGGTGTGTCCTTCAGTGGAGGTCAATGTATTCAGGGTGAATAAGGAAGAAGACATCAGCTTTCTTCTTCTAGTCCTCGTGTCTGTGAGAAGTTGAGCATGAACACTCTGTCGCCCATTTGCCCCACCCCATGTCCACACTGCAGCAGATGCCTCGGGCCAAGGCTTCATAACTCATCACATCTCTTCCTTCTTCCCTTGTTGGTGTAGTTGGGCTTTGCCAAGACCCTTCATTACCCTAGAACTGTTTACAACAAAATCAGCTGTTCACAATGTTCGCTTCTCCAGCCATCCAAGTGGCTTGGTATTTGGTTAGTTCACTTATTGACAAGTCTTTCCTTCAGGAGAGAGATAAAGGAAACAGAAGGAAGGGAGGGGAAGGCTTAACTTTGGCTTATTTGAGTGGTTCAAGGAAGTCAGCAAAACCATGCCAACGTAAGAAATGTCCAGACTGAAAGAGAATTTTTGTGAGTTTCTTTGAGCCAAACTGACGACCATTGTCGGGAAGCAAAATCTCAAAGGACTGAGAAAATGCCCCACAGAATGACAATTTTGCAACTTATTTTACACACTAGAATAAAGGAAGAGGTGTAAGAGGGTTACATGAAACCCATCGATGGTAGATTCAGGGGGTGGGAGAAAGCAAAGTGGGGAGAAAGCTCTGGATTGGATAAAATGTAAAATGATGGGACACCTACTTCTTTCACATTGGTGGGGACAGGAGAGTTCATAACATTTGCAGCATGTGGAGATGGTGTGGGGGGCGGGGACAAGATAACAAGGAGGGCTTCTGTGATCTCCTGCTCTTGTGGGAGGTTATGGGGTCTGAGGGATGTGGAAAAGGAGATTACTCTGACATTCCAAAGCCATGTTATCATAGATGCAAAGAGACAATAGACAGGCTCAGTTAAGGCAAAGATTGATCTACGTCAAAAAAAAAAAAAATCTGCAAGCCTCAGATGGGTCTGCCTGCCATGACCCACTTTAGTTAGGAATTTTTATTTCACAACTGTGTGGTGATTCCCTGTCTCTGAGTTTGTAAGGCCCACCAGGCAGGATCCCCCCCTGAGCTTGTCAAATTTAGTACGTGACACTTTGTTGTCCAGAACAGTCTTCCCTGGCTCCATGTGCCCCCTGTCATTTAATCTGCATGCTCCAGAATACCATACATGACATAGACAGAGTTTTAAGAACTTATTGCCTTTCTCCAGGCCCACTCACCAGCAATACAACGAGGAATGCAGCAACCTGTGACACAGTGCTTCTCACCTGAATGAGAGCTAGACTCACTTGGGAGCTTTTAAAAAATGCCAGTGCCCAGCCCTCATTCCAGATCTACTAGGCGAGACTCTCTGGGGGTGAGGCCAGACCATGATATGTTTTTACAAGTTCCAAAGTGATTATAAAAGTATGACCAGGGTTGAGAACCTCTGGTCTAGTAAATTAGTCAAGAGAGTGGCTCTCAAACCACTTTAATATGCGCTGAATATTTTGGAAACTACTGGGGCTCAAGATGTTGCATTTTTACAAGTTCCTAGGTGATGCCAATGTTGCTTGTCCTTATTCTGGGTCTGACTTTGAGAACTATTGGTTGAGAGGCCTGAGATAAAATCGTAGCTGTGCTGTTACTTCACCATAAATTCTAATAATTACTTAACATCTTCTCTTTGCTTTGATAGTTTACAACAGGATGGGCCAACTTTTTCAAGGAAGGGTCATATAATGAATAGTTCTAGTTTCGCAGAACCTACAATCTCTGTTTCAGGTATTCAACTCAGCCATGTAGCATGAATGCAGCCGTGAGCAATGCATAAACAAACGGTGTGGCTGCATTCTAATAAAATGGAATTGTCAGGCAGGATTTGGCCCATGGGCCATCATTTGCTGACCTCTGCTCCCACTTTCACTACCAATGCAGCTAAGTGAGGATTTCTTTGTATGTGTCTTGTTGGGTATGCTTTTGGCTTTCCAAATCTGAGGGTTGGCATCTTTCATTGGTTCTGTAACATTTAAAGTTATTATCTTCTTAAATGTTGTCTTTCCCACACTGTTTCTATCATCTGTTCAGGAGCGCTGGTCTGGTGATATGTAAGGTTTCCCTTCAGCCACACCCCCCTGCCACATGACCATTTTTCCATTTCAGCCTCTGTTTTTCTTTCAGCTGTGTTCACATCTACTTTTCACTTCTAATACAGGGGTCCTCAGGTTATGACACAGTTTTGTTTTTACAACAGTGACGTAACTAGTATTTTGGTATAAGTCAAAACACACACTAACCTAAGTCACTTACCTATCCTAACACAGTTGTAAAATCATATTCTAGAACATAAAAACACAACTAAACCACAGAAAAAGTAAAAGGACATAAATATACTGTACTGTACACTGTACTATGTATTCTCCCATTGCACACAACCAGTTTGTCCACATAGTCCATAAATACAATGCTAACAGCCTAAGCTGAAACACTCACATCTCAATTTTTTAAGGTTTTTACAGGAGTGAGCATCATTGAAATGTCATATGTTCAAACTGTCATAACCTGAGGACCCCCTGTACCACTATGGGCTCCTTATCAAATCTGCCTGACATATTTGATAGCCTCTTGTATCTTCATGCTATATTCAATCCTATCATTTTTTTAAAAAGTATTTTTTTACGCAAACTGATTTTGCACTCTGTGTTCTTCCAATGTCTGTGACCCTTGCAGGGCTCGTTGTGTGGTCTGTGATGTCTGTGGTTATGATCTTTATTCATGGTGGCTCACTTTGTTTGGTGAATTTTGATGCTGAGCTCATATTCCTCAGAACTTGATCTGTGATAATTCTTTGAGGCCAAGGCTCAAATAAGGTCTTGCGTTTGTTCCTGTCAGGTGCCTGAAAGGACTCCCAACCTGGCATCACTTTGTGTAAATTCCTGGTTTTAATGCTACTCAAGTAGTATAAATTTTGACTTGCTATTAAAAAATCCTTAGGGGACACTTCTTTCTGGCCCCACCCAGAGCTGAGGTGAAGAGAGAAATGTGCCCTCCTGGGCCCCTCTGGGGGCAGGCTCTTTTCCTCTGGTTTAATTTTCAGGGTGTTGCCCTTTGGTGGTCTTGGCTTTATGGGAGAGGTCTCCCAATCGCCTTCTCATGTTACCTGTCCCTGGTGCCTGCATAACCCATTAAAACCTTAGTTAGGCCACCAAGAAATGATCCGTGCCTCATAGGCAACCAGTGTCTTCAACATTTGCTTTCCTTCCTGGAGTTGTGCTTTCTCAAGATTTCTGACCTCCTGGGAATGCCTCATTCTAATGTCCGTTCAGCTGTGCCTTACAAAACCCATTTTAATTAATGTGACCTCCAGCATTCTTAGTGACCTATTTAGAAGTGGTGTTTCCATATGACCAGGAACACCAGTGGCTAAGCACTTCTTATTTCTACTTCCTCACTCTATGTGGAAACGCCAGCAGAACCAGGATTTGATACTCCTCTTACAATAAATGGGTCAGTGGTCTTTGTGTTGTTCATGGCATCCTTCGTGGAAGACTGTCATTCTCCTCCTGTGCACTTTGAGGGCAGATGAATGAAATGTTTCTCAGATGAGGCCAGGTTAGTAATAGGAATCTATTTCATAGGTGCCTTAAAATAAAAGGTGCTCAGTGAACATGGTGGATATCTCGTTGAAGTTCTGAGTTCCCCTGTGTGGCGTTGCAATGGGTCATTCTAATGGGGCACCAATGGGAACAGGCTCTGCAGAGAGCCTTGTGTTGGGAACAACAGCTTCATGAACGTACTCAGCTCCTCACCAGCAACCTCATCCTCTGACAGCCTGTCCATCTGCTCTCCATTGCTTTCACAACAAACTAAGGCTTTTGAAATTATAGAACAACGCATTAATTTGTGTGCACATGGAAAGGGGTCAGCAAGCAAAAGCTAAACGTTTTTGTGCGAGCTGACAAGGCAGATAGAGCATGTTGTGCAGGATGGGCAGGAAACACAGCTCCCAGTGGAACTGTGATTCAGGAAGGTGCCAGGAGCCTGTGCAGATTTTCCACATTCTTGACTTGGGGAATTCTGGAAGGACCAGGAGTGCTGTCCCCTGGGGATGACAAGCACCTCCCACACATTAATAAATAGCTTTTTGAAAAATAGAGCTGGGCAGAAATGTTAAATGTAAGAAGAGTCTGCATGCTTTGGCAGATTATTGCAAAACCAAACATGCTCTAACCATACTGTCCAGCAATCTCACTCCTTGGTGGTTACCCAAAGGAGTTGAAAACGGATGTCCGACACAAAAACCTGCACACAGATGTTTATAGCAGCTTTATTCACAATTGCCAAAACTTGGAAGCAACAGAGGTGTCCTTCAGTAGGGGAATGGACAAGTGAACTACGGCACATCAAAACAAGGGAACATTATTCGGTGATAAAAAGAAATGAGTGCCCTGGCTATCTAACTCAGTGGTAGAGCATCGGCCTGGCATGTGGAAGTCCTGGGTTCAATTCCTGGCCAGGGCACACAGGAGAAGCGCCCATCTACTTCTCCATCCCTCCCTCTCTCTTTTCTGTCTATCTCTCTCTTCCCCTCCTGCAGCCAAGGCTCCATTAGAGCAAAGTTGGCCCCAGGCACTGAGGATGGCTCCATGGCCTCCACCTCAGGTGCTAGAATGGCTCCGGTTGCAACAAAGCAACGGTCCAAAGGGGGCCAAGCATCACCCCCTGGTGGGCGTGCCGGGTGGATCCCAGTCCGGCACATGCAGGAATCTGTCTCTCTGCCGCCCTGCTTCTCACTTCAGAAAAATACAAAAAAAAAAAAAAAAAAAAAAAAAAAAAAAGGAAAGAAAGAAAGAAATGAGCTATCAAGCCCTGAAAAGCCATGGAGGACACTTAAATGCATGTGATTAACTGAAAGAAGCCAATTTGAAAGGCTACATACTATGTGATTCCAATTATATAACGTCTGGAAAAGGCAAAACTATGGAGACAGTATAAGAACCAGTGGTTTGCAAGAGTATAGGGGAGGGAGGTGAACAGGAAGAGGCAGGACGTGGGATGTTTAGGGCAGTGAAACCATTCTATGCAATACTGCAGTGTGGGATACATGTCATTATATATTTGTCTGAACACAGAGGATGCACAACACCAGGATCAAACCCTAACATAAGGATGGGCTGCATGATGACAAAGTGTCAGTGTGGGTCCTGTGATCATAACAAACGGACCATTCTGGTAACGCAGGAGGCTGGGGGGGGGGGGGCGGCAGGGGTATATGGGAACTCTCTGAACTTCCTGCTCAATTTTGGTATGAACTGAACACTGCTCTAAAAAAAATAAGTTTAGCCCTGGCCAGATAGCTTGGTTGATTAGAGCATCTTCCCGAAGCACAGAGGTTGACAGTTTGATCCCTTGTCAGGGCACATATAGGAACAGATGTTCCTGCCTCTTTCTCGCTTCCTCCCTTCCTCTCTCTAAAAATCAATAATATAAACACTTAAAAATAAAATTAAAATTAAAAGGTAAAGTTTATTCATTAGAAAAATTAAAAAAAAAGAGTCTGCAGAATGTAATGAGTTGGAACTTCAGTGACTTTATGGAGTGCTTGTTTTCCCCTGGGAAAAACAACCTACCTGAAATAAGGTGCAGGACTCTGCCCCAGTGCCTGCCTCTTCGGGTTTCCACCTGGCGCCTGGCCTGGGGACATAGACTGAAGTGGGGGCCTTCTCCCACCAGGTTGAGACGTTCCCCTGCAGAGAGGTGAAGGGAAGCCAGGAAGCAAGTCAGGTCACCTGGCATTTCCTGCCTCCCTAAGTATTATAGGGGCAACTAACTGGGAAGGCTGGAGTGTTGGGCAGAAACTTGCAGTTCTGGGAGTGTCTGGATGAGCAGGGAGAGGCTAGAGGGCAGCTGGAAGATTCCACCTCTAGCCTGCCTTGATTCTTAGCAAAAAGTAGAACCTATGTATAGACATACACATTGGCATATATGAGAGCAAAGGCACAGAGGTAACCAGATTGATGGGCAGATGTTACACCCACATGTTCTGCAGACATTTGCACAATCACGTGTGCGTGCACATTCAGAGCTTGTATCTGTTAGAGATGTGCACAGATGATTGAGGCAGCTTGCCTTCCAGAATATAAGCAGTAGCTGCTGATAAACAGTCTCTCTCTGTGGCCTGGGGAGTTAATTGTTCTAACACATGTCCCCTAGGACAGCAATAGCCTTCCGGAACACTCAGCACTCCCTCCTCCACTCTGCGTGGTGGAGCTGTATCTGTGTCTCTGTTGGAGTCGCCCGGGATGGTTCTGGCAAGTGCACATATGTGTTCGCCTCCACTGCCTGCAGGTGTCTTCCCCACCCACACAGCTGTAATGCCCTGGGCAGGTTGTAATTTAACAGCTGTCAGTTAATGACACGCTTTCCCCCACAGGACACTAGCATTCTCAGGGGCAAGAAAGTGGCTGCCCTAGGAAGTCACTTAACAGGAGCTGTGGGGGCTGACTCAGGCTGGGCCCCAGATGAGTCTTTGTTCCTCTTGGCCCTTGGACTTGCAGACGGACTCCTAGGCTTGCATAAGTTGCCTGGAGAGATCAGCTGTCAGATGGCCTTCCCTGAGTTACGGACACTTCTGTCTCCAGGCTACTCATTGGAGAGCCTCTTGTAAGTAGAAACAGGCCCATCTGCACATTGGCAGATGGAATTCGACTGAATATGGAAAAATGCTCAACAGAGAGCTCAGACCAAACACAAAATTAACCAAAACAACACCTTTTAAGCATCCCAAGGACTTAAAAACTATTTTGACAAAAACAAAAAAACTTCTGGTACTAATAGACAGTTTTCAAAAAAATTAATTTGCAAACTCTTCTGCTGAGTTTGGAAGTAGGAAGCCTTTCAAGACTTTCATCCTTTTAAAACTACTTTTGAATGTATCAAAATTATTCTCTTTTGAGATGATTTTACTGCATTGCTTTGTAACTGTGGTAGACAGAAAAATGGTTACGGAGAGATGTCCGTGTCCCTACCCCTGGGACCTGGGACTATGCCACCATGTGGCAAAAGGCACTGTGTAGATGTGATTGAGATCAGGGTTCTGAGGTGAGGAGATGACCCTGGATCATCTGGGGTGGGGGCCCGATGTCATTCATTACAAAGGCCTTAGAAGGAGGGAGGGGGGTCAGAGTCTGAAAAGGAGCAGAGCACGTGGGAGGTGGTGGGAGGGGCTGCCAATAAGGAAACCACAGCCCCCCCAGTCCATGCCCCCCCCCACCCAAAGCTGAGCAAGGCAAAAAATCACAAGTCCCTCTGTAGTCCCACGAAGAAACACAACCTTGCCCACACCTTGACTTTAGAATTTCTGACCCCTAGAATTGTAAGTTAATAAATTTTGTTTTAAGCCACTACATTTGTGTTCATTTGTTTCGGCAACTATAAGAAACTGATACAGCCCACCGTGCTTGATCAGATCCTGCCCCGCAAGCTTGAAGAAAGACTGGTTTACTGACAAATAAATGGGCGTCTCCATGTGGACCCCTGTACAGCCTTCTTGGCGGCCCTCCTTGGTTCAGGTGAGTGCACAGTAGGACTTGTTCACATAGTCTTCCCTACACCACATGAAAAATCCATATTGAAGGCTTACATCTAACTGTATCTAATTGCAAGCATTTCCATCCATTCTTGTCGAGGATCATCTCACTGTATTCGTTTTATGGGCTGCCAAATCAAAGTACCACAGACAGGGAAGCTTAAACAACAGAAAGATATTTCCTCACAGCTCTGGAGGCTGCAAGTTCAAGAGCAAGGGGCCAGCCAGCAGGTGTGGTTCCTCCGAGGCCTCTCTCCTTGGCTTGCCCATGGCTACTTTCTCGCTGTGTTCCAATGTGGTCCTTATTCTGTGCACACAACCCCAGTATCTCTTTGTGTCTGGGTTTCCTCTTTTTATAAGGACACAAACCAGATTGAATTAGCGCCCAGCCTAAAACTACCTAAAAGATCGTTTTAACTTAAGGTCCCATCTCTATTTTTCAGCAGTTCACACAATTAAAGAAAATTCCTCCTTATTTTTGAGATGAAACATATCCCCATAGACCCCCATCTCTTGGTTCCATTTCTTTTTTTCTGAAGAAACAGCAATTAAATCTACTGCCCTTTCATGGGAATGTTCTTCCACATGTGGAGACAAGTAGCCTGCATTTGTCAGCTTTTCGGACGGGTTTTCATGCAAATGCAAACATGTGAACCTCACAGTGACATCACCATACAATATTAAAAGGGCTGTGAAATTACTCTAAAAATCCTCTTTGGAAATATTAGAAGACACTAACCACAGAGAGGACGGCCCATCTCAGGTCGTGAATTTTTCTGTGCGCTGGAAGGTGAAGGAGTCCTCTTGGGAGGCAGAAGTTCATAAGGGATGAACCATCCTTATCAGACCCAAGAAATACAAAGGGGAACTGGATGCCAAGTACCTCAGCAGACATGAGAGGAAGCCACATTGTCTCCTTATTAATGCCATTGTATATTTTATAAAAGAGTAGCAGTGCCTTGCCAATTGCATTGACAATGTGTGCTAACCGATTCAATGGCTGATGAGGGTCAATCCACCTTAAAGGGAAGGAGGGCCTGTGGAAACACATTCTCCCAACTACACTGTTTATTGGTTGGTTTCTTTTTCACTTGCTTGAAAAGTGACCAATGGATGAGAAAGACTGTTAGCACTGTTGGAGAGGGTTGATATAGTTCGGGTTACTCTAGATGTTACTTAGAGTTGTAGGTAAGAGGAAAGGGGAGGGGAATAACTTGAAGTCAAGGTCCCACTGTTAATGGTAGGATGGGGATTTGAACTCAGCTTCTGGGAACTCAAACATCTTCACCTGGTTTCGTTTAGACTTCACCACTCTCCGAGAGACTGTGAAGGTATCAATAACAATACTAAAAATATTCAATGACTGGTATCAACCAGTCAAACTGCACAAACGTTGCTATGCCTCATGGGTATATCCTGGAGGTAGCTGCCCACCCACAGCTCTAACCAATCAGGCTCTGAAAAACATTTTGGCTGGTGAAATGCAAGAAGCGTTGCTCCAATAAAGCTGATGGTGTTGTCCCTGATTTCTTTGTGTGGCTTTATTTCACAGTAAGGCTCAATGAAATTATATTCTTTGAGTTAAATCACTTCTTTTTCATATTTCTCTGTAGAGGTCACTTCAATTTGACTTTAAATATAGAAGAAAATAAAGGAGCAAAGATATGGGGGAAGGGATGGCTTAATTTTTCTGCATTTTGGGGTGATTGACAAAGCTTGCTCATTCTCAGAGGTCTTTGGGTGCCCTGAGTTAAGAGAGGTGGTGTAAGCATCCTTCATCCCTCACCAATAGTTCCCCATGGTGGTTCCATCTTTGGAAACTGTTCTCTTCTTAAACCCCACTCCCCACCCCACTGTGGCCACCCTACCTTGGAACCATTTCCCACGTGGCTTCCAGCACACAGCCTTCCTCTTCTTCTTACCACATCCCATCTGCACCTCATTTTCGTGTGAGTCCATTTTCTAATCCTGACATCTCCCAAGTGGGGGAATCAGTCTTCAGATGGCCATTCCCAGGCAGCATCCTCACATTTGGGGGTGTTAACAAGCTACGATGGAAAACAATGATTTCACAACCTTCTCCTCACCAGCCCCTGCCTCAATTGCCATATGTTTATTTGTTTTTGACTAGAGGTGAATTAAAATTGGTTCTGTTTAGAGGATTTTGCAATGCTCCTTGACAATTTTGGGAGAGACGATAAAAGATTGAAGACCAAATGAAAACCTAGGGGCCGTGCAGCATCTCCCGCGTCTGCAGGGCTTTTCCACTCGGTTGTGCAAACTCAGTCCAGTGGGATGCACACAGAAGTGAAAAGGGGAAGCACTTTTCTGTTTGTCAGAAAGCCGGGGTGTTGGCATGGCTTGAGAGACCGCAAAATTTCATTTCTCCACTCAGCACTGGGAAAACGTGTAATGGGAAAGTGTGTCACCAATTTGTATCAGCTGGGTCGCCTTATGGCCAGAGGGAAAGAGATTCCAACCCAGCCATTAACATGCAGAGGATCAACTCAGTGTGCGTGGGGTTTTCTTCTACTGGGTCTTTGTGCTATCTTTTGATTCAGCCGTATAATCACCTCAGTTAGGCAGGGAGATTGCCTGGCTCCTCAGTTTGGGCTGCTTGCCCCTTGAACTTACATCTTTCAGATTAAGGAGAGATGAAAGCAAGCAGGAATATTCTGGATTGGGATCACCGTTGATAGAACCTTAGCATCAGCCCCAGCTAGGCCCCTCCCCACCCACATTTCAGGTGTATAAGGCCCGCTGGTTTTTCAGAAAGGCCCACGGTCTGATGCCCACATGAGATGTTAGCTCTCCAAAATGCAAGCCTTGATAATTATAAAAACTTATTGGAAATACTTTCAATATTTTTGAGCTGAGAATATGCCCATATATTTTAAACAACCCCAAAGGGGATGCAGAATTGGGGAACTGGCAGGGCTGGGGAGGAGGCAGCCTCATGCGGAAGGCCCAGGTGGGAGTGTGCCAATGTCAAGTTATTGGATGGGGTTTCTGGGCAAGAATCAAATATTTTTTGTCAAAAATTTCCAGCACTTGTGGAAATTATTTTAGCAGGGAGCAGAGGTGGCGCGTAGACAATGATTTGTTTTCTCAAAGTCCAAATTAAGAAATCATGTGGCTCCATCCATGTTTGCCTTCTCGTTACAAGCTTAACGTTTTCTTTAAACTATTCTACCTGAGCCGTGAGAGCCCGAGAGATTGAGCTCGGTGTTTTTTAATGACTGAGTCTTGGAGACCCAAAGAATTGCTTAGTAATAGATCGGTGATCTCCAGCCTCAGATCACTTCCACATCCCATAAATTGCAGCCAGACGAGACACTGAGGAGAAGAGCAGAGGGTTTGTTTGGAGAGGACGGCAGATAGTTAAAAGTTATGGGAACAGAAAGGAAAATAAGGCATGCTGTTGAGAAACATCAGGATGAGCTGGCCTCGGTTTTGCTGCATAATAGAAAATTTGTTTCAAATTTCCTCCCAACAGATGCACAGCATGGTGAGTGAGGAATTACATTTTATTCCAGGTTCGAATTTTAAGTTCGGAAGAGAAACTTTGGAAGGTATGCCTCATTGCACAGAAACTAAGCCAATCTCTGAATATGTTTATATGAGGCATCCGAGAGAGGGCTGATTTCATTAATTAGTGTCTGTAGGCTCTGGAAAAATGTGTTGTCTTGGTTCTCAGTTTTCATATACGTTCAGCCCTTTTGTTGTTGTTGTTGTTCACCAGCTGCTGCACCCTGGCATCCTGCCCTGCAAATCCATGCATGTTCCGTTCCAGCCTGGTTCTCGCCACTTGTCTCTTAGAAAGGGGGAGTTTCAATGACGCCCTTGCGTGTTACACCGCCACAGAATATTAAAGCTCACATTCTGCTCTGTTCATTGGCAGCTGTTAGTTCTCTTTCAGGTCCTTAGTAATTGAAATAAATACAAAAGTCACACGAGTGGTTTCTTTTTCTATGTGCGGTACTAACCAACGTAGGCTCATATTAAGTATTCCTGTGTCCCTGCTCAGGGGGTCCTGCTTGCATGGTCACACTCAGGAATCTCTGCACAGCTGACGATTACCCTGAGAACTCCCACTCTGCTGCCCACAGTGCTTCTCCTGCCCTAGGGGTCCTCGGTGTCCTCATCACCTCCCATGTCATTCTCAGCACACACCTGGGCCCTGTGAGAAGACAGGGCAGCCCACTAGAAGAGAAGCACCATGAGGGACTGTGATTGGGCATCCTGAAGCTCCTGGTCCTGGAACGGTGCCCAGACATAGCCCGTGCACAACGAAGTGCTATTTCACATTGAACAAACCCTCTGTCCTTCTCTTTCCACCCTCCCTTTGCTTCTGAACAGGGGTGAACCCCTCCTGCCTTGTCATGCTTCTCTCCGCTAGGACCCTGCTTTTCTTCCCAGACCATCAACTTCTTCTTCCTCTTGCTCTCAGCATCATCCTTCTCTACGAGACATTTTATCCTCCCCCGCACCCCAATTCCATACCAAAGGTTGAATTTTGTTTTTAATCAAGGTGAATAAAAGTACTACCACTTAAAGAAGGAGCAGTGCTCTCATACAAACATCTAGGCCCTGGCTGGTTTGCTCAGTGTTAGAGTGTCAACCTGGCATATGGACGTCCCGGGTTCGATTCCCAGTCAGGGTACACAAGAGAAGCGACCATCTGCTTCTCCACACCACCCGCTCTCCCTTCTCTTTATCTCTATCTCTCTTTTCCTGTCCCACAGCCATGGCTCAGTTGGGGCAAGTTGTCCCTGTGTGTTGAGGATGGCTTCATGACCTTGCCTCAGGCACTAAAATATCTCAGTTGCCAAGCAATGGAGCAACAGCCCCAGCTGGGCAGAGCATAGCCCGGCAGGGGGCTTGCCAGGTGGATCCCAGTTGGGGTGCATATGAGATGAGGGTCTGTCTCTCTGCCTCCCTGCCTCTCACTTAAAAAATAAAAAGGACATCGGGGGAAACTTTACAGAAGTGACATTGGACATTGGCTTTAAAATGTTCTTTATTAAAATGTTTGGAATTCATTACCAACATTGAAAATCAGATAAAAATCAAGACTTTGGCTACTCCTCAAATAAGAGACGATCTGGTTCCTTCACATCTCAGCAGGCACCCGCTGTTCCTTCAAAGGAGGTCTCGGGTGCAGGTGCAACACATGTCATACCCTGTGTCCTCTCCTTTGATGGGACCTTGCCACTCTGCCACCGGGAGGCAGGTTCCAAATACTCTCTTGAATTGAACTCCCTGAGCGATTTGCTTGTAACCAGCAGAATGCAGGGGAAGAGGGACTGCTTGACTTCTGGGAACGGCGTGGCCACAGAGTGCCCACCTGGAATGCACATTTCCCTGACACTCCTCTCGGGGACTTTCTCTTGGAACCCAACTGCCATGCTGTGAGGAAGCCCAAGACACACAGAGAGGCCATGAGTAGGGTCTCTGGTTGCTTGTTCTACCTACGCCAGGCCTCAAGTCAACCCAGCTCAGGTGTGAAAATGCCTCTAGGTCAGCAATTTTCAACCTGTGTGCCACAAGAATTTTTACAACATGCAATACCTATTCAGTCAGGGGCACTGACCTCTTTTCCCTTAGATTGTCAAATTAAAAAATGACAACAGCAAACACACAATGGCTGTCCAGTGTGAATGAATCAAAATGATACTTTTTTTTTGTCATATTGTCAAAAAATATATTCTTTGGCGTGCTGCAGAATTTTAGTAATTAGGTTGTGTGTGCCATGAGACGGAAGAGGCCAAAAATCACTGCTCTGGGTAGTTCAGTCTCCAGCTGCAGCGGAAGACGTCCCAGATCAGGGACAGACCCCCTGCTGTGCCCTGTCCAGCTTGTTGATGCCCAGGCTCCCGAGCACAGAACAATCACTGTAGTGTGGGTCACTGAGTTTGAAGATTTTTGTTACATAGCAATAGATAACAGGAACATTATGCCTTTACAGGGTCACCAACAGAGTCATTTCTCATTATTTTGAATTAATTGGGTCTTGGAGGCACTTCATATGTTCACCTATTTTATTTCTCTGTTCTTGTTCTAGAAGAACATCCTTGGATGCAAAAAGCTGATAACACACTGGAGAAGGGAGCTATGTCCATGGCAGGCATGTAGACATCACGGTTTTTAACTTTTACTGAGACATTGACAGCCACATAGTCCTGTGGACAGGTACACACGCAGGTCCCTGTACAGTGGCGGTTTTTATCTGGGCAGCACGTGGTTGTGGGCTGCTCACATTACAGGTGCAGAGGAGGACAAGGAGCCACTACTGGCTCTTCCACTCCCTCCTTCTGTCCCAGCAGTGACCTCAGCTCCTCTCAGCTCCTCCCAGAAACACATCCCAACTATCTGAACAAACTGCCGAATTTCCCCAACATCTGTTCAAATCATACCCCAAAATACTTCAGAGCCAGCCAGAGAGGAAAGACCCTTTGGTTATGAGGTGTTTACTGACACTTGTCTGAGAGGTTAATTGACAAAATGGACAGAGGGCTAGGTGTAAAGTCCTCCCATAAAAATATACCATCTGAAAACCTGATTACAAGCATAGCTCACGTTCACTGCAGAAAACAGTCACACAAAGAAGAAAACTGAAATGACTTCTAACCTCAACACCTGAGGAACAGCAGTGTAAACATTCAGGCTACATACTGCTACATTTTTTTTTTATTCATGTAAATCAGGGGTCAGAAACCTATGGCTCGCGAGCCAGATGTGGCTCTTTTGATGGCTGCATCTGGCTCACAGACAAATCTTTAATAAAAAAAATAATAATGTTAAAAATATAAAACATTCTCATGTATTACAATCCATTCATTTCCTACTGCTTATGTTCATGGTTGCAGGTAGCTGGAGCCAAACACAGCTGATCTCTGGGAGAACACCAAATTTTTATTGGATAATGCGTAACAAACACAGGTGGTTGTATGGCTCTCACAGAATTACATTTTAAAATATGTGGCATTTGTGGCTCTCTCAGCCAAAAAGTTTCCCGACCCCTGATGTAAATGAAACAAATGATGTTCTGAAGGTCAGATCTTACTAGAACCCTGCCCTGCATTGTCATATTGTACACATTGTCCCATGTTACTAAGTAATCATTCGCAGTATAATTTGATACATAATATTCTGTTGTATGGATGCCTCTTAATTGGTCATCAGCTCCTATTGTTTGATATTTAGGTCCTATTATCCATAGCAGTGACGAGTACCCCATCTCACCCCCATATCTTCTCCCCTGTTCATGACTATTTCCTGGATAAATATTCAGAAGTGGGATCACCAAGTCAAAGCTACCATGTTTTCAAGACTTGATACTTATTGTCAAATTGTCCTTTAGAATCACATTCTCATCTATAACGGGTGTGAAAGTACAGCCTACCCACACACATCAACTGGAATACATTTCTATGGTTTGGGAAATCAACAGCTGTGGTACTTTGGACTCAGCAATAATATACCAACAGACAACAAGGAAGCTCGGAGAATGGTCAGGAGAGCAGAGGGATTCTCTGAAAATGACAGATGGCTCCTTCTAGAGGAGGAAAGCAGGACCCAGAGAAGTACACGATTTGCCTCAAGTTATGCGGATAACCAGTGGGTGTCTCATTGACACTGTACATGAGCACACTCTCTAGCCTGCAACACAGTGACCCATTCTTGTTGCAGGATCAAATCCAGGATTTAATGATAACCCTGGGGTTACACCTCCCCTGGCACTTGACATTTCAAATCATTGTCTTCAGGCAGCTGAAGTACTGTTCTCAATGGATCTCACTGGATGACTAGATGTTCTCTAGGACACAGTACCTAGGCCAAACCCTCTTCCTGTTTGCTTTCCAATAGGTCCTCCGTGTCTGGTTGAACTTGCTCACAATGGGCTTTGTTTCAGGCTCAAAGGAGGGCTAATAGTCAGTGAGCCAGAGCAGCAGTCTCCTTAAAGCGCAGGACGGGGGTGACCTCCTCGCTAGGAGTCCTGGCAACAGTGTCTTCTCAAGTTCAAGATGCATGACATGCTGCAAACAGGCAGCTGGTGGGGGCAGGAGAAGTGTTGTCTGTGTCCCTTGAAAGCCTGCCACCACATTGCTCCCAGAATGCTAAGGGAAACTGTGGCTTGGGCAGGGGCGCCCCACACCACTGCCTGTACTTTGTTTCTCTTTTCTCCCTGGATTTCTGTGACACTATCTTTCTCTTGTGGTGTGTGTCCTACCTTCCTGTGTCTATTTCAGTGTCTCTGCTTTTCCTTGTAGCCTTTAATATGTAGCACAAATCTCACACCATGAACCCAACAATGTGCATTTTAAAAAATTTTTTAAAGAACTGATTTTACATTCTGTTTTAAGCCTTTCTTTTTTGCCAGCTGGTGGAAACAGACATGTTGGTGGACTCAGGTCATCTCAAATCCTTCCCACAGCCTTGCTCACCCCTCCCCCTGGGGCCCTTGTTCCTTCCGGGGGACCTGGCTGGCATCTGGTTCCCCCTTCACCATTTCCCACACACAAATGGTACACCCAGAGGCTTCTGTCATTTCTGTCAGGCGCCTGTCCTCAGCAATGTGTGTGACCACAGTGTCCTCCTGGCGCCCCTGAGCTGTTGTCAGAGCTGCTCTCTCTCTCTTATTTCTGTGCTTCTCTGGGGCACATGGGAAGCACCGAGCTGCTCTCGGAACAAAGGTCGGCTCCAGGAAACCGTGACATATTATGGACGGTCTGCCTGGTGACGTGCCATCCTGCCTGGCTTCCCCAGTCCCCAGGCGTGGTGTGGCAGCTCTCTCCCAGGCTCGCCTCCTTTCCGGAATCCTCCTGAGAAGTAGTTCTTCCGGAAGGGGAGCAGCACTGCTCACGGTGCCCCTGGATGCCTGGGTGTTCCTTTTCCACTCCCCCCACAAAAAAATGGGTCTTCACTCCCCCCAACTTTGGCTGGCGAGCAGAAAAGGAATGTCTGGCATTAAAAACACGATTTGTAACACATCACACTGTTGTTGAGCTACCTGTGGGTTGTGTCTCAGCCCTGGACGCTTGGGAGTTCTTCCTGAGATGGCCCTCATTCAGGTCTGGTCTACTTGTGTCCTCTCTGAGAGCTCCACTCTGGGCAGTGCCCCCTCAGGGGAGGGCGCCTCATGTGAAACCTGGCCAGGCAGAATTTCTATCTCTCTGCTTATGTTGTTCACCCCAATAGAGTAAGAGTACATCACCTCCCCACCCCCCATCCATCCCCTCAACTCCCTATGTTCTGCTGTGCTGCTTGTTCCTTCCTCTGGGGGACTTTCCCTGACACTTTGTCACTCAAATCCTGAGCGGGAGCTGCTTGGCATTGTTATGTGAAATGTTGACTAAATCATGACCTTCTAAGAGGCGGAGACTGCCTCTTCCATTGCAGTATCGCTAGGACCTCGTGCAGTGCTGGGTTCACCATAGGCACTCAATAGATGCTTTTTTTTTTTTTTTTTTTCTTTTTCTTTTTCTTTTTTTCATTTTTCTGAAGCTAGAAACAGGGAGAGACAGTCAGACAGACTCCCGCATGCGCCCGACCGGGATCCACCCAGCACGCCCACCAGGGGCGACGCTCTGCCCACCAGGGGGCGATGCTCTGCCCACCAGGGGGCGATGCTCTGCCCATCCTGGGTGTCGCCATGTTGCGACCAGAGCCACTCTAGCGCCTGGGGCAGAGGCCACAGAGCCATCCCCAGCGCCCGGGCCATCTTTGCTCCAATGGAGCCTTGGCTGCGGGAGGGGAAGAGAGAGACAGAGAGGGAAAGCGCGGCGGAGGGGTGGAGAAGCAAATGGGCGCTTCTCCTGTGTGCCCTGGCCGGGAATCAAACCCGGGTCCTCCGCACGCTAGGCCGACGCTCTACCGCTGAGCCAACCGGCCAGGGCCAATAGATGCTTTCTTAATAGATGAAATCTGTTAGCAAGGTTTGAGCTTCCTCCAATGAAGAGGTTGTACCTTACCTCTAGAGAAAACCCCAGAGCTTGAAAAGTCCATGGCTCTGAATGTGTCTTTGTGCATGATAGTGATGGTGAAGTGGGGACAGTGGTCATCCTAGAAATGGAAAAGTATTCTCCAATTACAGATGCCTTGATAAAGCATTCCCATCACCCAGTACTAAAGCAGGCCACATCAGGGTCCTCTATGTTAACTCCTTCCTTGACAAAAACTTTGATTACATTTATTGGGGTACCTTCAGTGTAACAGAATCATCCTACACATGTCTAAAACTAGCCAACCAGATAACGAGCATGTATTGAGTACCTAATATGAGTCTAGTCTTGGCCTTGGAGAAAGGGAAAATGGAAAAGAAATGAAGGTTCTTTCAGATGAGGTGCTTGTTTCCCAAAGAATTTACAGTCTAACTGGGGATTCAAGGCATATATACCCCAAATAAAAAGAGAGCAAGAACTAGGTTACACAGAAGAGACCCCAGAACAGGGTCTAGCAGTTATTCAGTTCAGCGGTTCTCAACCTGTGGGTCGCAACCCCGGTGGGGGTCGAACTACCAAAACACAGGGGTCGCCTAAAGCCATCGGAAAATACATATTTCCGATGGCTTTAGCCGCTGAGAAGCCACACTACCGTCTGCAGCAGCGCTATTCAGCTTGCACGCACGCCGTTATGGACGTGTGTTCCAAACTGAATGCCTGCGGTCATGCGCAGACGTGATTGCATCATCCCTCCGGGGCCTAAGGAGCGGGAAGCGGGGGAACGCTCCACAGTCCATAGCAGCAGGCCACTCGTCCATAGCAGCGCATTACGTGTGTCCGGCGCTTGCTGACATCATCAGTGGGTGGGTGCAGCAAGCGCTGGAGGACAGAAGCCTAGGAGGCGGAGAGACAAGAGGCGGAGAGCCAAAAGAGCCTGCAAGACAGCCTGCTGGTGTAAAAAAGGTTAATAATGTAAAAACAGAACACACACCATACACACACTACTGTGTAAGTGAAAGGTGCTTTGTGTGTAATCATTACACAGTACACAAAGCAGCTTACACTTACACAAAGCACCATACATTTACACAGTGTGAACTACATCAGTCTTATACTATAAGAGACCACTATAAGATGTAGTTCACACTGTTCCCCAATGTATAATTATCTCCCATATCTCCCACTATTTTCCCATATTCTGAATGAGGAAACTGCTGAAATCAGCGGTTTCCAGCATTGAATCCGCCTCCTATAGATTTCATTGGGAGTGCTGCGGATTTTGTGGAAGAGAGCTCCCGAGAATCTCGGGTTACCACACAATCCGCCGCAGCCTCCTTTTGATTTCAATAAGAGGCAGAGAAATGACAGTTTCCGACACATTTCTTCCTCTCCTATTCAAGTCAATGGGAGGCCGCAGCAGATTCTGCTCAAATATAGAGCATGTTGCTTAATTTTTCCCACACTAGAACTTTTCCTGGAGCAGAAAAATTCCAAAGGTGGAATCCGCCACCTCCAATAGACTTCTATAGGAGGCAGATCTTTTACACTGCAGAATCCGCACAGCAGATTCCTCAGTGTGAGGCCTCTTTCAGTCAATTAAATATTGTTTTTGTGATTAATCACTATGTTTAAATTGTTTGATTTGTAGCAATGAGAATACATAATGCATATCAGGTATTTACATTCCGAATCATAACTGTAGCAAAATTACAGTTATGCAGTAGCCACCAAAATTATTTTTTGGTTTGGGGTCACCGCAACATGAGGAACTATATTGTGGGGTCACAGCATTAGAAAGGTTGAGAACCACTGAGTTAGGAGATGAGAAAACCCCAGAGGGTCAATGAAAGCTTCACAGACATGAAGGAGCTTGGAACAGTTCTGATGTTACTAGGTCTATCATAACATGAGACAACCCTGTGAATTTCCAAAGGCTTTGAGCATGAAGAGCAACATTCAATACTATGCCTGCTTAATCTGATTTATTAATCTCATATGCCTATTAAATGCTGTCTTCAAACACCACTTACTGAAACAATAACATAAAACTTAGGCAGTTGCAAATTTTATTTCCTTTCCTTTCCTTTTTTATTCAGTGAGAGGAGGAAAGGCAGAGAGACAGACTCCTGCATGTGCTGCTGACTAGGATCCACCTGGCAAGCCCACAACACGGCAATGTTCTGCCCATTTGGGTCATTGCTCCATTGCTCAGCAACTGAGCTCTTCTTAGTGCCTGAGGCAGAGGTCATGGAGCCATCATCAGTGCCTGGGGCCAACTCCCTCAAATCGAGCCATGGCTTCAGGAGGGGAAGAGAGAGAGAAAAGTGAGAGGGGGGAGGGGTGGAGAAGCAGATGGGCACTTCTTCTGTCCTGACCAGGAATCAAACCTGAGACATCCACATGCCAGGCCAATGCTCTACTACTGAGCCGAACGGTCAGGGCCTATGGTTACAAATTTTAAAATTCCATGATATTTAAATATTGATCACAAACTTCTTTAATCAAAATTTTCTTCTCATTCCATTAAAAACACAAGTCTACTATACTGGATTCTTTTACTTGCTTCAAAAAATTTGAATGCTATCACAATGATAACCAAACTCTATTACAATTGCAGTTAAAACAATGATAAAAATACTAGTATTGTGAACCTATTTTTTCTTTGTTATCTTTCTATGTATTTTTATCTTTAGCCATTCCTGAGATTATAGGAACTCTATAAATAGTCATTTCTATACCTTCACATAAGGTTATAATAATTTATCAGACCAAAAGTCAAAGTGTCACCTCAGCTCAGGCAAGAAAGCAGATTCTAGGTTCTACACCAACTGACTCTTGTTGGGATATAGGATGTGGTTACAACACCCAAAAAAATTGAATTCTGAACTTCCAAGTGTTCCTCTTTAGAGCTGAGTTTTGATTGTTATGTTTGTGACCGTCTCCACTTTTCTGTGTGACACCCCTCCTCCCCTTCCTCTGCCTTGCTCTCTGCTCGGGGGCCTGACCTATGTGGGCTCATGGATAGGGTCTGGGGGCTCTGCCTTCTGGTTGGTTTCAGCAGGTGGGGTGCCCAGCCTGAGATCAGAGGCAGGTGGTAGGGTGGCACCATGGTCTGATTCCCCTGGACCAACCCTGTAACATGTCCTCGGCTGGTTGTGTCCCTCACAGCTCCTGTCAAGATGGCCTGCTCGGCATAACCCTCCAGCTCTGTGTCCTGGGAAGCTCCCCTTCCCTCATCAGGGCAAGTGGATGGAGGGGCTGTGACAACACCCATGCTGCTGATTGGACTCTGGTACCACCCCTGGGGTTCTGCTCAGCCGCCACACCTGTGTGATGACCTCTGTCTCTGCATACATGGTCCCACGTGGTCAGGCTGCCTGTTTCCTGGTGGGTCCTGACTCTGGCTTTGGTAGATAGGAGATGGGGCTATGAATGCCCAAAGGGGTTGAACTCTGATTGTGGCCAAAAGCAAGGACAAGAAGGAGGTCTCAGAGGAAGTGTGCTGACATTGCAGGACACATCCAGTTTGATCAACACAACCCAGAGAGCTGACCTCAAGAACCAGACTGAGTGGATGGCCCCCATAGTGAGGGGCCAGGGAGCAAGGGCAAAGACCTCCATGATGACAAGCTTATTTGGGGGACCAAGATGACCTTCAAGACAGGAATTACACCTTCCAGGATTATCACGGACAACCGCAGTAAAAACATTCATCAAGCCCACTGCCAAATGAATCCCTTAGATGTAAGTTCTTAAACACCAGGCCGCTGCTGTAGCTGAGGCTCAGCGAGCCCAGTTCTTTATTAAATTGGCATCACCCCTGTCATCGCCTGACTTCAGACGTGCTCACATAAGCAAGCTGGTGATCTGCAAGGCTGCAGCCACAGGATGCACTGGGGAACTGAGGCCGGCAGCTGACTCCACCAGAGCCACTTAGCTGATGCTCTGCATGCACCTGAAGGGCCTGTTTCTCAGAGTGTCTCCAATGGTGCAGTCTGACAAAAACAATTTTGTTTTCTGGGCAATTGCCTCACTTTTTTGGCCCATGTGATCTTAACCCCAGCGCAAAAGTGATATTTATCATGCTCCAGTCCTAGAGCCTGTGGAATCAATAAACAAGACATCACGGTTGGGACTGGTAACAGTTCCAACTGCGCACAGACAAAAAAGAAGGGGGGTGTACCCAGAGCTGTTCATTCACCCTCTGCAAAGCTCCCTTCCCGCCTGCCCCTGCCCCAGAATGCATGCAAGGCATAGAAAGCCAGCCTGGAGCTGTGCCCTATTTCCCCCACCTCCCATCCCCATTTCTTTTCTGCAGTGATGGTCACACTACAGAGGCAAGTCTTGCACTGAGCTCATTTAAGTAGCACAGGAACCTCCCCTCACACATCTGACTAATGAAGACCTCAAGTCACTGGTGGGGAGAGGCGATCAGCCACTTTGTGCAAACCAGTGTGCTGGCTGTTACTTGGGCCATGAGTACACTCAGGGTGTGGGCAGCTGCTTTGAGGGTATGATTTGCAGGTGCAAAGAGAGCCCATTGGCCTTTCAGTGTGCCTGTAATTCTATTGTTAGAGATGCATTTCTTTAGCTCATCAAGTGCTTCCCACCTCTTAGAGCCCCCTACTGAAATATCACCTCAGAGACATGGGATGTTTCCTTAGGACCACATGAGTGAAAATAATGAGGTAAATGCTTATTCTGCGCTATGCTGTGCCACTCCATCCTCACACCTCTGCACGGAGGAAGTGCTGTTATCCTCATTTTACAGATGTGAAGTCCAAGGCACAGAGAGGACTCCACACAGCAAATAAGTGCAAGGGCCAGCATTAAAGCTGGGCGGTCTACTTGAAGTCTGCGGCATACTCCTCTCTTCTGCCTCTTAGGACAAAGTTACATCCCTCTCCAATGCTGACAACTCAGCAGAAGTGGGTTTGAAGTAGGAAGTAAGGGAGGAAAATGGGGGTGGAACAGAATCCAGGAGGGAGGCTAAGTAATGAGGGCTCTCAGCCAGAATGTCAAGGTCTTCTCCAGACAGCTCAGGGAGACACTGGGCACATATAGTTTAAACTCTTTTGAACTTGGTTTTCTCACCTGCAAAGCGGGAACAGGGTCAACCACAGTGACCCATCCACGGGGTTGTGAGGACAGAACACCCACAGAAGTACTCAGTGGTGCTCATCCATGCAGCAGGGCAGTGCCACAGGCTGAGGGGCCTCTGGTGGAGGTGGAGGGGCTTGCTTAGAATGGAGAAAGGGTGGGGAGCCCCTCTGAGGAGAGGGGAGATGGCCCAGGTGGGCTAGCACATCAGGGTCACAGAGAGAGACAAGGAATGACACTTCAGCAAGGAGGCCGTTGACCTCCAGGTGCATCTGATCTGCATAGAAGTTTGCTGTGTTGGAGTCTGCCATTTTCCCAAGAGAAAGAGCATCTCAGCCCAGCCTGGCCACTCATCCTCCTGCTCACAGCCTCGCACCATCTGCCTCCTGCCCACTGTGGGAGTTAGCCAGTGGCTCAGTCCTTGGCCTTGAAACCGAGTGTTGCTTTGGGCCGAGTGGTGGGCTGGCAGTCAAACTTCAAACATTTAGGAGTGAACTAGGCATGGTGAGATGTGGTGGGGACGTGACCACCTTGTGGTCGAGGACCTTGGTGTGAGGAAGAAGTGGCATACATTTATACAATGGAAAATGACCAGATCTGAGAAAGAAGGAAGTTTTGCCATTTGCAACAACAGAACGGACCCTGAGGACATCATGCTAAGTGCAATAAGCCAAACAGAGAAAGACAAATCCCGTGTGATCTTACTTATACATGGAATCTAAAAATGGCAAACTCATTCAAACATAGAGTAGAATGATGGTTACAGGAGCAAGGTTTGGGGGGTCTGGGGGATGTTGTTTAAGGGTACACACTTGGAAATAGTAGATAAGTAAGACCTAGAGCTCGAAGGTCCAGCAGAGAGATTCTAGACAACAATACTACATTATAAAGTTCAAAGTTGCTACAAGGCTATATCCTAATTGTTCTCACCACAAAGAAAGAAATAATTATGTGACATGATAGAGGTGTTAGCCAACACTACAGGAGGCCATCATATTGCAATATATAAATGTATCAAATAAACATGTTGCACACCTCAAATCTATACTGTCTTTTATGTTCATTATATCTCAATAAAAATTTAAAAATTAAAGTTAAAAAAAATTCTTGGCCACAAAAAATTGTCAGCAGGGGAAGGTCCAGGGGCTCAGGGAGAAGACGGTTTTGTCACTTCATAAAGGAGCCTGTGGCGGAGGTGGAGCAGAGGCAAGAAAGGGGAGAAGGAACATCCTGTGAAGGGAGGGTGTCAGGTAATGGATAAGACTTCAGGTAGACGGGGGCCCTCGGAGACTGGGGGATAATGCTGTCCTGAGGCTGGCGGAAGGAAGTGACGTCAGACATGAGGGAAATAATAAAGATAGGCATCAATACTTGAAATCAACTCACTTTTCACAATCACAGCCTTCTCAGCAGTCCTGGGGGTGAGGTTATCAGTCAGGAATAAGAAAATATATTAAAAGTAGAAAAAAAACCCCAGTAGTTGAACATAATACTTGTATTCATCTCTGGTGTTGCAGTTGACTGAGTGTTTGCTGTCTCCTGTCTCATTTCAGAACGGAGAATTCTGAAGTGCTGTGGTGGGAGCCGACTTTGCAGGGACTAAGTGTTTACAGAAAGATTTGTCCAACAAGAGAAACCCACACAGAGATCTGCAGCCATGAGAAACCGAAGGCTAAGAAGGGCCTTTCATTCAGAGATACTAAGGTAGAGAAACGGTCTGTGGCCAGGATTTAAGCCAAGGTTGTTTGGGAGAACTTTGAGGGAGATTCTAATTTATCGGTTTAAATTCAGAGGTGGTCAACAAGCAGTATTTTCAGGGACAAGCAAACTAAATGTAGATCAATGGCCAGGAGTGTTGGAGAAGGATGGACCCTGTCATTACGTGTGGTTGCGATGTCCCCGGAAACCCTACTACAGAAGAGAAGGCTCAGTGTGAGCTCACTTCTCTGGCACATTGCACAGCACAGGCAAGAGGGGAGACAGAATCCCCAATACTTATTTTTAAGTTATTTCTTTGGGGAAAGAAAATGGATTCTACCAGGGCACAGTCATGCCTAACCAATGTATTAGAGTTTGATCTGAAGGTGAGTAGCCTTGTGGATATAATTTACATAGACTTAGAAATGAAGCTCTGTCCTATCCATGACTACTATGAAATACTGACTTTCTGGGAGGGAAAATGGGTGAGGACATAAAGTGATGAAGAGGCACTTAGTTTAGGGGCAACAGACATTGTAAATGTGCACAGTATGGTGGCCCAGAGAGCACAAAATCTCTAGGGTTACTAAAATCACTACAGTCTTTGGTGCAAAATCATCAAATCAATGGAGAGAGAGTCTAGGGTTGACACTGGCTAAGGATCCATGAGTGACTCAGAAACACTGATTTGAGTCTAATCATGAAGGACAACTTCAACATGCAGAATCATGTAGGATTGGCTGCTCTTGCTCAGACCCCACCTCAGGTGTCTTGTCATCTGTATTCTTAACCCTTCCGAGAGCCCTGTGGGGCAGACACAAGTATTGCTAATTTATGGGTCAGGAACAGAAGTTTGGAGAGAGCTCCAGGGTCTCTGTTCTTGAGATAGTATGTTAAATGGCTAGGGCTCCACACAAAAGACCACAGACCAGGAGGCTGAAACATCAGAATTTTATTTTATCATGGTTCTGGAAGCCGGAAGTCCAAGATTCAAGTGCCACCAGATTTGGTTTTCTCTGAGGCGTCTGTCCTTGACTTGCACAAGGTCTTCTCGCCACATCCTCATGCGGTCCTTCCTCTCTGCACACACATGTCCTGGTGCCTCTTTGTGTGTCTGAATTTCCTCTTCTTATAAGGACACCAGTCACATTGCTTTAGGATCCACCCCACTGGCCTCATTTGCACTTACTCTATAAAGTCCTCTTCTCCAAATACAGCCACATTCTGATGCACTAGGGATTAGGGCTTCAACATGTGAATTTTGTGGGGAGACACAGTTCAGCCCAAAGCAGACAGCAAGTAGGGTGAGCTAAGGGGGAAATGGGATGAGCATGGTCATGGAGTCTAGTCACATGGCAGGAAAATATTTCCCTGGGGGTGGGGGAGTGGGGAGGAAGGCTTCAACAGTAAGCCATGAGGAGAGAGCACCTCTCTCCCTCCTTCCCACATGCCCTTCCTTACATCCTCCAGTGAGATCATTGCTCTATTCACCTTCTTCGCCCTTGAATGTAAAATACAGAGTAAATATGAGAGGCCTGCCCACCCCGCCCCACCCCACTCCAAAGCCAAATGGGGTGATGGGGTGAGGGGGACACAGCTCTGGTCCAGACTTCATCCCACAGCTCCCAGTTGAGGTGGGGAGCGGGGAATGGGCTGAGGTTGCTCGAATTCTTTTCGAGGCTGACATCTCTGCAACCCCAGGCACAAAGCCCTGTCTCTGCATTCCCTTCCTAGCAAAGTAAACAATTTGTAGCAAATAAATAGGGTGTCATTGTGCCCGTGTTCTGCAGACTGGGCTTCAAAGAGACCTTTTGTTCTAAAGGGTATTTTAAAATTCTTCATTAGCTATAAAAGGTTTGGTTTAAAAACTCCTTCCCCAAACACCCAAATACCTCTCATATGAAAAAAAAAAAAAAAAAAAAAAGCCCACAAAACTTATGAATAACAAGGCTCTGACTTGTTATTTCTTGTGTGGCTCTGACTTCTAGTTTGGTCCGGTCGGCAGGGTTGATGGAACATTTTGGATTCCCAGTCCTGTGTGAGGCTAAGAGCCTCTGGTTGGGAGAAAAAGGGGGACATTGATGAGAACAAAGTTGTTCAAAGGGGACTGCAGAACTCTCCCCAGCTATCCTCTGGCTGGGGTAGGATTTGAAGGAGAAGGCAGGGTCACTGCTTTGCACCAGTATGGGGGGTCCCTTCACCCCAGCAAAGCTGAGCCATTCATCTAAATGTAGTGTGAGTGGTAGCCCTGCAGGGGAGTAAAACTGAGGCACACCCTGTCCCTGAGACCCCCCTAAGGACATGGGAGAAGCCCCAGCATCTGTGCTATCAAACCCTCTCTATGACCCCAAAATGCTCCCATATGTACCATGAAAATAATAGCTTGTGCGTTGGCTCCGGGGGCCCAGCTGACCCCCCAGTCAGGGTTCTGGAGGCTGTGGCAGGCTGTCCACCAAGGTGGTACGACATCTCTTGGGGTGGAAGAAGCACAGGGGACGATCTCCGCCTCTCCGTGGACATCCCCATGACCTCTCGCGGGCTCGCCTAAGTCATGCCTGTCCTCAGACAGGAGGAAACTGAGGCCAAGAGAAGGAAGCCGGTGCCCAAGGCCCCACAGAAAGTAACAGTCAGAGCTGGGTGAGTGTCCTTCCCCGTCCCTCAGAACCATATTGGTTATGTCACTGTGACTCCTGCCTCCTTCTTTTCTAGTCCAGTTCCTCAGTTTCTACAGTGAGAATTTAACCCTGTGGCTGAAGGCATTGCTTTCCGTTACTGGGTAAGTGCAGGAATGCCGGACCTGTGCTCAGTGCAGGAGGATGTGTGCCAGACCCTTTCCTAGGAGCAGATTTTGGCAGGAGGAAGGGAAGACCCACAGCTGTTCCTGGGCGGGGGGGAGGGGGGGCTAGAGGATGTGGACCAGCAGGAAGATGGGCAGGAAGCAGCAGGGGGCAGAGAGGAGCCCAAGACACATTTGTATGCTTCAAAATATTGCCTCCATCTGGCCTGGCTTGGACGGTCTGAATGACTCTGATATTATCCAGAAGACTCGGGACGCTGACCAAAGCCTTCTCCAGATGCTCAGAAGTTGTACTTCCAAGCATAAATCTTGGCTATCTGAGAACCACAAGTAATTGATGACACCCCTGCTTTTTGCACATTCCATCCTTTCCAGCTCCTGGACCGATGGCCTTTACTTGTTTGTAGACTCGTTTGTCCAGGCTTTGCAGTCATCTCAGATTTGACCAATGCCAATGCAGTGTGGTCGCATTCATCCACTGTCACCTGGTCTTCATTAGGCCCATCAGAGGGGACCAGTGCCTGGTTTGGCCATTAGCAGTTCCTCCCCCAAGTAGGCTTGGACTCTCTCAGCAGCATCTCTCTGTTTGCATGGAAGCCTCAGGGGACATTGCCCGGTTGGGCTCCACATTTTCCACATGACTGATCGCGTTCAAAGCTCTGCCATCCCAGTGGCAGATTTCTTGACTGGCTTTTGTTCCTCTTTGGTTCAGGTAGAATAATAAAGCTCTTTGTTTTTTCCCCCTACCAGAAATGTCAGTGTGTGGTTGGGAATTTGGCATTTTTCTTTAAGAAGGCCGGGAAGCTGACTGGTAGGTGCCTGGGTACCTGGCACCAGCGTTCAGGAGGGTGGCTTCAGGATTTCTCATTCTGAGCTAGGTAGAGAGATGTGTGCCATCTGGTGGGGTGGGCCAGACGGAGTCTTCCCCAGGCTCTGCAAACACCTCCCACTACCAGCAAGCTGTTGTTGGCAAGCCCTACTTGGCACTTTCTCCTGATGCCAGGTGGGGCCTGGGTTTGGGGAAGGGTGGAACTCGCCTTGTGTCTCTGCAGCTGTGTATGAGAATGGTTTGGCCTCTGCCAGAGCCTCTGTCCCATTTTCCTCTTGCTTCATTGGGACATTTCCGGAACCAAATCTATTCAACAAGAGTCCTCAGCTTCAGGAGGTAATTGAATACCAAGCTTGGGTCCTTCCATGGTCTGATGACCAGAATCAGCTGAAAATATCCAATGTTGCAACACATTACTCTCCAGCCGTTTCCCTAATGATCTCTTCCACACATTGAATGTCTTCACATCCTCTTCTTCTTGAGGTACTTGAGGCCAAGTGGACTCTGAGAATTCTTAGGACACATTCCTTTTTCCATCTCTCAGAGTCACTTGGCAGAAGCCACGTTCTCTGGGGGCGCTTTGTCCTACTGTACTTTGACATGGATTGCTGCGTCTCCATCTTGCCGCGCCGGCAACTGTTGTAAGGGTTATGTTGAAATGAATGCGTTGCTGAGCCCCTGGATCTGAGCCTGAAGATAAACATGAGTGCTCAGGGGCTGTGAAACCCACACTTGCTCATCCTTGCAGGCCTGTTAGACCACTGCCACACCAAAGAGGAACCTGGCACTCTCTCCAGGGGCCAACACTTGGGGCTGTTGTCAACTGGGAAGGAGTGCAAACCCTTGAAGACAATCTCAACGAAAAACCTGTTTTTTTATGGCCTTTGGCTTAGGCCTTGGCCAGTGTTGGCAACATGGCCTTGAGCTGCCCTGGGGTGGGGGGAGGCTTGCCATTTCCTCATTGGGGCCTCAGGGGTCTTTGCTCCAATTCAGCTGCAGACCTCAGAGCGCAGAAAGGAGGGGTAAGCCATGGTCTTATTTCTTGGCCTCCGAATGCAGAAGAGACCTCCTGGTTAGGAAGTGTCCCAGGCCTCAGGCCTAGGCCAGTTTCTGACCAGACAGATGGAGAGGAAATCGGAGGGGTGGGCTTTAGAATGGTAAGGTGGCAAGGGGATCTCTCTCTCTCTCTCTCTCTCTCTCTCTCTCTCTCTCACACACACACACACACACACACACACACACACACGGCATAAAGTGTGTGTTTATTTCCCTGTACTAAAGGAGTATGTGTCACTCAGAGCCATGAGCACTGGAGAAATTGCACCTTTCACCAGGTGTCCCCAGACCTGCAAATAGATCAGCTCTGCTGCCACAGTGCTGATTGGAAACCGTGCTTTGTCAACACAGTGATGTTCCAGCCTGAGTATGGCTCCCAGACCTCCTGTGCTGTCCTTCATCAGGTGCTGGCCCTGCAGGTCAGTGTCCTGGGGGACAGCTCTCCACAGGTCTTCCTGTAGTGGCCACTGCTTCATTCCTCCCTGCTGACTCCCCCTAAAGCCTTCCACATGCCCACGCTCTCCCCTCACCAGAAGGACACAGAGAAGGAGAAACCCTCTTATTCAGGGAGTTCCTTCTTTTAATTCTCTCTTCGGTTCTTCTTCTTTTTTATACTGAAAAAAAAGCTTTATTGTTTCCATTTGATCCAGTGCATGGGAGAGGCTGCCGGGTGGGGAAAAGCCTTTCTAGGGGCTGCACGGAGAGATCCAGGCAGGAGCCAGACACCAGGGGGCGCAGAGGGGCTCTTCCAAGGCCTTGGGCTCCATATGCTCCTGTTCATGCTTGAAGGGGAGCCTTCTGAAGAGATCCTCACCCAGCCTAGGGGCTGCCAGATTGCAGCGGTAAGCCAGGTGTCGCCCATCTTTTTGGTCAGTTTCACCTGCTCACCCAGGAAGTGGTTCTGCCAGAAGTCTCAGAGCTACAGGCCAGTGCGGTGGAGCCCGGGGCCTACAGCCCCACGGGGGTCTAGTTCAGGTTTTTCTCCAAGGCCATGGCAGCTTCCATGTTGTCCTGAGTGTCACCCCTCTCATCTCAGGATGGCTTCCATTTTGTCCTGGGAGAGGAGGTGGCCACTGGGCTGGTTTTGCATCTTTAAGAGATGCTCGGTGCCCTTGGCTTCTCCTCGGCCAGCTCAGGGAAGAAGAGCCCACACCCCCACGGCCACATGCCGCAGTGGACACAGAAGCTCAGAGAGAGATAGGTGTGGGGGGCCCGAAGATGCCCGCTGACCAGGCGGTTGATGTGGTAGGAAAATTCTGATGAATCTGGGAGCTCGTGGCTGGGCGGCAATCAGGAGCTGAGCTTGAAACCGGTGTTGGCTGGTCTCAGGCTGAGGACGGCTGAGATGGTTCTGAAGGTGGTGACTGGAAAAGAGGTTGGAGGGTGGCCGGAGGGTGGCCGGAGGCTGGAAGAAGGAGTGTCCTGGGTCTGTGCTGTCCAAACACTGTCAAAGCAGGAGACAGATCCAGGGTGACTGCTGAGGGCACTGCCTTCTCTTTGGTTCTTAACCTCAAGCGGCCCCTTGTCCCACCTGGGTGGCACTGCCTTGAGGTGGCCTGCTTCTGGGCACTGTTTTCCACAGTCGTTCAAAAGGAAGCCCTCGGAGGTGAGTCAGGTTCAAATATAGAACATGCTCCTGAGAACAAGGAAATCCCCACATCCATTGTGACTGGGGTAGTGGGGGGGACGTGCGTGAAGAGTGGGTGCAAGAAGAGGGGAGGGAGGTGGGATGGTAGGGGGAAGCCAAGTCACCACCTTGTCTCAGAAGAACCTCAGCTGGGTCACAGGAACTGCTGGCCTGGGTTGTCATGGAAACCAGGGATCTCATGTCAGGCTATTTTCCTTGAGTGAAGGGCCAAGGCAGGTGGATGGAGGAAATGTTCATAATCGTTTATGATTTCACCACTTTCCCTAGAATCAAAAAGCCTTGGCCCCATGGAGCAAATTCAGCATCTCTGCATTTTCCACATCAAGCACAGTTCCAGGCACAAAGTAAAGACATAAGGAGGGGTTGCTGGTCTGAAGGAGCCCAGGTGTGAGAAGCAGAGCCAAAAAACAGGACAATCAGCAGGCACTGGGTCCAGGGCCGTGTGCGTCTTTAGATGCTGGGCTAAGAGAGTCCACAGACAAATGGGCATCATTAGAAAGGCATGAAAGTATTTTTCTTTGTCAATTTTAAAATAATGAGTATTCATTTTTACTAGAGAAACAATGCAAAGATGTAGCAAAAAAAAGGGGGGGAGGCCCTGGCCGGTTGGCTCAGTGGTAGAGCGTCGGCCTGGCGTGCAGAAGTCCCAGGTTCGATTCCCGGCCAGGGCACACAGGAGAGGCACCCATCTGCTTCTCCACGCCTCCCCCTCTCCTTCCTCTCTGTCTCTCTCTTCCCCTCCCGCAGCCAAGGCTCCATTGGAGCAAAGATGGCCCAGGCGCTGGGGATGGCTCCTTGGCCTCTGCCCCAGGCGCTGGAGTGGCTCTGGTCGTAACAGAGCGATGCCCTGGAGGGGCAGAGCATCGCCCCCTGGTGGGCAGAGCATCGCCCCTGGTGGGCGTGCCGGGTGGATCCCAGTCGGGCGCATGCGGGAGTCTGTCTGACTGTCTCTCCCCGTTTCCAGCTTCAGAAAAATACAAAAAAAAAAGGGGGGGATCTCTCTTCATACCTCTTGATTCTCTCTCATCTTGGTAAGCAATTTTCTTTATCCTTAGAATTCCAAGATGTCAGGTGTGTGACTTTTTAAAAAAAAGTATCCTCTCTGGGACTTGGGCCTTCCCATGTATAATCTTGTATGAGTTCATGGAAATTTTCTTCTCTTATTTGTTTAAATATTACTTCTCCTCCACCTGTTTCTCTCTTTCTCCCTCTCCCGCTCTCTCCTTCTGGAACTTGTATTATTTAAGTGTTTTGTCTCCTGTCCCATTCTCTAGGTCTCTCCTGGTCCTTGTGGTTTCCATCTATTTGTGTTTTCATATTGTAAACTGTTTCTTTCACCTGATTTTCTAGTCCTCTAAGTCATGGCTCAGCAACAATCATCCTATTTTCTGTTTATGTTCCAAGTTTTTATAATTTAAAAAAAAAAACACAAGTTTACTTTGGTTCCAGGAAGTTCCTTTCCTCAGACTCCAATGATGTCCTCTTGAGCATTGTCCTTACTTGTTTGTTCCAGCATTTTCCGTCAGCCCCACTCCAATGGAAGCCTCTGGGGTTGGGGGCTTAGTCTTCCCCTCCTCTTCAGAGAGACCCTTAAATGCTCCTGATTTTCCTGATGCTGCCATCTGCTGGCAGGCAAAGCCAGCAGGCAATAGGAGGTTTGACATTTTATGTTCTTAGGAACCAGCAATAAACCGACTAGTCAACCACTTCTGTGTGGACCTGGACAGGGCATCCTCTCTTTGGGCTTTTGGGATCAAGGTCTAGATTTTAAAGAAGATGGTAGAATGGAAATTATGAGCACAGATGAGAGAACTAGCCTCAAAGATGAGGGGCCTATACCTTCCTGTGACCTGCAAGACTGGCAGGGTGGGATTATACATATAGAGCCTGTACATTCATCAGTTTGTGAGCAGAAAGTTGGGAGAGTTCATGGCCAATGATAGAGATGGGCTTGGGGTGACCATCTGAGTGTTTCTTCTAGTTCCAAAAGAAACAGCCACCAAGCTGTTGCCTTTGACCTCATCCCTCATGGGCAACTCAAGCACTTGATGGCTTGAGCAACTTCTCTTTGTCCAGCACCACGCCAGGTTTCGTGAGGAAGGCAGAGTTGCCACCACAAGATGCTCCCGTACCAAGAACTGACTTTGCAGCAACCTCCTCAATTCTCCCACCTCTGAGCCACCAGGATGCTGTCACTCCACCTGCCCCCTCTCTGGGTCTCTGGAGGGGTGCTGGATCTGCCCGGGTCACCTCACCCATGCAAACATGGTGGTGCAGGGTGGTTTGGCAGGAAAACTCTGTGGCTTTTTAGCTGTTCTTGGTTTACCTGTGGTAAAAAGAAGAGTCAGGAGAAGCCAAAAGTCTGGCTAGGGTAGGGTGGGCTCTCTGAGGAAGGCCCAGGGGAAATCACAGCCAGACCTCACAGGGGAGGCTGAGTCGCCAGAATCAGGTGGCCTCAGATGAAACCAAGAGAAGCCTGACCACATGGCCACAGCCTTTGCCCACCGTTTCTGGTCTGGTGAGGTTTAACCAATAGACAAGAGACATGGCCCAGGAGTCCAGAGGAGGCAGAAGTCACCGTACCAAGGATGCTGAAAGGTTACAAAACCACCACTGTCCCATCCTCTCAGAGGCCATGATCACCTTGGGGAAGAGAAATCTCAGAGACTTAGAATCTTTTTTTTGTTTTTGTTTTTCCTAGAAAGACAGAGCATAACTGGGATGGCTGTTTAAATGTCAAGATCTAAGCTATGAAGCATATCAGATTAAAAAGTAATCTTCCCTACTAACCAGTAATGAAGTCCCAGAAGGAAGACAAATAAGTTTTAGACAAAATAAAAGAACTAGTGTCATTCCCTGCACATCCAGTTTGTAGAGGGAGTTTGGAAACCACACACACACACACACACACACACACTTCATCTCTTTAGATTCTTTTTCCTGATCCCATTGGTTCAAAAATGACCTAAAATTCATAGGAGAAACCACAAAAAGACAAACAACCTATTTTAAAAAATGACTAAGTGTGAGTAGACATTTCTCCGAGGAGAGACGCAAGTGGCTGACAAACACAAGAAAAGGTGCTCAGGGTCATTAGTCATCATGGAAGTGTGAATCAAAACCACAAGATGCCACTTCCAATCCCAACCCACTAGGATGGATGAATAAAAAAGTGGGGGGGGGGGATAACAGGTGTTGATGAGGATGTAGAAAAGCTAGAACCTCCATACACCGTTGAAGGGAATGTACCATGGCGGGGCCACTGTGGGAAACACTTTGGTGACTTCTCAAAAAGTTAAATGTAGGATTGCCATCTGACCTAACAATTCCACTCCTAGGTAGCTACCCCTCTCCCCAAATTGAAAACAGGTGTTCAAACAAAAACATGTTCCCACATGTCTAGAGGTTCCTTTTTTACAATAGCCAAAAGGTCAACAGAACTGAAATGTTCATCAACAGGTGAATTGAATAAAATGTGGTCTATTCACATAATGAAATGTTATTTAGCTATAAAACAAATAAAGGCTAAAACACTGATATATGTTATGCCAGAGGTGAGACTTGAAAACATTATGCCCAGTGAGAAAAGCCAGACTGGAAGACCATGTGTTATGTGATTCTGTTTATTTGAAATATCCAGATAGGCAAATTCATAGACACAGAAAGCAGGTCAGAGGTGGCCAGGGGCTGGGGCAGTGGGGGAGGAGAGATCAGGGTACAAGGTTTTCATCTGGGGTGATGGAAAGTTCTGGGACTAGATCATGGTGATGGTTTCACACTGTGAAGAAGACTGTACACTTCAAAATAGTGGATTGGATGTTGGGTGCATTTTACCACAATCTAAAAAACAATCCACAGGAGGGGTGCCCTAGCTGAAACACTGACCCCAGGTTAGTAACAGCCTGCCTCCATTGGGCATGCACTGCATGGTAGGCACTCTGTGTGGACTGTCTCATCTGGCCCTCAGAGCAATCCTAGGAGGTGGTGTCATTATTCCCAGTTCACAGGTAAGAAAGCAGACTAAGAGAGCTAAAGTGACAAACCAAACCCCAGGGAGCATGACTCAAGAACCCAAGCAGCGAGGTGAGAGGAAGGGAGGGGCTGCCAGGGTACTGCTATTTCTTTGCTAGGAGGTCAGGACACAGTCCCCAACTTGCATGTCCCAGGAAGCTCCTCCCTGCATCAGTATCCTCGGGCTGAGCAGCAGGAGGTACTGTTGTAACTGCTTCAAGCTTGTATGGAAAAACGGGTGGGAGCCTGACAAGGCAGTGGTGCAGTGGATAGAGCAGTGGTTCTCAACCTTTCTAATGCCGTGACCCCACAATACAGTTCCTCATGTTGCGGTGACCCCAAACCAAAAAATAATTTTGGTGGCTACTTCATAACTGTAATTTTGCTACAGTTATGATTCGGAATGTAAATACCTGATATGCATTATGTATTTTCCGATGGCTTTAGGCGACCCACAGGTTGAGAACTGCTGGGATAGAGCATCAAACTGGGATGTAGAAGACCCAGGTTCAAAACCCTGAGGTCGCCGGCTTGAACACGGGCTCACCAGCTTGAGCGAGAGGTTGTTGCCTTGAGTGTGGGATCATAGACATAACCCCATGGTTGCTGGCTTGAGCCCAAAGGTCACTGGCTTGAAGCCCAAGGTTGCTGGCTTGAGCAAGGGGTCACTCTGCTGTAGCCCCCCTTCCCCAGTCAAGGCACATGTGAGAAAGCACTAAGGAGCTGCAACAAAAAGCCGCAACAAAAAATTGATGCTTCTCAGGGGGCTTTGGTGGCTGTGTGGTTAAGGCATTGGACTAAAAAATTGATGCTTCTCATCTCTCGCTTCCTGTCTGTCTGTCCATCTCTGTCCCTCTCTTTGTCTTTGTCACACAAAAAAAGAAAGAAAAGAAAGAAAAGAAAAGCAGGTGAGAAAGGGAATCTAGAAGGAGTTACCTTCCCAATGCCCACCAGAAGAAGCCCAAGGTCACGAGGATAAGTGGCCATGACAGAATAGCTTGTGTTCCTTGGAGCTTGAACAAAGAGCCATCTCCTCCATGGAGAATGTGGGCTTGACCCTGTGAGAAAGGAGCCTAAGCAGCCTGCTAGAAAGGGTGATGGGAGAGAGGGGTGACAGGGATCCACTAGGGGGGGGTCATCCCCCAGAATGACCTTATGGTGGCTCCAGCCCTGTCCCTGCTACAGCAGACTGGTGGCAAACACTATAGTCGAAGAAAGACAAGCTTCACATGCCAGTGCAATGAGCAGAAAGGACATGCTCTTGGCATTGGTTGTCTCATCCCTTGGCCGCCGTGCCTGTATGCCCAGTGAAATCAAGTCCAGTGTCCCCTCCCCGAGGATCATCCGCACAGCCACTCTTTGAGAGCAGGGATGTGGGTTCTTCATCTGGGCAGTCATTGGTGTCCAAGCCTCAGTCCTGTGGTGTGGTATCTTTGCAGATACTTTCTGGTGAGATTGTAGCATTGCCAGCTCCTATTAACCTGGAATGGCTTCCTGGGCTCCAGTGTTGAGAAGGATGCTGTCCACATTCTCAGGCTTAGTGGAAAAGATAGCCACTGATGAGTTATATCTGCAATGGCAAATGAAAGCCCAACCATGGGGGTGGCCGATTCCTGGACCATGGGCAGGAGATGGGATTAGATGCCAGCGGAGTTGTGGGTCGAGATGTGTGTTCCCATGATCACATGTAATTGTGAACAGTACTGCGAGGGTATCCATGCCCCAGGAAGTCTCTGGAGGGGGTGGTCACTACTGTCCATCCCAGGAACCAAAACGAAGAATCCACACACTCCCAGAAAGACCCCTTTCTGCACCACCACCACCTGGTGCTCCCAAGAGAAGCAGCAGATCAAGGGCTGTTTCCCCCTCTTTCCCAAGGAGAGAACTGATGGCTGTCCAGAGGGGCCTCTTCCCCCAGGCTGTTTTGGAGCGCCTGTCTGCCCAGGCAGCTGCAGCCACGCCGTGTGTTTCTCGTCATGGAAAGCTGAGGCTTCTTGGAGCCCAAGCTAAACACTGGCTGCGGTGGAGCATCCAGCTTTTTTTTTTTTCACCAGACCCCAGAGAATTGAAACCCAGAAGCCAGCAGCCCACCTGCCAATTATTACAGTTAATTCTGTGCAGCCTTGACTCAGGAACCGAGACAGAGAGTCCTGTTTGCAGCCGGGGGTGCGCAGGACGGGCGGGAGGGGCCATGGCCGTGGGGCTGTGAATGCCACTGTGTGTGCTCGAGCTGGCTCTGGCCGCCGCGCTGCCCTCTCTCGCTCAGGGAGTCTGGCATCCAAGTGTGACTTCAGCGGACCCTGCTCCTTGGGCCTGTGACTGAGATCAGAGATGTCAACTGTCAGGAGCTTTTCTTCCTCCTGCTGTGGCCACAGGCCCCCCATGTTCCTGCGTGGGGAACACTTGTGTTTATCTTTCCCGAAGAAAAAGAGAAAAGGACATTCAGCCTAAAGTTGTGGGGTCTACTGTTGCCGTTCCTCCTCTGACCCATTGCCTCATGGGATCCTGTTGCTTCTGGCAGAGAACAGTCACCCTTTGTTCCCCAGAAACACCTTCCACAGTGGGGGGCTGGGGTCGAGTTCCCGCCTGGCCTGCCTCAAGGTGACCTCAATTCTGGGTACACCAGGCTCTCTCTCCTCACGCCCCCAGGCTCTCCTGAGGTTGATTGATTAGTTCATCCATTCATTAGTTTGTGTGTTCCAGGAAGCCAGGCTACTGGACTGGGTGCTGGGAAGAGGGTGGAGAAGAAGATGCATCTCCTGCCCTCCAAAGTCGAGAGTGATTACATGACGGCCGCACACCATCATGATGAGCGCTTGGAATGGGTGCCCAGGAAGCCACAGCCAGATGCCAAGCCCAGCTCAGTCTGCCAATAGGGGTAGGAGCTCATGTGAGATGCTGCAGCAGCCCTTGGGATGCGGTGCAAACAGGTAGTAACAGGGGACTTAACTGGGACAGGGGGGAGGTGCTGTCAAAGTTGTCCCTAAATTCCTTGACAATTTAACCAGGAGTAACCTCTGCTCCTGCTCTTGCCCTATGGCCCCTGGTCCTTGTCCTCCTACATCACAGAAACACAAGCCATTTGTCAATGTGACTGCCCACATTGCCAGGGCTGAGGACACTATAAAGATGATGAGACACAGACCTGACTCCAAGGAGCTCCCTATGGGTGGATGGACTTAGAGATGAATGACCACTATGCCCAGAAGGGTAGACATGACCGCTTGCAGGTGGAGAAGGATTGGAGAATGTTCAGAGAGAAAACGACACTGAGCTGAGTCTTGATGAAGAAGTCTAATGGAGTAGGGCCATTCCGGTCATGAGGCCAGGGGGCCAGTGGTGTGAAGGGCACAGCAAATTCCCGAACAAGTTTGGAGGGGATCTTTCCTTGAGCTGCACGTCTCCTGGCTCAAGGACATTTGAACCTCGTTATTGGCCCACTGGTGGTGGGTAGCTGATTGGAACCATATGTTGGAATAAGTCTCCTGGTGATGCAAGATGGGGCTGTCACCCTGAACCCTGTGCCGGGAGAGATGCTGTCTGGGAGGAGACAGTGCTGGGCTGGTCCCTCTTTGATGAAATATCCGCCGTGACTGACAGAAGTAAAGGGTGCCAGGTTGTGACTTCTGAGGCTCTCCCGTGTGTCTTCCGTGTGCCTACCGTGGGTGATTTCATACCTGTCCAGGTCCCAGGGGACCCTGTGCCCTGCCCTCCCCTCTGGCCTCCGTGGCAGCAAATGTCTCCTCATTGTGGACCAGCTCCCAGCAGCCACCTTAATCACATGGTTAAGTGTCTATTTTAGTTACATAAACAGAGTTGTCTACATTTGGATCCCGGGGCTGGCTGCAGGAACTTGTAAACAGCATGGTGGACGTGTTTCCCAGACGGTTGCCAGGATGTGCTCCGTTCCCGCCGCCCGCTGTCCAGTTTTGCCTTTTATAGAGAGTCTGACTGGGAAAGAGACAGAACTTATTTGGGAACAGAGCACAATCTCTCAGGCAAATTCCTCTCCCCCATCCCTGCAACCACCACCTCCTCTTCCGAGATGTTGAGGTCTGGTGCACAATTAAGACTGTGCCTGAGTTCCTGAGGTATGAGTCTGTCCTGAATGCTAGCTTCTCACAAAGAGAAACCTCGCAGAAAACGAATTCAGGGTGAATTTATTCCCCGGAGGGATAGCAAGGACTTTTGAAGTTAAAGGCAGGTTCTGGAAACTATTGGGATGCAGCAGCCCCTCTCAGGAGCCAAGACCCTGTGACATCATGAGCTCCCAGTTGCTACTCCCTCCCTGGAACTTTCTTTAGCTTCAAGTAGGGGCTTGTAAGGTTCTAGGCTGAAGACATACTTGGAACCATGGACAAATGGTTAGGATCGAGGGACACAGAGGCATCCACTGTCTTCTTTCATTTAATAGCCATTAGTGAAGCATCCTTTTGAATTAGATGATGCTGGGTTCAGCTCTGTGGGCCTTAGAAGATGTATAACAAAAATTTTCAGCATCAAAAAACTTCAGTAAAAGGTAGGGACATTCAGAGCCACTTAGATGGTTTTGGGATGGCAGAGGGAGTTGTGTTTTACTTATTATATGTTTGGTGAATGAATGAATAATGGGTCTGTGGTTGAGAAAGAAGCCTACTACAGTGGTTGAAGTTGAAACTTAATCTTAAATTTATTGCCAGTTAACTTTTACTCAACTTAAAACTAAAAAAAAAAAAAAAAAAAAGTCAGAAATGCCTCACTTTGCCTGGGATGAAAGGGGGGTTCTGAGGAAGAAATGGGAAAAAATGCCCAGGCAAATTAGTACAAGTCAGTCCCCTGACTTGGAGCGTCAAAGAAAAGAACTACAAAATAACCAGGAAGAAGACAAATTTCTATCCAGAAAATACCTAAGTTAGGAATATGAGAAGTCATGGGGGACATGATGAAGAGTCATCCCTTGTCCTTCTCCTCTCCTGTTCTGGTACAGGGCAACAAAGAACCACGAGATCATTGATAGTCACAGAAAGAAACAGGGATATTAGCAGGTGCTGAGGAATTGGGCAGGGACAAGCCAAACAAGGGGGCTTCAGTTCCTAAAACATTCTCAGACAAACTCAATAGCAAACAAAGCTACGGATTCCTTTTTTTTTTTTTTATTACAGCTATTTATTTTATTTATTTATTTATTTATTTTATAAATAATTTTATTTTTTTTAATGGGGCGACATCAATAAATCAGGATACATATATTCAAAGATAACAAGTCCAGGTTATCTTGTCGTTCAATTATGTTGCATACCCATCACCCAAAGTCAGATTGTCCTCCGTCACCTTCTATCTAGTTTTCTTTGTGCCCCTCCCCCTCCCCCTTTCCCTCTCCCTTTCCCCCCTCCCCCCCGTAACCACCACACTTTTATCAATGTCTCTTAGTTTCACTTTTATGTCCCACCTACGTATGGAATAATGCAGTTCCTGGTTTTTTCTGATTTACTTATTTCGCTTCGTATCATGTTATCAAGATCCCACCATTTTGCTGTAAATGATCCGATGTCATCATTTCTTATGGCTGAGTAGTATTCCATAGTGTATATGTGCCACATCTTCTTTATCCAGTCATCTATTGACGGGATTTTTGGTTGTTTCCATGTTCTGGCCACTGTGAACAATGCTGCAATAAACATGGGGCTGCATGTGTCTTTACGTATCAATGTTTCTGAGTTTTGGGGGTATATACCCAGTAGAGGGATTGCTGGGTCATAAGGTAGTTCTATTTTCAGTTTTTTGAGGAACCACCATACTTTCTTCCATAATGGTTGTACTACTTTACATTCCCACCAACAGTGTATGAGGGTTTACGGATTCCTTTTAACAGGGGGCTGCAGAGAAATTTGTGGCTTTTCATCGCTCACAATGCTGCAGGGGTCCAGAACAGTTATCTATTCTTCAGGAGCATCTATATGCAGAAAAGCCAAAGTTAGAATAAGCAGCAATGTAAAACCAATTGCCATTTAGTGAAAAGGTTCTTTCTATCTTCAACCTTGATGTTGTATTTCTTTACTTTTTGCTGGAAGAGTAACCCTCCTAGAAACACGGGCAGATGTTAAACCTTAGTGATTTGATTTTTAAGAAAGCAGGGATGTCTGCTATTTTCATAAGGAGTTTAGCCTGCCGAAAGTGCTGTGGCTGGGTTGGAAGGCTGCAGCCTGATGTGAGGATCAGTAGGGCTTCTGTGACAAGTCTAGCTGGTCCGCAACACAGAAAAAGCTCCGCTTTGGCGCCACCTGGTGTCAGCTACCGAGTTTCAGGTATAAAATCGAGAAAGTGAAAGAAAGAGGCACATTGCACACGCAGGCTCAGAACATTACAGGAAAGGCGACTGTGATCACCAAAGACAATAGTCAATGCATTTTGTACTGAGCTATTATGCAAAACCAATGACCTAGAGCTGGTTCTTTGGTTCTTAAACCTTTGAGTCTGAGATTATGACTATCTGGCGCCATTGTTTCTTACCCGTCAGAGAGAGGCTCATTACACCAGTTTTGCAGGTTGGCGTGAACACCAGAGGCATGGTGCGTACAGTGTCTCACGCAAGGCCTGGTGCATACTCAGTAAATGGGCGTAGCTGTGCTCACGGCAGTGCTGTTGACATTACTGACAGGGCAGGAGCAGGGCAAACCTGGGAGAGCCGGCAGCAACTTCAGCTTGCACTTGAATTTTGACGTTGTCGGTGATTACCAGTGAGAGGACAACGCAGTGGTGCATCGAGAGCCGTGAGTCCTAAAGCGCAGCTGTCGCCTGGTTTCTTCAAGGGCGGCATAGCGCAAGGTCACATTTTGTGGGCAAGACTTTGCCCCAGGACTGAGCAAAGCTCTCGGATGATGCCCAGCCTTCCACAAGAGTCCAGAGACGTCATAGGGAGGGCTCAGCGCTGCCTGAGATGAGCAAACACAGAAGGCAGTAATAATAGCAAGAGGATTGGACAGAGGAGAAATGAAGGTCCCGGCTCAGCACCCTCCCTGTGTAGAATCAAAGGGCTGGACAAGGTCATCTTCAAGGCCCCATGTCATTCTAACATTCTACAATCCTTGGGGTCCATAACCATGGGTACAAACAAGGCTTTTCTGGAGAAAGTATGGAGAAACTGGAATTTTCACTCATTGCTGGTCAGAATGCAAACCGGTACAGCAACCCTGGAAACTAATTTGGCAATTTCCTATAAAACTAAACTCACATCTGCCACATGACCCAGCAACTGTGCTCTTGAGCATCTATCCTAGAAAAATGAAAACTTAGGTTCAGGCCAAAAGCTGCATGTGAATGTTGATAGCAGCTCTGTTCACAAGAGCAAAAACCAGGAAGCAACTCCCGTGTCCTTCAGTGGGAGAAAGGTTGAACATCTGTGGGGCAGAGTACCACTCGGCCGTGGGGGGAGACTAGCTACCAACAAAGAAACCTAGACGGGTCTCACAGACATCGTGCTAAGAGGGGAAAAGCCAGTCTCAGAAGGTTCTACAGCGTATAGAACTGCCTGCAGAACATCCTCACGATAACAGGTTTCTAGAGCGGGGGACAGGGGAACAGGGAGAGGAGAGAGGGGTGCAATGTGAAGGGCCTACCAGGGAATTCCTTAGTGATGGTCATGGGGCAGTTCTGTACTTTGATGGTAATGATTGTGGTTCCACAAATCTATACATCAGATGAAATTGCATCAAACCCCCCCCCACACACACACACACACACACACAGACACACACACAGGTACAGGTAAAAACAAAACCTGAATAACTTCTGTGATCTAATTAACAGCATTGTATTGAAGTCAGTGTCCTGGTTTTGATATTGTACTACAGTTCTGTAAGACGTCACCACTGAGGGGGGGGGTACATAGGATGTGACGTTTTTTGCCATTTTCTCTGAGTTAAAAATGATTTCAATAGAATGGCTGTATCCATCTCTCTCTAGAATACAAATTTAAAAAGAAATAAGCCCAAAGCCTTGCTCAGATTTGGTGGCAGTTAGAGCCAAGGGTTAGAAGAGAGGCCTGGAGGCCCCTTGTCATCGTGTCCCTGGAGCCAGACTCCTCCTCCGCTCTCCGTGGCTTTGTGAGCCATGCACGCTTGACAGCAATGTGGGGACACCATGTGGTCGTTTTGAACACCGCAGCCTCTGGTTTAGATTTTCTTTCTCTGGCCCTCGCAGCCAGGGAGCTCTTAGAAACACCCTGCCTGGTTAGGCTTGAAAGACCATAAACTCAAAAGGGGTCATCGGTTCTTCAGAGGTGGACAGCAGGTTCCTGGACATCTGTTTTCTGGACACTCACAAGGCTCTGCTACCTCCCTGAGGTGGCTAACCCGAAACCACTGCTTTTGTCTGTATGGTGCTGTGTAGCTGGTTCTGGATACAATGTTGTAGGCAGGTCCCTGGGGCTGGTTCATCCTGCTGGACTGGAAGTTGATGCCTGTGTCCCTTCCCCTGGCTCCCAGTAACCATCATTCTGCTCTTTGAGTCTCTGAATTTAACAATTTTATTTTTTTCTTTTTATTGAATTTATTGGGGTGACACTGGTTAACAAAATATTACATGATTCAGGTGCACAATCCACAACACATCTCTGTACATTGTATTGTGTGTTCACCACCCCAAGTCAAGTCTCCACCATCACCATTTATCCCCCTGCAGTCACTATACTGTTGTCCTGTCCACGAGATTTTTCTCTTTTTTTCCTTTTTTGCTCAATCCCTCCACCCCCCTCATCCAGCCTGCACCCTTGACAGCTGTCAGCCTGCTCTCTATCGATGAGTCTGTCTCTATACTTCTTGTTAGTTCATTTTGTTCATTACAGTCCACATATGAGTGAAATAATTGGTTGTCTTTCTCTGCCTGGCTTATTTCACTTAATATGATGCTCTCCAGGTCCATCCATGTTCTCACAAAGGGTAGGATCATCTTCTTCTTCTTCTTCTTCTTCTTCTTCTTCCTCCTCCTCCTCCTCCTCCTCCTCCTCCTCCTCTTTCTTCTTCTTCTTCTCCTTCTTCTCCCTCTCCCTCTCCCTCTCCCTCCTCCTCCCCCTGCCCTTCCCCCTCCCCCCTCTCCCACCCACTCCCCTCCCCCCTCCCCTCCCTCTCCCCCTCCCTCTCCCCTCCTCCTCCTCCTCCTCCTTCTTCTTCTTTTACAGCTGAGTAGTATTCCATTGCATAAATGTACCACAGCTTTTTTATCCACTCATCTACTGATGGACTCTTGCGCGCTTCCAAATCTTAGCTATTGTAAATAACGCTGCAGTGAACATAGTGGTGCATAAATTCTTTCAAATTAGTGTTTTGGGTTTCTTTGGATACATTCACAGAAGTAGAATTGCTGGGTCATAAGACAGTTCCATTTTTAACTTTTGTGGTAACTCATACTGCTTTCCACAGTGGCTGCACCAATCTTTATTCCCACCAACAGTGCTTCCAACAGGGTTCCCTTTTCTCCACACCCTCCCCAACACTCGTTGTTTGTTAGTTTATTGATGAGAGCCATTCTGGCAGGTGTGAGGTGATATCTCATTGTGGTTTAAATTTTCATTTCTCTGACGATTAGTGATGTTGAGCATTTTTTCATGTGTCAATTAGCCATCAGTATGTCCTCTTCGGAGAAGTGTATTCAGGTCCTTTGCCCATTTTTTAATTGAATTGTTTGGTTTTTGGTGTTGAATTTTAGGAGTCCTTATACATTTTGGATATTAACTCCTTGTCAGATGCATTGACAAATATACTACTCATAAAAATTAGGGGATATTTCAAAATTAATATGAAGCTATAAAATGTCCCCTAATTTTTGTGAGTAGTATGTGTTCTCCCATTCAGTGGGTTGTCTTTTCATTTTGTTGATGCTTTCCTTTCCTGTGCAAAAACTTTTTAGTTTGGTGTAGTCCCATTTATTTATTTTTTCTTTTGTTTCCCTTGCCTGAGGAGAAATATCAGGAAAAAAATTTGCTATGAGAAATGTCTGAGATTTTACGGCCTATGTTTTCTTCTAAGAATTTGGTGGTTTTGTGTCTAACATTTAAGTCTTTAACCCATTTTGAGTTTATTCCTGTGTATGGTGTAAGAAGGTGGTCTAGTTTACCTTTTTTTTTTACATGTCTCTGTCCTGTTTTCCCAACACTACTTACTGAATAGACTATCTCAACCCCATTATATATGTTTGCCTCCTTTGTCAAATATAATGTACTATAAAGACGTGGGCTTATTTCTGGGCTCTTAAGTCTGTTTTGATTACTTATAGTCTAGTCTGACATCAGGAAGCGTGAGCCCTCCCACTCTGCAGACGTTTCAGATGATGAACGTGTATTGTTTTGAGCCACTGCATTCACAGTCATTTGTGACCACAACAGCAGGAAACAAATCCAGATACTGAGGCAGGAAGCAGAAGAGCAGGGAAGCAGGATGAGGCAGTGAGCAGGGGAGGGCCCTAGGTGCGGACATGGGGCTACGTCCTCCATGGCCCGGTGGGTTGCACTAAGGGGGCTGGAGTTTATTCCTTAGGTGATGGGAAACCCATGGGGAGTTCTGAGCAGGGGATTTGCCTGTTTGGTTTTATGTTGCTAGAAAGATCATGCTGGTTGCTCTCATAGTAGACGAATGGGGGGCAAAGAATGGGAAGCTGGAAGGTGGTAGGCAAGTTAGGACACAGTCCAGCCATGAGCCAGTGTGGTTTGAAGAGAGTCGACGGAGTTGGGGTGTGCTTTGAAGTGCCAGATTAACACAAAGCAGCATAGTGGGAAGCAAAGCTGAATTTATTGCTTGCTAAGCAAAGGAGGCATGTTCAAAGGGCCGCCGGTGCCGAAATGAGAAGAGCCAGACTTAGGGCGACATGAGAACACAGACCAAAGGAAGGGCGGATTCTGAGGACAGGTGTCTGGTGGGCTCTCTGGGTGGAGGGAGGCAATTCTTTACAGTTGACTATTAAACTAGTTTATGACATCAGAGCCCAAACACAGTTTTCAAAGTGGTAGGGGTGGGTTCCCATGGTCTGACAGGTTCAACACTAGTGGGAAAAGTCATACACCCTTCTCGAGACTTGGAGAGACTTCTTGATGAGAGGCAGTTGACAGTATTTGATAATGGATTGCATGTGGAAAGTGAGGGGAAGAAGAGAATCAAAGCTAATTCTTGAGTTTGGGGCTTAAGAAACTGGGAGGATGGTGGTGACTGACTACAGAGAGGGAGCAGATTTTGTGGGAGAATTGAGACTTCTGTTAGGACCCTTGAAGACGAGGTGTCCGTTGAACATCCAAGTGGAAATGTCACAGGAGCATTTGGACAGTTGGGTCTGAAGTTTAGAGGCAAGGAGTGAGCTGCAAATTTAAATTGACGAGCCACCTACATAAACATGGAGTTTTAAGAAATCGACTTTATCATGGAACGGTTTACATTAAATTGCATGTACCTGTTTTAAGTGTACAGTTCAATGATTTTTGACAAACGTATACACCCAGGTAACCACCACCACAATCAAATTATAAAAAGATTTAGTTACTCTAAAATTTTCTCTTTCAATCACCCAGGAAATAGTTATCTCCTTTCCATCATTATAAATTTTGATTACTTTATTTTCCTGGAATTTGAAAACATGGGATTATACAGTATAATCTCTTTTGCACCAGACTTCTTTTGCTCGGATGGTTTTGAGATTCATCCGCACTGTTGCATGTATCACTAGTTTATTCCTTTTCATTGGCAAGGAATATTTAATTGAATAGGTATACCACAATTTGCCCATTTTTCTGCTGAAGGATATGTAGGTTCTTCCTAAATATTTTTAGCTATTATGAATAACACTGCTATGAACATTTATGTGTAAGTCTTTGTGGGAATCTACTTTTTTTCAAGTATCTTGTGTAAATGCCTAAAAGTGGGATAGCTGGGGTCCTATAGTAACTTTCCAAGAAACTGCCACAATGTTTCCAAGTGGTTGTACCATTTTACATTCCCACCAGCAGTGCAGGACAGGTCGTTATCAACGCTTGGTAATGTCAGTCTTTTACAACTTTCCCGATTTTACTAGGTGTGTGGTGCTATTTTGTTACCGCTATAGGTTACTTTTCCCTTTTCAATAACGATGTTGAGCCATTGAGGGTTGTAGGAAGAGTTTCAAAGATTAATAAGTAAAAAGAATTTTTTTTAATTATTAACTCCATGGGAAAAAAAGAACTAGCATAGGAGAGATGTAATTACAGCCTACTCGATGGGTCATCAGAGAACAATATTTCTATCATCATATAAGAGTGGAAACCCTGAAGCTGGATTTAACCCTGAACTGTGATATAATTATGTTGGGAGGCTGTGGAGGAGGAAGGAGGGTGTAGCGTTACCTACGGGAACAGGAAGTCAGTAGACAAAGCCTATGCAGGGCATCTCCTAGCAGGACTGGCTTGAGGCAGAGAGGCAGTAACGGATTTAGAGATCTTCAAAGACAATGACCCCACTGTCTGCGTTCCCTTTACCTGCCATTAGAAGGGTTCTATTGAAGTGGTCCCGTTAGCTTGTTGGTTTGTATCCTCAGCAGGGCCCTAGGAACAGCAGCATTGGCAGCTCGACAGGCAGACTCAACTCAGAACAGTCCTCCGTGGCTCTTCACTTTTGGAGGGAGTTGGGGTTTTGTTAATGCTGGATATCAGACTGATATCCAACACATCTGACTTCAAATCCAAATGCAGATGGAGCTCCCTGGGTTTAAAAAATGGACTCAAATGTAGGCAGAGTTCCATGAAGATATAGGCTGCAATTTGATTCTCAAAGAGAATGTTGGCTTTTGTGTACCTTGCTTTCCGGGCAGATACCATCTCTTCTGTTGGGGATAATGCAGAGTGAACCAAGAGCCTCCTGCAGAGGTCCAGGGGCCAACGGATGTCTGTCAGGGGAACACGAAACAGCACTGCCCCTTCCTGCTTGCTTCTCCAGCTCATCATGGAGACTTGGGTCACTCTGTTCCTGCCTCCATCTCATTTCAGTCACGTGAATTGTGTCAGAGCCCAAGGAAGAGCTATCTAAGGATAAGTCATTAAGTGTGGGTTCTGGGCACACCATGCTATATACCAATGATGTATCATAGAATTGCCCACGTGAAACCTATATAGTTTTAAATTTTTTTATTTATTAATTTTTAGGGAGAAGGAGGAAGGGAGAGAAAGAGGGAGAGGAACATTGATTTGTTGTTCCACTTATTTATGCATTCATTGGGAAAACTGTATAACTTTATTAACCACTGTCACTCCAATAAATTTAATTTTAGAAAAGATATAAACATGGAAAAAATACAAAATAAGCTAAAAGGGGCTTCTCTGCCCTGGGCGCTAGACTGTTCTTTTCCTCGGTGAGGTCTAGTCTAGCTCTGCCCCTCACTGCCGCATCTTCTTGCTTTAAAATCACAGCAACAGCTAAAACATAGAGGGCATGTAGCCCCCTGCTGTGTGCCACGTCCTATGCTCAGTGCTTTCTATCCATCATCTCATTTAATTTTTATGATGACCCAGTGCAGTAGGAACTCGAATTCTCTCCACCTTACAGACGAAGGATCCAAACATCAGAAACCCCGAGTAACTGGCTCACCTGGTTCATCAGCCTCCAAAGCCACACTCTCAGCCTCAGGATACATCGCCTGCCAGTCCTGCCTCTACGTACCAGAGTGCATGCCTGCACACTGTTTGGGTTCTCCTCCCCTTTTCAAGGGGAAAATTCAGGACAGGACATTAAATAGCCCAGGCTGCTTTGGGAGCAAGGAGACTGGACACTGTTCCTTACTTCTACCAGCAGGTGGCATTATAACCCCAGTAGATTTCCCCTGGCGCCTTTGGAATGATTTGCTTAGGTTTCTGCGGAGGCACTTTCAGTCCAATTGGACCATCAAACCATTTTTTTCTGGTTGGGTTTGGCATGTCTTGTTCAGGGAAGGCCATATACCAGGACAAATGGTGTCATGAGAAGCCAGTATAGAGTCACAGAGATTCTTCTGTTTGTTGTGATGGCACCCAATTCATTAACTACTACAATTTGTAGACAATTTTAAATCCTGGCCGTCTTCTCTTGCGCCTTCCCACCCCAGTGGACCTCAAACCACACTGTTCAAAGCATCATTTCATTAAAAAATCCAATTGTTAAACAATGTTTTCTTGACACAGCTGCATCACAGAGCTGTGGCCAGTCCTGTGACCTTCAAGGGATTTTGCTGGCATGTAACATCTGTAGCCCCCACTCAGGATTAGAGTCCAATGCTGGCTCTTCCTCCATGTCACCCTGACCTCCTGACCCCTCTGTGCCTGGTAACGATGATGGAACACTAACACAATAGCAGCGCCCGAGAAGAACCAGGTGCATGGTTGGCACTCAGTAAATGGTGGCCCTTAGTAAGCCCTACTCAGCCCAGCTGCCAGGACCTCCACTGTGACAGAGAAGGATCTTTGGGTGACTAGAGTTCACTCAGCTCCTCTGACACCTTTGCAGATTCTGCCGGACTCGCTTCCATCTCCTCCGGGTAGCATCTTTCTTGTTGCCTGTTTCTATGCCAACAAGACGACAATGTTTTTTCTAAAGTCTTTGGACATTGTCCTAGCGAGGAGAATTTCAACAGCATTTGGCTCATGAGGAGAAGGAGGTCAGGGCAGGGGCAACTGCCTCGATCATACGAGCCTTCTCTTTGACCTGTGCCCACCACCCGGAGACGGCCACGTTCATCTCAGCTCTCTGGGACACTTGCCCTCTGCACAGGTTCCTCAAGGAATGCTGCTGTCCGCTGACCCTCCCTGGAGATGGTAGCTCATGGTACCCGGGCATTGCCCCGACTGGAGCCTGCGTCACGGGGCCTGAAGAGGGAACGTGTGCCCTTTGCCAGACGGCCAGCAGGCACACCCCCCTCGGGCAGCAAGGTGAGTTCCCACTGCCAGTCAGTATTTAACTTTCCACGTAAGATTAGATTAAACATTAGGGGTTCATAAGAGCCCGGGATTGCAGACTGCAGTTGGCAAGGGCTCGGTTGGCTGCAGGCTGAGGGTGCCCAGTAGGCTGAGGTTTACGCACAATACTTCGGAGCTCGCCAACCCAGCAAGAGGGTTCAAAGCCCAGCTTTGCAGCAAGGATTTCACGTGCTGCCCAGGTAAGTTTCCATTGCAAAGCCTTTATTTATTTTTATTTACTTCTTTGAGAAATTATGTAACGAAGCTATTTTTCTTTGCCAGAAAATGATAAAAGGAGTGATTTTTAAAAAATAATTCCTGACCTTTCTCTGTCTCCTCCTGTTTTTGGTAATGGTTTCCTCGTTTTGCCGGTGATTGCCTTTGGATGTACATTTTTGAATTTACTTTTTTAATGGGAGTCTCATGGTAAACATAGATAACATACCTTTTTCTATTCTTTATATAAAAAACGAAAGACTTTGTTGCCTTTTGTAGGCCCAGGCAATGCTAACCATCCCCCATCTCTTAAGAAAAGAGAACTTTGGCTTTGGGGATTGAGTGGGTATCACCTCTCTCATCGTGTAATTCAGTTCATTGTATATGGAATTACACATGTTTGGGACAGGCACTGCTGGAAACGGGGTCACTATGTATCCTGAAGATAGGGAACAACTTGTTGATCTATGTGAGCTTAAACCAGGGTCTTGGTCTCATTTCTTTTGCCATGTTGAGCTGACCAGCCACAGACAATGCAAGTGGGGAGGTATTAGAAGGTGTGGCTTCCGCTGAGACAGGCTGGATGCTGGGCACTCACCTGGGTGGCGGGTCTCTTGTCCTAGCTCTGTGGCCAGCATGTAAGCCTGGTGACCTTGGTTAGGTGATTAAGGTTCTGTGCACTCCAGTTCCACCTGCCATGTGAGCAGGCCAGCCTCCAACATCTCCAAGGGCATGCCCTGGTTTGTTTGTTTTGAGCAATAACTATTTATTGAAAATATCCAAAATTTGTAGGTTCCCCTTTATACTAGGTTGAACCATATGAAATTGCCAATGTTTGGCCATTTTAACCTATATAAATGGCAATTTTACATGGTTTAACAGAACATGGATGATGGTTGCTTTCACATTACTAAAGTAAATACCCACTATGGTGTCCTTCTTAGGAGAGAAATAAGGATGTCTCCCAAGTATGGCCAATGTCTCTCACTTACAGGGTAATTCTGGGTATCAGCAGTGTAAACCTACTTGAATGTTTTTGCATGTCCGTCAGTGAAATAGCTTTCACACGCTGTGATTTGGTGGTTTCTGGGGTTAGGGAACAGACAGCCAGTTAGGGTTCAAGAAGGAGGTTCACCTTGGACCTGACTTTTTCAGCCTGGCCAGGAGGCCTAATCCCCGGGGTCCTTCCCACTCTGTGATTAAGTCTTATCGAAAGGCACCTCCTGGTCTGCTCAGCAGGGGGCCTTTGTCCCTGTTGGGGGCCAAACAAACAACCGGCAGAGTTAGCTCTCAGGCCGGGGACTCTGCCAGGCCCGCATCTGAAACCAACCCAGCCGGCTCCCGTGGATTCGTGGATTCGGCACTGAAGGATTGTTGGATTCGTGGATTGTTGCAGAGATTCTTGGATGGCCGTTAGGGGGCCCAGGAGGCCCCCAAAACAGAATGGAGAACATTATGTGTGCCTATGTACACTTTTCAGGGAAAAAAATAAAATGAAATTATTACATTTTTCAAGAGACCTGAGAACCCTTCCCTTTCCCTGCCCCGTAAATATGTGAAAAATCACTGCTGGAGTTTCCATTTGCATCGCACAGTGCACGGGACAGGGAATCTGCTACGATCAGAGGGGAGTCGAGCAGTCCCCACCCTCCAGCAGCTTGGGCTCTCCTGCAGTTCTGGATCCAGTGATGGGCTCTCTCTAAGCTTCGGGTCCCTCCTTTGTCAAGTGGAGGGGATGGCCCCCTGTCGGAGAGTGGTCTCCAGGACCCTGTGGATGGGCACACTCTCAGTGAGAAATGAAAATGGACAGACCTGGCAGCCTGCAGAGGAAGCCCAGGAAAGGGAGTGCTTAGGCCAGCCTCCGAGGTTGGAGCCCTGCTTGCGGACGATGTGTTCCCCAGCTGGGGTTTCTGAGATGACAAGAGCGTAGTGCCATCTGTGTGAGTGGGTCAGAGGGCACTCGGCCCCTCCGTCCTGCAGCCACTGTGTTCCCTTCTCCTTGCACAGGGCAATTCAGGGAAGACCACTTAGAGGGCCCTGGCGGCCTCCTTGGTCTCTCACTATCTCCGCCCCACCCCCACACTAATGTAAAGTGCCCCGTCCTGTCCAGCGGCAAGATGAGGCTCCCCTTGAAGTCCCCTGTCCTGGATGACCTTGGGAAGAAGCCTCTCCTGTGTCTGGGGTTCTTTTAGTCCCCTGTAGGAACAGGGGACTAACAACAGAGCCCTAGCCTGGATTCTTCACAGGTCCTAAAAGCTAATGAGTTGCTTTGATGAAGATATTCACCAAACAGTGTTGGCAGTGAGCATGGCCATCCTGTTGTCCTTTCTGTAGAGCACGGGTGCCTTTACTTCCTCCTCTCAAAGGAGCTCCTCCATTGACAGAACCCAAGTTGGAAGGCATATCTGGGCGGCCCAGTGATCACAGGAGCTCTGGCCACTCAGGAGTCCGCAAAACCACCGCTTCTCTGGGGGGACCAGGTGCAAGACCGGCCACTCGTGGCCCAGTGCACGCTGTGATTGCTTCAAAGATGCACTGTCCAATATGCAAAAATGGACATAGAGAGATTCCAACCTTGGCAGCACCTCAGAAAGAACACACAAGGCACTGAATCCCCTGCCCGGCAGAGGTTTGCTTCTCCCTCTCCGTCCCCCTGGTCCAGGTGCTCAGGATTCCCCACTCTTCACACCCCTCCCAGGGGCTCCTCTGCGCTCCCCCACCCCACCCCAGCCCTGGGTTTGTAAACTTACCTCAGGTTCCTTTTCAGTTCTATGTTCTACCCATCCTTTTTAACCTTAAATTATTTTATTTCAATATGCTCATGGACAATGTCTTAACAAAAAGTTTTATATAAACTTTTTTAAAATTGATTTGAGAGAGAGAGAGCAAGAGGAAGTGGGGGAAAGAGTGAGGTGGGTGGACTTCTTATTCCCCTTATTATGCATCATTGGTTGATTCTTGTATGTGCTCCGACTGGGGATGGAACCCACAACCTTGGTGTATCGGGACGATGCTTAAGCAACTGAGATACAGTGCTAGGGCTTTGCTCTACCCATTTTTCAATTTGGCTTCACAAAAAGAAACAGAATTCTCTGCAGAGGTGCAGCAGGGGGAATATACAAGCTGCCAAAATGACGGTTTTCGTTATTGGATGAAGTTGTGGGGGAGGGCTAGAAGAAACCGAGGGAGGTGACCTGTTCCTGCCCTCTCTCCTCTATGAGACAAACCTGACTTAGCACAGAGGGCAGGGGCCATTGTCTTCTGAGCGATTAAACTAACGTGAACTCCCCCCAAATGAGTATAGGTCTTGTCTCTTCAAGGGTTAAGGGGTCAGTGGTGAAGTCTTGAGTCGAATGAAAACCAGCCTAGCTATACTTTTTCACAGTGAACTATTATTTTAAGGAAAAAGCACATCTCTGCTGTATTGCTAAGGAAGTGTGCTTGGTGTGTACTTTAGGGCAATCTTATCTATTTGTTAAGTTTCCTTTCAAACCACTAGACTTTGTGTGGTGGGAGGGAGAAGGATCTGAGAGCTCTTTGAATAACAGAACTTAAAACATTAGGTTGAGAAACATAGTATCTTAGTTACATTAATTCTCAATGAGGGAAATGTTGGGAAGGCGTGTTCTATAGGGGGAAGTCCAGGAAGTTTATCTGAGCCCCTCCCTGGGGGCAGGGGGGAGATCTGAAACACTCCTTTCCACCTGAGGGAAGGACAGATACACGTTAGAGAGAGGAGACACTGCTCTCAGAGGGCATAGTCAAACCCACTGTTCGGTTGTTTGGGCTTTTATCAACTTGGAGGATCTGCAGGTCCCTGCTCATCACAGGGTCCTTCCTGCCTCCATTCCTCCAGCTCTGTTCACACCTGCTTGCCACATCCACGAGCCATGTTCGGCTCTGGCTCTGTTCTCGGCGCTCCCGATCACGTTGTTCCTATCTGTTGCAACTACTCTCTGCACCTTGTACTGTCGTTTGCACGCACCTCTGCTGCTACACTGAGCTTCCACACAGAATCCTCATGCTCATCATCTCCGCATTGCCCACGTCACAGTGCCTGGCACGTTAACTCAGTCATCAAACATCCATCGTGTGCTACTGTGTATCAGGCTCCATGCTGGGCATTCGCTAGACCAACAGTGATGTGAGCCCTGCCCTCTTGGAGATGACAGTTGAGTGGGAAAGAGGAGACCATAAACCAATAATCTCACACACACACACCAGCGATATATACTCATAATTACCACATGTTACAAAGAGTGCTTGGAACAGAAATGATGAGATACGGATAGAGAAAAGTGGTGATGGTGGGGAACGATGGAGAGCAGGGCAGGGGTTTCTGTAGGGACAACTGAGCTGGGACTGAAAGGTGGGGGCAGGGGAAAGAGGAGGACACACGTATTATAGGCTGAGGGACCAGAACATGCCTACTTCATGCAGCAGGAGAACGTTTACTGACTTGGAGGGTAGAAACGCCCGTGTGACCAGACAGATGGTCAGGAAGGTGGAGTGTCCAGTGAGGTGGGCAGGGGCCAGTGCCAGCCGGGCCAGGTAAGCCCAAAGGAATTAGGATTTTATCTGAGATTATTTTAAAAATCAAGGCAATGAGATGGTTTCATTTTCCTTTTGAAATTTCAAGACCCACATGGAGTGCTGTGCAGGGCAGAGAGGGGGCAGGAGTGACCCCAAGGAGATGGTCTGAGAGGCACTGCATTGCATTGCGGGTGACACGGCGTCATCTGGTGAGCGGCACACAGAGGCTGGGCAGTGACAGTGAGGGCACAGAGGAGAGCTGGTGGGAGAGACATGAACCATCTCTCAGGTGCTTCTCTGTATCACTCACCTAAAATGCTTCTTTCAAATGTGGATGCCCACAGCCATCTCTTTGGTATACTCGGAAAAAGCACTGCCTAGACATAGGATATGACACAAATTCTGAAGGCCATCAATTTCCCTTTGAAAACTTCAACCCTACTAATTCCCTAAAAGCACAGAACATACATGAGCCATCACTTTAGTCAACAGACGTCTGTTGAATGCCTGTTATGAACAAGGTATTATACTAACTACTGTGAGGTTACTCATCTCTTTTAAAACAAAGTAATGCAAGAATACTGATGAAAATGTGAAACATGAGAAAAGTACAAAAATTAAAAAATTTTAAGTATACCACCACTAATATTTTGAACGATTTATTTGCCATCTTTTCACCATTTTCACATGCGTGTGTGTGTGTGTGTGTGTGTGTATACAGTTTATACATATATATAAATTGGGGTCATACTATGTGTTGGGGGAAAGCCCTAAACGTCTATATTCAGGTTCGATTCCAAAGAACTGGCACGTAGCCTTATCCAAACTCATAAGCGCTTTAACTGGATTCACTTCCTTGCGTGAGCACAGCAGCTGCTCCCGTGGTGGCAGGCAGGATGAAATCCACACCCATCCCAGAACAGGGTCCCCTTTTCATAGGGTGTTAATAGCACAACCACATGATGGGTGGCCACATACACCACTAGAAAGAACAATCCTAAGTTAAAAGACAACATCCGGCAGTGGCTACACTCTATACATTCATTAACCCTCCTCCTGAGACACAATGTTTTTCTTTGAGGGCAGCATCCCAGCTTCCAGCTTACTGAGCAGTCAGCCCAGCATGAGGCTACAGAGTCAGAGGGAGAAATTACAGAGAGCACACCACTTCCCAGAAGCCTCTGCTGTGGGAGCCATAGTGCATCTCTATAGTGAGTTCCTCCCTACATTATATATAGTTTTATTCTTCCATTAAACTTTTGTCAGATATCATGCACGCAAGAAATGCATATGAAAAGTTTAAAGAAAAACAAAATAAGCACTCAGCTGTTCACCAGCCAGGTTAAGAAGTAATCACGTGACTTTCCCCTCACACACCCCCTCCCTCCATCCCTCAGTGTAGCCAAATGTGGAAAGGGCCACTTCTAAAAAAAACATGTTCATGTACTTTTACTCTTTACTCTGCAGCAGGAAGGAGATATGCCTCCTTTATCCAATTTGACACAGACCCTGGAAGATGCCTTCAGAAAGATTTTCATCACATACATGGACAACTGGCGCAGGAACACAACGGCAGAGCAAGACGCCCTGCAAGCCAAGGTTGACGCCGAGAACTTCTACTACGTCATCCTGTACCTTATGGTGATGATTGGCATGTTCTCCTTCATCGTCGTGGCCATCCTGGTGAGCACGGTGAAGTCCAAGAGGCAAGAGCACTCCCAGGACCCCTATCACCAGTACATTGTGGACGACTGGAGGGAGAAGTACAAGAGTCAGATTCTAAACCTAGAGGACCCCAGGGCCACCATCCACGAGAACCTTGGCGCGGCGGGGTTCAAGATGTCTCCCTGACAAGCGGGAAGGGCAGGAAGCTGACCTCTGGTGTCCAGATAGGAAGGCACGCCTGCACCGTGGAGCAGATCCAAACTGTCCGCTGCTCAGAAGACACTACGTCCCTTGCTCTTCGCTGAGACTTTCACAGAGACCATGTGGTTGGTCAACTAAGACAGGTGGTGTTTGCATCTTAGCGCCTGATGCTTGCGCATTGGAACAGAATTCTCTGCTGAAGACTTCTTTTACTTTCTGTGCAGTGGAGATGTCACTTTAATCAGTGTCAACGGTGGACCTAGAGCCCGGCTGGACATGAAGTGTCTGGGCAGGGGCAGTGAGAAAAGGAAGGGGAGGTTTATAGGCACTGAATATTCTTTCTCATGAAACGTTATTTTGTATGTGGCTAATTCAATTTGTAGATAGGGTATATAAGCCAGAGGTTCAAAATCTAGCGCTTGCTCACTGGACTGACATAGGAGCACTTGTTAAGTCATAAATGTAGAGTTTTAAGTGAAAACAAACAGATTCATAGGAATTATGTGTACTGTTTTCCTGGCATTTAACTTATTTGGAAGTCTGAAGACAGAACAAACATTTCACAGGGCGACAAGTCCACACCAGACAAGTAGAATCTTGAAGAACCACCCAGTACAAACATATTTTTAAGGAACATTTAAAGTTTTACAGAACACTAACTTTTAAAAATCCTTGTTACTATGGGAGAAAGTTATAAAAGGTATGACACTGCTTTATAAACAACCTTTTCTTTTCATTCACTTTTATTTTCTTCTCTTTACAATTACTTACCTTTATTCACGTTTGAAAAGACAAAAAGTACAGGAGTGTCTGAATGGCCGATGTCTGTGGAAAAGTTAGACAGCAGCTGCTTAATATTTGGTACCATGGTGTTCACGAGCTCACAGAAGGCGAGGTCTGGAAGGCACTCAGAGATCCTTGTATTCTTGTCAGACAGTTTCATTGATAGATGACGCATCTGCAGTCCACAGATTAGGTGGCTTCATTCACTAATAAGCAACATTTAACCTCTGTCTACTTGGGTCACTGGCCTAGACCTCAGCAGTGTAGAGGTGACTGGGACTCCCTGAGCTGGAGGAACCCACTCAGCAAGGAGTAAGTCAGAAACTTAAACATCACGACAACATGATGTGACAAGGTCACAACAGAGATGGACACAAAGTGGGCAGAGAAGGAGCAGGGACAGGAGGGCAGGCCTAACTCAGGTCACAGGCTACTCTCTCAGGGGCTCAGAGCAGGCACTCAGTGGCCAGACAGGCGCATGAGGCCTCTCTTACCCTTCCCCCCTCCCCATCTCCCCATCTACTCAGCACAGGGGAGCAATGGGTGCAGCAAGCACCTCAAGGCTCAGGGCCCTAAGACAAAATTCAAAAAGGGAGCCCTTCTTCAAGGCATGCTTGCTTGTAGGATGGATTGCATCGACTACAGGGTTTATCTGAAGTGAGATGCGTACCAGGTATCTACGTCCTAATAACAAGCATGCAATCATGCTACTGAGGCAGGACAGTGAGCATAGGGAACAGAGGCCCCGGGCTCTACCCCTCCCCTCTCCTTCCACATTCAAACACTGCGGCTGTGACTTCTGACTAGACACCTGTCCCCCGCTGCTCCCCTCCCAACTTTCTGGGGTAAGAAACAGTTGAGACCAATGAAAACCAGCCTCAGTCAGAGCTGGCAGCCATGGTGACCTATGTAGCAGTTTTAAAGTTGCTCTCCCCCCTCCATATCACCCCACCACCATCCAGAGAGGAGGGACTGTGATGAACTGTGCTGACGACTAACCTGGGCACAGCATCAAAGAAAACGAACCGGCCCTGGCCGGTTGGCTCAGTGGTAGAGTGTCGGCCTGGCGTGCAGAGGTCCCGGGTTCGATTCCCGGCCAGGGCACACAGGAGAAGCGCCCATCTGCTTCTCCACCCCTCCCCCTCTCCTTCCTCTCTCTCTCTCTTCCCCGCCCACAGTGAGGCTCCATTGGAGCAAAGATGGCCCGGGCGCTGGGGATGGCTCCTTGGCCTCTGCCCCAGGCGCTGGAGTGGCTCTGGTCGCAACAGAGCATCGCCCCCTGGTGGGCAGAGCATCGCCCCCTGGTGGGCGTGTCGGGTGGATCCCGGTTGGACGCATGCAGGAGTCTGTCGGACTGTCTCTCCCCGTTTCCAGCTTCAGAAAAATACCAAAAAAAAAGAAAATGAACCACCCTCCTCCCTCCCCTTGCCTACCATGAATAAAAATCTCCTCCCAGACCCGTCACTCTCTGAGTCTGCCGCACTCTCCTCCCCCTTCAGTGTGTACTATCACTTTACTAAACCCGCTATGCTTTACGAAATCTCTGTTTCGCCCTTGAATTTTTTCCTGCGTGGTGATGAGCACCTGGACACTGTCGCTGGGTTGAAGCCTCCCTGGGGGCCCTCTGGCATCAGCTCTGGTGAGCCAACCACACCTTCCTCTCACAGCGGTGCCTGGGAGACATGCAACGAGGGGAGCAGTAGGCAGCGGCAGCTGTCCCAGGCTAACCCCTGATCCTGTCTCCAGAAACCCGTGTCTTGTTCTCGCTCTTCTCTGACTGTATGTCTCCCCCTGGGCCTCTCTCAAGCCCCCTTCCCTCACCTTTGCCCTGAGGAGACGTGGACCTGAACTTCAGAGGAGTGAGTTGTCTGCCCACTTGAAACCACTGGTGAGTCAGTCCATGTGGACATGCTTTGTTTTATCTCTGCCTTTTACAAACACAAATCTTTTTGGAATTGTCTGTTCTTTTGGGGACTGGACACCCTTGATCTAGTCCAGCGATTTTCAACTGGTGTGCCATGGCACACCCATGTGCCGCAAGAGTTGTTCAAACATGCACATTGACTATTTAAGGCCAGGTATTGCATGTTTGAACAATCTTGTGGCACATGGGTGTGCCGCAGCACATGGATTGAAAATCGCTGTGTTGGACCACCATGTAGCCTGAAGGCTGAACAGGTCCATTCAATGTCCATTTGTTATCTCAAGGACACATTCCAGGACCCCTCCATTATAATTTACATGGCTCCCTCACTACTCTGAGACACGTGTCCTTGTTCTTACCTTGTTTCCTGCCACTACGTGAATATCCCTCACCTTCCTTTTGGGGAGCAAATGAGATTGAGTAGAACCTGGTCTGAATGTAAGCTGTCACTCTTACAGTAAATTATTTTATTCTGTGGTCACTGGGGAGTCTCTCCAGACTGATCCTTAACTGCCTGAGTTCCTGGACTATCTTTTCTTTCCTTACTGACCATGGTGGCAACCTCCATGATTGGGCTTGTAACTGGAGCGAAGCCTCCGCATGGGGCACCCACCTTGGCATCCCAGATTTAATAATTGGCCATAACCTCTATCAGCCCCAAAGGAAGACAGGGCAAAGTTCAGGTTAACATGGACCAAACCCCTCCAGAGCCCTCCTTCCTCACTCCTCTCCCTATGCCAGACAGGTCAACAAATCCTCACCAGGTGGGGAGCCTTGGGCCCAAGGTAGGATTTAGGATCACACTGGTCACTCCCAGGAATGCCCAGGACAAGCTGGCCAGACTTAGTGGTATGGGGGATGCCCTTCCTCATAGGTTTGGACCCTTAGTGCACCCTCAAAGTCCCCTGCCTGAGTGGAATAAGTCCATCATCAAAGCAGCTGGTCACTGCTGTGACTGTTGGTAAGTCTGTCCTCAGGACAGGGTCTCACTGGTGCACACCCTCTTCATTCCCCAGGCATTACAGGAAACTCTGTGTCCAATCTTGAGGAATCACCATTAGGCTACAACTTAACCAACTGAAAGGACTTCAAGTTAGGTTGTTTAAAACAAACAAAAGCCCCCTCATTCTCCTGTATGATAATGCTTGGCCACTATACAAATTGGGGAATGGGGAACCTGGCCTGAGGGTGAGACACTAAATTACAATACTATTCTGCAATTAGACTGTTTCTGTAATTGACACCCCCCCCCAAAGAAAAGGACAGAAATTCCCTATGTCCAATCTTTATGGAATTATATCAGGATCCAGAAAAAAAGGTCTTCCTGCAAAATTTATTATGCTCATTCTACCCCCACCAGTTCCCTTCGGTAAAACCTAGACATCTTAGATCAGTGTTTGTCCATGGACTGGTGCTGTTCCACCAGAAATTTTGTGCCAATCTGTGATAGAATTAACCACCTAGAAGTTCTATGAAGACTACTCTGTAATCATTAGGTCTGTAATCTTCAAAAAGCACCTGGATGGTTGACTATTTTGCAGACTGGCATGACACTTCTGGTGAACCAGTGCCAGTCCACAGACCAGCAGTTGAAGAACACTGTTCTAGCCTTGGCCAGTTGGCTCAGTGGTAGAGCATCGGCCCAGTGTGTGGATGTCCCAGGTTTGATTCCTAGTCATGGCACATAGGATAAGTGACCATCTGCTTCTCCACCCCTCCCTCTCCTCTCTCTCTCTCTCTCTCTCTCTCTTCCCACAGCCATGGCTTGATTGGTTCAAAAGCATTGGCCCCGGGCACTGAGGATGGCTCTGTGGAACCTCCGCCTCAGGTCTAAAAATACCTCAGTTGTGAGCATAGGCGGATGGATCCCTGTTGGGGTGCATTTGGGAGTCTGTCTATCTCTCCTCCTCTCACCTGGAAAAGAGGGGAAAAAAGAAAGAAAACACTGTCCTAGACAACCCTTTCCCTCTTGGGACCACCCCCATCACACCCAATAAAAGGAGAGAAGGACAGAGAACAGGACCCTCTCAGGGCTCCCTGAATACTTCCTCCTCAACACCTTCTATGACACTTCTGGCTTTGCCTCCTCTTATACACCTCTACACCCTCCACCTCTCGTGGAAATTGTGAAACCCAGCCCCGCAGGACACACCAGGAGGGCACGTCGTACCATCCAGACCCCACCAAACTGTGATCTCTCAGCGAGGTCACAAATGGAAAAACGAGAACCACAATGGGTCGCGTCCCATTAGCTCTGACTGACCTCGCCCAAGGTAAAACCAAGATGGGTCGATCCTCAGAGGACCCAGGTTGGTTTACAGATGAGTTTTAAGCTCTGACATCTTTGACCTGGCTTAGAGAGCCATTCATATTGGCCTATCCACCTGCTGTACTCCTAAGAAAAAACGCAGGATCTGGTTAGCGGCTCAGGCATAGGCTGAGGGAATGGTGGCAGCCCAACTGGACCGACACCCAGTGAGGGCGACTGCAGCTCCCCAAGGTCCAGCCTGGAACTCCCAGGTGGGACAGGCAGCCCTTGCGAGGAAAGACCACACACTGTATGACAGATTGCCGCATAAGCAACATGAAAAGTGTATCATCCAGCTTGTCACCTATAAAAACATAAAAGAGGTAATACACACACACACACACAAAAATAAAAAAATCCTACTCTATTTTAGGGCAGACTGATTGAGGCCATTAGCAAGTACACCAATATAGACCCCTGTGCCCTTGAAGGACAAGCATTATTAGGTCAACATTTTATTAGCCAATCCAGCCCAGATTATCAGGCAAAAGTGACAAAAACTTAAATTTGGCCCTTGGACCCCAAGGACTCGGTTACTGGATTTGGCCTTCAGAGTCTTCAATTATCTAGAGCAGGGGTAGTCAACCTTTTTATACCTACCGCCCACTTTTGTATCTCTGTTAGTAGTAAAATTTTCTAACCACCCACCGGTTTCACGGTAATGGTGATTCATAAACTAGGGAAGTAACTTTACTTTATAAAATTTATAAAGCAGAGTTACAGCCAGTTAAAGCATATAATAATAATTACTTACCAAGTACTTTATGTCGGATTTTCGCTAAGTTTGGCAGAATAAATCTTTATAAAACAACTTACTATAGTTCAATTTATCTTTTTATTTATACTTTGGTTGCTCTGCTACCACCTATCATGAAAGCTGGAACGCCCACTAGTGGGCAGTAGGGACCAGGTTGACTACCACTGCTCTAGACCAAAACGAAAGGGATGAAAGGACCTAGCATGAGCCCAGACAGGTCAACTGCTGGCTCAAAGAGTAGCTGTCGCCATCGCTGGCACCCTGCAGCCTCCAGGTCACCCAAGGGAAATGCCGGGAACCCCTCAGGGGACTTGCTTTGCGTGTGGTGAGCCAGTACACTAGAATAGGGTCTCCAAAACCTGAGACCTTGGTGTCCTCTCCCCAGGAAAGAGCCACCTGGGTCTCGCCCTCTTTGCAACTAGCCAGATCATTAGGAGAGGGACTGTCCTCGGCTCTAAGAGAGAAAGGGATTCCTGAACCCATGACGGCCCTAAGCGAGAAAGACAGAAGGGGCCCAGGGTTCCTGGTGGCTCCACATGAAAAACATCTCGTGACTACCAAAAAGGCTGGGTGACTCATGATGTAGCAGGTAATGTTGATTTTTTTAAAAACTGACACAAAAGCCACCTACTTGGTCTTAACGGAACACATGGGGCCCTTAACAGCTACGGTTTTCACCTTCACTGGGTGTAGACAGACAGCTTTCCCCCGCAAAAAAAAATTTTTTACTTCATTCCTTAGCTGCTGCCTCCAAGATTGTTTACTTTCTCCCTAGGATTACATAGCTCATGGAGACCTCAATCTTCAGAAAAAATAAAAGAAGGCTAATCATCACTTAAAGAAAATCTTTGCAAAATTATGCCAAGAGACCCAGAATACATGGCTCCATCCCTTCCCCATAGTCCTCTTAAGGTACAGGGGCTCCCACATCAAACTCAGCCAGGTCCTTTCACGATGTTATACGAAAGACCCTGCTAAACCTCTGACACATACTTTTACCCAGAATTCCAGGAGCAACTCAAATATATTTCCAACCTGGGACAGGCACGACGGGCCCTCCAAAATGTGGCAACCAAGTCCTTCCACCCGATCAATCAAGCATATCCCACAGGGGACTGGGTTCTTCTCAAGACATAAAAAGAGGGCTTCCCAGAGGACTAGTTAACACCAAAATAGAAACGACCATACCAAGCCTGCTAGCCACTGACATGCAGTCAAATTACATGGCATACCACCCTGGATCCATCCATTGAGAGCAGCGATTTTCAACCTGTGTGCCGCAAGAGTTTTTAAAACACGCACTATACCTCACATATTGCATGTTTTAAAAACCCGCAGCACACGGTGGGAAATCGCTGCTCTCAGTGGATGGATCCAGGGTGGTAGGCAGTGCAATCTCACTGCCATGGGAGCAGCAGGCAGGGCTTGGTATGGCACACTGGTTGAAAACTGCTGATCTTGAAAAAAAAAATCCTAAGTCTTTGCAGAAAACAAAAGGAGAACAACTACACATGTGGGCCCCTAGGGTCTTAAAGTTACTCTTTAAAAGACAACCCAGAAAAAAACCAAAACTCAACAGATAAGACAAATTTTAAAAAGACATTTAAAGTAATTCTGTGCTCAGGCAGAATGCTTCGTACCTTTACCCAGGAAAACCCTCTGCTGCCTCCATCTGGAACGCTGTTAGCTCAGTCGTCCCCTCTGTGACCTGATTTTTACCATTACTTGACCCTATAATGTTGAGGACCGCAAGCCGACAAGAGTCCTTGCGGTTTAGATTTTGGGGGGACAGGAGTCTTATGAAGCCCCTTAGGGGCACTGGAGCCTTTAAGGGCGTATGCCAAGAGCTGGTATTTTGCCTGCTCTCTTTGGGCTCTGCCTGCCTTCTGTTCCTCTCGGTCATTATAGACCTTAAAAGCCATGCTCAGGAGATCTCCTCTGCCTTTTTAAAACTGTTTCTGAATATCTAGGGCTGATTGGAAAGAGACAGAAGGACAGCAGAATTTGCAGGAGGAGGAAGTTAAGAGGATTTGATAGGTGGAACAGAGAGAAGGCTGAGAGCAGAGTAAAATAAGCTTTATACAATTGCTCTTGTGCAGTGAATCTCTCCTGCTATTTTGCTACTGCTTGTCTTTGGCCCATGCCTTTTTAATCTCTTCGTTAAGTTTGTATCTTCCAGGTTACAACAGTTTCACGTAAAAAAGATGCTTCAAGAGTGTCATGCATCAACATCCTGGGGACATAGGGCTCCAGCCCTTAGCTCAGGCAGAGAGAGATTTTTGATCCCAGGCTAGGCAGGGTCTACACGCAATCTCAGCCTGAAGCAATTACAGAAGACTGACCTTCGGTCCTTCATCTCCCCATAGGATGATGGGATCAAAGTCTCTCAGGGGGCATTTTTGAGGCAGGCAGGGCAGTTAGCATAGGGAACAGAGGCCCTGGGCTCTACCCCTCCCCTCTCCTTCCACATTCAAACACTGCAGATGTGACTTGTGGCTAGACACCTGTCCCCTGCTGCTCCCCTTCCAATTTCAGTTGAGACAAAAACCGGCTTCAGCCAGAGTTGGCAGCCATGGTGACCTATGTCGCAGTTTCGAAGCTGCTCTCCTTCCTCCAGATCACCCCACCACCATCTGGAGAGGAGGGACTGAGACGAACTGCACCGACAACCACCCTGCTAATACAAATCTCCACACAGACCCAACCGGTGCAACTCACTCTCTGAGTCTGCCCACACTCTCCTCCCCCTTGAGTGTGTACAATCACTTTAATAAACCAGCTATGCTTTGCTAAATCTCTGTCTCACTCTTGAATATCTTCCTGTGTGGTGACAAGAACTTGGACACTGTCGCTGAGTTGTGGCCGCACTTGGCTGCCACAGGGGCCCTCCGGCATCACTACCAGAAGCATTAAATACAGTGTTAGAAGAAGATATTCCTATTTTAAGGCAACAGTGGCTCCCTTCCTCAGATCAGAAACCCAGAAATGCTGTTGCACACAGAACATCCACCCTAACGTGCCCAAGGCAGTGACTCAGGCTACAAAAAATCTGGGCCTTGGGGCTGAATCCAGAAGGGGATGCAAGGTTTCCTCCAGGTGGCAAAGGTCAGGCTCCTCTGAGCCCTCTTGTCACACTAAGAGACTTGACCAAACACTAGCATAGTGTCTAGCAGCTCAAGGCTGCATCCCTAAGATGACCCCAGCCCTCTTTTTAAAATTTTTTTATTTATCTTAGTGAAGAGAGGAGAAAGAGAGAGAGAGAGAGAGAGAGAGAGAGAGAAGTGGGGAGGAGAAGGAAGCATCAATTCTCATATGTGCCCCTGGGGTTTCAAACCAGGGACCTCAGTATCCCACGGTGACCACTACGCCACCACAGACCAGGCTCCAGCCGGCTTTCAAGTAGTGCCTCCCTGAGAAAGTTCCACCTGCCAGGTTGTTCCAGTACAAACCTGATAGGAAAATCAGCCCCCAGATCCCCTTTTAACACAGTTACTTTAGAAACCTTGCGATTATATTCCTTTGTCTCTACTTTTGGGATGTAAATTTTTTACCACCCAGAACTGTCCGGTTTTTGAAATGGCAAAGTTCAAGGAGGTGAACTCTACCTGCCTGGTGGGTTACCTTGCTCTGCTTGCAACACTGCCTTAGGTCATAAAGATAGAAGCTGGTTCTCCTCCAGATAATTGCCTGTTAATAAGTCCAGATTAGACTGACCAATGCCGTGCTTTTTGTAAATTGCTGCTGTCTTAATTCTGCTCAAGTGTCCCCATTCCCTCATTCTCCCTTTAAAATGCCATGCACGTTACTTCTGCCTCAATTGAAGTTGAATTTAGTTCATGCTGGACCTTTCTGCCTATGGCAATACTGACTACATCAAGTTGATCCTTAACACCTTAACTAGATCACCAGTTTTGTTTATCTTTGATGCATGAAACAAACGGGGGGGGGGGCAGGGGGGTAGGGGAGATCTAAGTTTTTCTTAATTAAGTACATTTTGTCATCACTGAAAGTATATAATACCGACATGGATGGCTATCACCCACCTTTACTTTGGTGGAACGGGAGAAATGAGGGATCTTTACAAGAATTCTGGATATGCAGCTGCGGAAACCGTCCGCCCCGGTTCGCCACTCGTTTCAGTCCTAACCAAATCCAAGCTTGGCACTTTCGACCCCAAACGAAAAATGTCAGTTCAAACGTGTTTTTCGTTCCCACCCGCGTTTGCTTTCAGAGCGCCCTCTGCTTGGTCCGCTGGCTCCGGAAGACCTGCATCCGACTCAGTGCTGAGAGCTCAGGAGCGATTTGGGAACAAAGCGTGACTGCTAGGTCCAGACCTCCGGGTCCGGTGTAAGCTCTGGACACGCTGGCGTTTAGTCTTGGACAGGTTCCCTTAACGTCCTTGTGTTTATCTACATTTGCCTCATCTGTGAAATGGTCATAATTACATTCCGTCCTTTGCAGGCTTGGTGAGACTTCCATTAGACCTGAGCCTCAAAGTGCTTAGAACGTAGCGATTTGTTCCTTTCTCCAGGAAAACTTGGCTGGACAGAACCATTTCCCTGCCCCGAGGGCTGTCCTTCCCTAACACCTACACTTCTGCACCACGCAGTCACAGGGGTCAGGTTGAGCCACTGCGTCTCCACGACTCCTTGCACCGAACAGTCCTCTCCCCGGGCGTCAGTCTCAACCCGCCGAGGGGTGAGCAGCGCTCAGACCGGCACTCCGTCACCTTGGGGCTCCCGTGGTCCGGGGCTGAGTGTGCTCCAGCTCTGCACGCGTGAACCTGGGAACCCAGCGCCGGGGCACCCACGCGGTCCTAAAGGACTGCGCGCATTTTGTCAGAGAAGATGAAAACTAAATTTGGAAACGTCGGGGGATCCCAGGATCCTCCGCGGCACATTGTAGCGAACAGCATCCAGGGAATGCAGGGCAGCTGAGCGCGGAGGGACCCGGAGACGCTCGCTCCTCTGTCCTTCTTCCGCTCAGGTAAGCTCAGAACTGGGGCAGGAGCCGGACCTCCCTCGCCCCCCGCCCCCTGCGCCCAGTAGGTGGTCCAGGCCCACTGCGCCGGCGCGCGGAGCGGGGCATTTCGGAACGTGGAGTTTCCCCGACGCATTATGGGAGTCCTGGTTTGCACACCCGCGGGGCGGAGCAACCTCCGCGGCTTGGATCTGTAAGTGTGTGAAGTCTGAATTAGCGGGATCCTGACCCGAATCTCGGGGCTTTTTAGGGCGCTGGGGTGTCCGGAGGCCGGCCCCGCGTTCACGCTCCCTCCAGGGTGCCCGCCAGTCGGCCCGTGGCCGCGGGGCGCCGGCTCCCCGAGTGGGGAGCGGAGGGTGACGGCCGCCACGGCCCCCATCTGCGTGCCTACCTGGCTAGGTCGTCCAGGGGCCGGGTGCGGCGTGGCACGCGGCCCGGGAGGGGCCCGGAGTTGGTGCTGCCAGGGGCTGCTGGTCTCCGAGGAGTTTGGGGGACGAGAGAATGTTCTGGACGCCCTGTTCTGTGCAAGGGTGGGGGAAGCAGTGGCTGCCCTAGTCCTTCCTAATCCTGGGGTTTGAGCGGGGCGGGTGTTGCTTCCCAAGTTCGGGCCGTAGAAGACCCTGGCTGCGTTACAGAGGAACTGCGACCCTCTGGCCCTGGGGACCCCCGCTGACCCGCAGTGGGGCCTAGAGGTCGACCACGTAATGCCCAGGATTCACCTGGAACCCCCTCCTCCCTCACCTACTCAGATGGTTGGTTGAGGGGCTGTTAAAAGGGTAGAGACTGGGAACAGCTGCAGAACGTTCAGATTAAGGATACAGCGTCATTAGTGGCCAGGATGAGTTTGGACGCTAAGCGGGAGAGACCATCCCTAAATTTGCTGGGTGTGCCAAGAAGAGGAAGTAGATTCCAGACAATACCTTGCCCACATTGCTTTCATCGGCCTACCCAGAACCAGCGAGTAGTTAGTTTTGTTTTTCGAGAAATCCGGCAAAGGAAAAAAAAAATCAGGATATTTTTACAGTAAAGAAAATAGAACTATTTCTATCTAAGCCACAATTTTTGAGTTTTAAGCTAAGACTGAATAGTTCCAGGGAAAGTTGAATATTGCCTGCACTTCTTACATTGACTTTATGTCCAGAAAATGCCCCATCTTATGGGCTTTGCAGTTTGACCCTCAGATAGCAGCTGCCTCCTGTTTCTAATTTTGCATTAGTTCTCTATTTGGCCAGAGAGCAGCCAGCCTGCTGGTATTTTTAGCTTTCTCAGCTCTCATTTGCTGAAGTCCTGCAGGGTGATCCAAAGCGGCCGAGTGGAGCATGTAATTAAGGGAGATAGGGAAACTGTGGAGACAGTAGGTGAAAAGGAGTTGCACAATCTTACCTGCCTTCTCGCCCACCTTCACCGTACCCCTTCTGCTATATGCAGGTTGACTTTAAATATTTTATTGATTTTTATAGAGAGAGAAGGTGGGGGAAGAAAGAAGCATCAACTCATAGTTGCTTCACTTTAGTTGTTCCTTGGTTGCTTATTTTATGTGCCTTGACCAGGCAAGCCCAGGGCTTCAAACTGGCAACCTCAGCATTCCAGCTCGATGCTTGATCCACTGCCCCACCATAGGCGAGTCTGCAGGTTGACTTTAAATGTTTCTTTACTAAAGAGCTTGAATTTTATCACTCTACAGTAAAAAGTCAAGGCAGCTGCCTGTAGAGTTCTACTATCTAATTCTGTGATATCAGAGAGAATGGTGTCTTCCAAATTCCAGAGTTCCAGCATTATTGTTTGGATTCTGATTTTTAAAATGAGAACACTGGTTCAAAGAGGTTAACGACTTGCCCCGGGTCACATGCCTTGCCACTGGTGCCACCAAGAATAGAGTCCAGATGCCAGTTCTGGTTCGGTTTTCTTTATACCCTCCCTGCTGTCTTAGAGAGACAGCATTTTGCCCCGGATGGCACTTATGTATGTTCTCCAGCTTGGCATGACCGTTAATGGAAGGAAAGAGAGGTACTTCTCATAACCATAATGATTGCTATTCATTTGGTACTTTCCATGTGCTGAGTGTGTTGTTTAGTGTTTACAATCAGTTTTGAAGGAGAATTGACAGATGAGGGAGCTGAGGCTTAAGGGAGGCTAAGTGACTTGTCACACCACTAGCAAGTGTAGTACAACAACAGATCCTCCAACAAGTCATCTTATTCATTGTTGCATTATGACATTGATGAGATGTTGTAGGAACTTTTTTTTTTTAATCAAGTGAGAGGCAGGGAGGCAGAGAGACAGACTCTGTCATGCACCCTGACCAGGATGCATGCAACTCCTGTGTGGGGCTGATGCTCTGTTGCTCGTGCAACTGAGCTAGTTTAGCATCTGAAGCGAGACCGTGGAACCATCCTCAGTGCATGGGGCCAATTTGCTCATTGGAGCCATGACTGTGGGAGGAAAAGAAAGAGAGATGGGGAAGGGAGGGGTGAGAGAAGCAGATGGTTGCTTCTCCAGTGCCCTGACTGGGAATCAAACCCAGGACTTTCCCACGCCAGGCCAATGCTCTACCGCTGAGCCAGCCAGCCAGGATCATGTTGTAGGAACTTAACTCTTGTTTATGTTAGCCTCCTTATAAAATTGGTTTCATTTTATGGCGTTTCACTTCAAGTTGCAGAACCAATTGACAATGTTGTGTGTCTGTGTTTGCCAGAGGGCCAGACCACTGGAATTTAGTTCCTCCCATAAGTTTTTAAACCTATTTGTTGTCCTTGACTTTGGGAGTCAGTGTCTTACATCACTTCATCAGGTATATAGTGGGGAACAGCCAAACTCACCTACTATATTTGTACACAACTCAAAGGAGTTGTAAGAATAAAATGTACATGACCCTAAACATTTTATTTTCATTTACAACATGGCTAATCCCTGAGATTATTAGAGGTTACTCAAAGTGGGAATTCTAGCAACAGGTTATAAAATGTTAGGAATGCATTTCTTCAATGCTGGTCAGACTTTGCTGCCACTTAAAGTCAAAAAGGCCGTCTTACAGGAAGGTAATGAGCACTTTCAATCATTGTCATTTCATTTAAACAGATGTGTGGTGTAAAATCCTATCATTAACTTATCTCACTTTGAAAAAACATCATGGGGAAAACTTGGCTATCCTGTGCTGGCTGCTAGCTAGTTTTCAAGGTGACCTTGCCTAGATGAGGTCTGAACTTTTTGTTTAGGTGCTTTGTAAGTGAAAGCTTTTATAAAAATCTTTCTTCAGATTCATCTTATCTCCATCTAAAGGCCTGTGAAACTTTCTGCTGTTTTTCTTAATTTCAATCGTAAGTATATTTAAAGAAAGGCATCCCTGTGATTTTCGAGTGCACAGCTCTCTGCCTGCAGCAGGGTGAGACTCTGGAGCCAGATGGAGGGGTGGAGTCCTGGGTCTCCGCTGTGTGACCCTGGCCATGTTACATAAACTCTGTGTTTCCTGGTGTGATTACTAAATGATTAGTGCCCCAAATGCGCTTTCGCACAGCTGAGCACAGAGAAGGGCAGCTACGATCACTATGCTGTAAGTCTCCGAATTTCAGAAAGAGCACATCTAGTTGACACCTCCTTTCTTCATTTACAGATGGGGCCGAGGCCCCAGGAGTGGAAGTCACTTACCGGAGCAGGTGGTTTCTTCAGCCAGAGCTCAAGTCTCCTGACTCTTGAGGTGTGTGTCACAGTGTAAAAATAGTGACAGATGAGGCCTCGGAGCAGAGTCTGCTCCGGCTGTGTCCCTGTCCTGTCCTGCCTCACTTCCCCTGGGTCCCCCTCATGTTAGAGGGAATTCTCGGAAGGAATTGGGTCTTAAGACAGTTTTTTCCCTGTCATTTACTCCCTCCCTCCAGACAGTTTTTAAAAACCTAAATTTGCTGAATTAACACCCAGAGGACCTGAGAAACAGTCACTCACCCACAGCCCAGCTCTTGTTCAGGGTGGGAGGTGGACGGGAACCGATTTTGAACCTGGGCTCTCAGGTCCCCAGGTGAATGAATGGGATGGGAGTGCGTGTCCCCTTTAGAGCAGCACTGCCACCTCTGCTTGGGGCTGTGCTCCCGCGCCTGGCTCCATCAGCCGAGATCTTTCTGCTCGGCAAGAGCCAAGCCTTCTCGGCCCTCACCCAGTGTCTGCTGGCCACAGGCTCTGGGTCACGTTGTTGGGGACACTTGCCCCTCCTGTCTTTTGCCCTGCTCTTTGCTCATGTGCCCTCTCTCTCCATCAGAGAGGCCTTGAGAGGTGGTCTGCCCAGCAACCCCAGCTGACCAGTTCCCTCTCTTCCCTGCAGACCAACGGGGCCTGACCTCCCAGCTCCTCCTCCTCATGTGCTTGTCCGGGGCCTCCACTGACCAGGAGTGACTTCACAGTTGGTCCAGCATGAACTGGAAGGTGATGATAATTTTAAACATTGATGGCTCGGGTTTATCTTCTTTCTTCTGATTGTAAAAACTCAAGAGTAACAAAAAGTAAATTCAAGTGGGAATCATAATAACAGTTAATATTCTACTCTAAGTTAAGGCATGCAAGTGTATACTTACCAGACTTCTGAAGGAAGGCTAGGCCTTCTCTTTAAGGGCATCCGCCGACCTCAGGTCTGCCTCACTTTTCTTGCAAAACCCATGCCTTTCAAGTCACCTCCAGTTTCACATTCTGGTTTCTTTCAAGCGGATTAAGGTCTTATGAAGCAGTCTACATGTAAAATCTTTCTGTATTGCTATGCTTCGCTCCTCTGATCTTTTACATTTGTGTGGCCCACAAGTTTTGTTGTTGTTTATTTTTAACTCAAACTTGAAAATGCATTGAAAGTATTCACCTTGGTCTTCATAGAAACAATCTTTTTTACAGAGTCATACTTCAAAAGTGTTGTGTTTAAATAAATGATCTACTTTAACATCAAGAATAGCTTAACCTGGCTGGGAGTAAACACAACTGAGCCCTGTTAAGACATTAGATTCAGCTGCTGGAAGCAGAAGTTCAAGGGTAAGCGCAGAGGAGCCTGCTAGCCGAGCATCGTGGAAGAGGAGTGTCTCTCGTGTCACATTAAATCCCTGGAGCGGGTGGGGTGAGCTGGAGGCTGGTAGCAGCACAGCCACTAAATTGTGTATTATTGGAGATTCTTTGAGAAGTAGAAAATCAAATAGCATGCATCGTCATGCTATCCAGAGAGGTACTATGAATAATTTTGGTGTATTTTTTTATATATGTAAGTCTAGTGTGTGTGGTTTCAAACTTAGGATCTTCTATGTACTTTTTCAACTATTATAAACATTTCCTTGTTCAAAAACACCTGCTAGGTTTCTATTGCAAGAAGATCTGGAGGCCCTGGCCGGTTGGCTCAGCAGTAGAGCGTCGGCCTAGCGTGCGGAGGACCCGGGTTCGATTCCCGGCCAGGGCACATAGGAGAAGCGCCCATTTGCTTCTCCACCCCTGCGCCGCGCTTTCCTCTCTGTCTCTCTCTTCCCCTCCCGCAGCCGAGGCTCCATTGGAGCAAAGATAGCCCAGGCGCTGGGGATGGCTCTGTGGCCTCTGCCTCAGGCGCTAGAGTGGCTCTGGTCGCAATATGGCAACGCCCAGGATGGGCAGAGCATCGCCCCCTGGTGGGCAGAGCGTCGCCCCCTGGTGGGCGTGCCGGGTGGATCTCGGTCGGGTGCATGCGGGAGTCTGTCTGACTGTCTCTCCCTGTTTCCAGCTTCAGAAAAATGGAAAAAAATAAATAAATAAATAAATAAATAAATAAAAGAAGATCTGGGAAGGTCTGGAAGGAGGATCAGGGAGCTGGGAGGGTACAGCTCCTGCTTCCTAGCTCCTTGGGGCACAGGGTTTGGGGACCTGCAGGAGGGCCGTGGGGACTGCCCTTCGGGAAGAGCCTGGTCACTCCTAGTAACTGGAGGCAGAGTGAGGATTCTATGAGGAGGGTGAGAGTGTGGGAGCATCGGTTTAGCAGGTATTGCATTCCAGAGCCCATGGTGCCAAGGCCGGGAGCGAGGACGAGGCAGTGAGAGGGTTGAGGGGGAGCAGAGGGCAGCGTGGCCAAGACCCAGGGAGGCACTTTATCCTCCGCAGGCCTGGCATCAGCAGGGCGACACAGCGGGTCCGCAGGCCCTGTCGTAAGGGTCAGAGCATTGGCCTGATGCCCTGAGGTGAGGCAGTGGGTCTCACCCCTGTGAGGGTGTCACGGCCACCGGCCACTGATAGGCCTGGTTAACATGCCTTGGTTAAATACACGGTGCGGCCCCACCCCCAGAGTTCTTGATTGCTGGGTCTGCGGTCCACAGTGCCCAGACAACGGACGCCTTGACCATCCAGGCAAATCCCACTTGTGACAAAAGGAGTCCTTCCTGTGCCGGGAACAGATCTGCCCAAACCTCCCCAACTGTGAGCAGACACAGGCCCCGGGAGCACCCTCATGTTTAAAAAGGGGGCCTGCCCCTTAGTGTCAGAAAGGAATGGCCTGTCCAAGTGCCCCGACTGCCCCAGAGCAGGAGGCTGGAGGAGTGTGGACTCCCGTGCGTCCCGTGGCCTCTCTTTTGTGCCCGGTAAGCTGGGGCCCAGTGTCAGCCACAGTGTCGGCCACTTGCAGCAGATCATGGCCTCAGCCTGCAGGTCAGCCGTTCTCAGTCTGCGGTCCACGGCTGGGTGTGAAACACGGGTCAGCACTGGTCCTCCCAGCTTTACTCATTTACCTCCCTGAAGGTTTGCACGCTTTGAGAGAGAATATGAGGGACTTGTTTGAGAGAACTCAAAGGGAGAGATTTAACCCAGCTGAAGCTCAGTACCTGAGAGGCAGGAACGGGCCCAGGGACCTTTGCTTTAGCCCTGTGGTGTCCTTGACCCTACGCACTGCTCTGCCCTCAGTCCCTACACTTCTGCCTCCGGCCGCCACCTCTCCAGAACCTGGAAAGAGAAAGTGAATACAGAAACCACTTACCCGGTTCTGTCTGTGAAGTTTCCGTTTCAGTGGGTTTCTGCCTCTGCTAGTGACACACAGGCTTGTAGCTGCCGAGGCGGTTCTGGTTAAGTCAGCCCCGGGGACTGTGGGCTGTGCTGTGGCCCCGTCCAGTAGGGCTCCAGAGCTCTGCACGTTCTGAGAAGTGGAAGCGAGTGGCCTTTCCCTGTGTCAGTCAGTGCTCAGTTATCCCAGAAAACCCTAGTGAACATCAAAAGAAATTTATTTACGTCAACAAACTGGTGACTTTTGCCTCCACAGAGATAAAATAAGGTAACATTGAACATTTTTTCATAGCTGTTATGTAAACATGGAGTCAAGCCTCATCTCTAAACCAAGAACCTTCAAGAAGAGGTGAAATTAGCGCAGTAGATAGAACATTGGACTGGGACGCGGAGGACCCAGGTTTGAAACCCCGAGGTCACCAGCTTGAGCGCAGGCTCAACCAGTTTGAGTGCAGGGTCACTGGCTTGAGCATGGGATCATAGACATGACTCCATGGTCACTGGCTTGAGCAAGGGGTCACTAGATCTGCTGTACCCCCCCCCCCCCGGTCAAGGCACATAGGAGAAAGTAATCAATGAACAACTAAGGTGCCGCAACAAAGACTTGATGCTTCTCATCTGTCTCCCTTCCTGTCTGTCCCTCTCTCTGTCTCAAAAAAAAGAAGATGAAATTAGAGGATTATTTGGGGAAGATGAGGAGGTTAGCTATAGGTCTGAGGGAGGATGGACCTGGAAATCAAATCAATATTCTAAGCTGCTTATGTTTGTCTGGATGAAAAGTTCATTTTGTGAGTTTTTTAGTCTTTTATACTCTGCCAGAAAGATCTTTCTGAAGTGGGTACATTGTGTTTATTCTTTACTGTTAGTATGGCTTTGTGGTTGCAAGCTGCTGTCTAGTTAGTGTTCCTGTGTTTTACTACTTCAGTTAAATTAAAACAATTTAAATATCTGGCTCCTTATTTTGATTTCCACTTTATGCCCATCGCATTATTACACCTTCCTCAAATATCCCTGAGTAACTAGTAAAGTAACTTCAGAGGAAGTGATTCCAGTTGCCTTTGGTAGATTCAACCAACAAACATTTATTTATTTACACAGTTTAGTAGTGGAATTGGTGAGGGTTGGAGAGAGCGTCCTGTATGCGACAGTGTGAGATGGCATTGAAGAGTTCAGGCTTTGAGCAGTCAGAACTCAGTCACACCCTAACCGTTTCAGCCTTGATGTTTTTCAGCCATAACTTCAGGACAGTAGCTGTTTCATGGGAATTACAGGGATTAGAGGGGGGTGCTGTGCGAGCTTCACTGTGCTTACTTAGCCGTGGTAAGCTTTCTGCATGGTGACTATGTGCTTCACTTTCTAAATTTGAAATCTACATCTAGGTCTGAGTCATAGAAAAATTTGAATAAAATCATAGGAACATATATGTACATAATTCGTGATGTTATTTCATCTCATTGAAAACCAGGACCCAGTGGAAAGGAGATGGGCATAAAGTTAAGATGTTCTCTGTCCATTAGCTGTGGGTGGGATGTGCATGGGCCTCCCCGCCAAGGTGAGCTTTTCGTTCCTTGTTTGTAGAACAAGGTGGTAGGCTGAGTCATCTTTAGAATCCTTCCAGCCTCCCAGGTCTCTGAGCAAGTCCTTCTCAGCTAAAGCTTTTACTAAGGGGTTTCAGATCAACTTGAGTTAAACTTTAGAGGGAGAGACAAATGTGCTCCCTTAGCAGAATCTCATCATATTGGAGTTACTTGTAGTAAGTGAAGTTTGGTAGTTTAACCTAATAATTTCAGTGGAATTAAGTCTATCTAGTCCATTAGAATAATGATTACTCAACAAAAGCATATCTTTTCACTTTATTTGGGAAGGAATTTTTAAATTGCTTTTTTATTCAATGAGTGGAGGGGAGGCAGAGAGACAGACTCCTGCATGTGCCCTGATTGGGATCCACCTGGCAAGTCCACTAGGGGCGATGTTCTGCCCATCTGGGGTGTTCCTCTGTTGCTCAGTGAATGAGCTCTTCTTAGCGCCTGAGGTGGAGGCCATAGAGCCATCCTCAGTGTCCAGGGCCAACTTGCTTAAATCAAGCCATGGCTTCAGGAGGAGAAGAGAGAGACAGAAGTGATAGGGGGAGGGGTGGAGAAGCAGATGGGTGCTTCTCCTGTGTGTCCTGACTGGAAATCGAACCTAGGACATTCATACACCAGGCTGACACTCTACCACTGAGCCAACCAACCAGGGCCAGGAAGGAATTTTTAATCACATGCAACGTATACAATTTTAGCTCATCATAATCATGTTTATGAGACTAGTATAGGATTTGCCTTGTGATAATGTTGTTCTATATAGAATTTTATAATCAAACCTGTTGGTGCACAGAGTTCAAACCCACAGTTATTCTCCAGCCTTCATTGAGCCCAGTGTATTACAACTTCCCTCCAACAGGAAATTACAGGAACTGTGAATAGGTAGCTAATAAAATCTTAAGTTTTATTGTATTACTTTTGGATTCATTCTACCTTCGAGTGCCAGTGCTAATGTGTGGTGGGAACCAAGAGGAAACTGTAGCGTACCAAAGCCAGAGACTCAAGAAAGAAGGTCTGGTCCAGCTACTTCCAAGGTGAAGAGACAGTCCCATAGCACCGCAGGGCACACACCCAGTTGGTGGCAGAGCAGAGCTGTCCCCCAGGTCCCCTGGCACTGGCTCCTTTTACCGGACCAGCTGCTGCCTCAGTGGCCGAGGGCCTAGGTCATTGTTCACGTACACAGTCAAGGTGTGAGGGATCAGGCTGTCAGGTCTGCAGTCCACTGGTGGGACTGCCTGTGAAGCCAGGAGCAGGGCAGACAGGAAGCCAGGAGCAGGGCAGAGCTAAACGGGACTGGTGGAGACACAGGGCAGGACCTGTCTGTCCTCGCCTGGTGCCGGCGCCACAGGAGATGCACAGTGGCCATCTGGTGAGGGAACACATGTTCCTCGTCCACAGAGAACACTTAGCACGCTTCTTTCTTCTTTAAGGTTTTAGAACACGTGCCCCTGCTGCTGTACATCTTGGCAGCGAAAACACTCATCCTCTGCCTGGCGTTTGCCGGGGTCAAAATATACCAAAGGAAGAGATTGGAGGCAAAACAGCAACTGGAAGGTGAAAAGAAGAAGCAGTCAGAGAAGAAAGATAACTGAAGGGAAGTCGAAGGTACGAGATTGGCCAGTGTGAGATGCACAGGGGTTGGGGCGGGCCAGTCGGGGAAGTGAGGTCCATGATCACAAGGAGGGGAGTGGTGGTTCTGAGAATTAACACCACCACCCCCCACCAGCTCTAAGGCTGTGTGGGCCTGCAGCTCCGCCTGTCATCACAGAGCTCTGTTTGAGGCAGGGGTGCATCCCGAGCCTTGGCCCTGTCTGCTCCTGGGCCGGGGAGTGCATGTGACAGTTCACGCTAAGTCTGCATGGCTCTCCCCGTGGACAGCAGTGGTGCTTGCCCGGTGTGGGTCACAGGACTTCAGTATTTCATGAAAGTTGCAGATTTCCTTCAGAAGCACACATACTAGAACACTTAAAACTTCACATAAAATTGCCAATGGGGATGGGGAGGAGGTGCGGTCACAGGCCATTGGAAACCCCCACCTGTACATAAGATTAGGAGACCCTGCTTTCTACAGGATTAAATCTGACTTGCAGGTACAGCATAGGACTCCCTTCTCAGGGAGTCCTGAACCCTCTGCTGCTGCTTCTCACACTCCTGCAAGCCACTCTGACCACAAGAGATTTTCATGCCCCACCCACCCCCACCCCCACCTCCTACCCCCACCTTTGCTCCTTAGATTCACTGGCCAGAGGGTCCTTCCACAGGACCTCCCACCAGGCATAAAGTCTTATCCCAGAGCCTACTGTTCACACAAGAGATACCCAGAACTTGTTTGTTGAGTTGAAGCATCAAGAAGTTGTTCTTCAACCCACATTACAGATTGAATATATGACAATGAGCAGTTTCTGTAATTCTGGTTGCTGGTCCAGTTTCTTCATTTATCAGATTGAGTTCTGTGCTTCTGTAAAAATTAGAGGATTCAACTATGGCAGCTGGGATTCTAGACAGTGGTTCCCAAACTTGGCTGATGACCAGAACTGCCTGATTGTTAAAATGCAGATTCCTAGGCTCCGGCCTGCAAGAGATTTTGTTACGTGTATGCTTGGGTCTGGGTGTCAGTTCTTGAGAACCCATAATCCTCTCAGCAACAGGTGGCTGTAGAAAGCATTGGGCTGGGGACCTCCAGACCCCTGTCCACCCTGAGGTCCCATGCTTCAGTGCATGTGGAGTCTCTGATAGTGTTTTTAGACTTGCTGAGGGTGAAAGCATACTTATTAGAAATGATTTCGACACTTGGTGAATGGTGATCACGTGCTAGCATTTTGCTAAGCGTCTCATATACCTCCTGACAACTCTGTGAGGTCCGTTCAGATTGAAAAATGGCTACACTACACGTGTGTGCGCAGAACCAGGGTGCAGGCCCTGGGCCTCCCGCCCCATTGCTTTGCACTCGCCCCTGGTGGAGAGCACCTCATCCTCAGCCATCACTGTGGTCCTCAGGGAGCTGCAGGTGTTTGCCAGGCAAAAGCAGTGACTGTCATGGAAGCTCGTCTTCATGAGAGATGGTTCATTTAAATGTAGGAGCACGCACTGGTGGGGAGGACAGAGCATGGGGAAATTAAAAGAGGAGGGAAGGCTGTTCATCTAGAAACGTTGAGTGAATTTTATGTGTGAAACCAAGGAGGGGAAGTGAGTCTCCTATCACAAACACTCCTCCCTCCCACGAAGGCCCCAGAGGCCCCTCCGGGATGTGGCTGGCTGGCAGCTGAGTGAGAGTTGGTGGGTCATCAAAGCCTGGAGCCTTGTTTTTAACAAAAGGGATTTTTCGATGGAAGGAAAATTGTGATGCTAAAAACACATCCATTGATGAGTTCAGTGGTTTCTGCAAGTTTAAATGGCTGAGTGTGAGCATTAGTGCTGAGCAAGTAAGACACTCACCCTTATTCATCAGACGTTTCCCCCTTACCACCAGTTTTACATCAGGCAGTTCCCACTCACCACTGGTTCTCCATCAGACGGTTCCTATGCTTCACTGGTTCTTCAGTTTCTACTCACCACCGGTTCTCCATCAGATGGTTCCTACTCACCACCGGTTCTCCATCAGATGGTTCCTACTCACCACCGGTTCTCCATCAGATGGTTCCTACTCACCACCGGTTCTCCATCAGATGGTTCCTACTCACCACCGGTTCTCCATCAGATGGTTCCTACTCACCACTGGTTCTCCATCAGATGGTTGCTACTCCTCGCTGGTTCTCCATTAGACTGTTCCACTCCTTGCCAGTTCTATCCTAGGTTTGCACTTTACATGGCAGCTTAGTAGACTCAGCCAAGAAGAAAGAGAAGAAATTCTTAATTGCAGTGATGTATCAGGAGATAAACTCCCAGTCCCACAGCTTTAACTTAAAATGATGTGAACTGTTACAAGCTTTTAAAAGAACCAGTATTTTCTTTAGTAAAATAAAGTACCTTTGTAAAAAGGGTGTCTCTGGTCTTTGGAATAGGCCAAAGGGGTGTGTGTGTGTGTGTGTCTGTCTGTCTGTCTGTCTGTCTCACACTCACACCTGCACGTGCACACACACGTGCTGTGAGAGCGGATATTCTACAAACCCAGGCCCTCCGTAGGCCCTGCCTCCAGAGGGCTGGGTTGCAGCAGTGGCCAGTGCTATGGGCAGGAAGCCTCCACTGCTCCCCTCACCTACCCATCCGCCCTCTGACCTTCTCCCTCCTTACACTTGTTTCTCCTCTTCCTCCTGCCAGCACCTGGCCCGTTTGCCTGTTTTCACTGAGGTGGGGGGGGCGGCGGCAGGTGCACTCATGAAGGGTGGAGGTCAGCATGCAGAGTCTTACTGCACAGCCATTTTGGACAATGAAATGACTTGTGTATTAGCCCTGAACTGCCACTTCTTGTGGGTGTGGGATGAACCTTCTATTTTGTTTAAAGCTCTGTGGTTAGGTCTCCATGCTAACAGCCTAGCCTGGTATAGGCCACCAGCCTGTTTCACTTGTTCAGTGAGCCTAATGCACACTGCTGGGCCAGGGCGCTTGTCTGAGCCAAAAGCTTGTATTTGTAAAATGGTGAAACGAGCGTATGTGCCTGGGTGGGCGACAGCCTGATTGGCCAGGTGAGGCTCTGCTGACCCGGCTGAGCCTGGACCTTCTCAGGCAGGCAAGGCCAGAGCCATGGCCTCAGGCTCCACTGGCCCACTCACCTCTGGGTCCTTCCAGGGCAGCACCTGCCATCACCTCTGGGGTCCCCCAGCCCAGCCGTGGCAAGGGGGTGGATGTGGTTGTTGGTGACGGCAAGGGCCAGATTGGCTGGGTGTTCATTGGAAGGATAATGTCGCCCCCAACGACGTGAGGTCTGTTCTAGGGGACCTGCCCACACACACGGGGTCACTGTCATCGTCACCCACCGTTTCGGCTGCTCCTAAAGGGATTTTGGGCTGAACTCACCACCCTCCCTGTGCACTGACCTGAGAAACCTCAGTACCATTGATTGTCACTGCAGATGGTCCTAAAGAACTAAGTTTCCTTTGACAAACTCTCTCAAGCTGTGTCTCCTCTTATGCCTGGTGATAAAGGGAGGATTCCCTTAGCAGAAAGGGAAATGAGGTCAGTGATACATACCAGGTCTCACTGGACGCACTTGCCGAGCCTAGACTCTAGCAGGACCATCACTTCGCATGCCTGGCATGGTCAAGTGGCGTGTGCCAAGCATTTTAAAGCCCTCAGCCCTGTCTACAAGTTGTTACAGGGAAGCAAAGTAACTTGTCCAAAGTCTCTCAGTTAATAAGTGGAAATTCAAGATTCTGTCTCGGCCCATCTGACTCCCAGAGCCCTGTGCACCAGGCACTGCTTTCTGCTGGAAGCCCCCTGCCGAGTAAGGAGCAGCTTTCTCAGCGGTGAATGCGATGTCGTGTGAGTGAACCGCACAGACACGCCCCTTCTGACCTCTAGTTGTGGGGTGCTCTCCTCCCCGGCTTGCTTTTCTCAGAACTAATATGGCTGCAAAGGAATAGAAAACCTGAACCTCATGCTATTAGAGCTGATTTTGGTTTTCAAACAAAAATATCTCGTTTTGATTTACTTTGTTCGTCAGAGAATCTAAAAACCTTTCATTTTCTTTTTCTCTCACTGCAAATTCATGTGTCTTTAGAAGGTATTTTGCCTCTTGCTCAGTTTTGTGCTGAAATACGTTTTTGTCGAGGTGTCCTGTTGGTGGCTGTCTGGTGTGGTGTCAGAGGTGAACCTAAGGCCACGTGAACCATAGGGGCGAAAAGGAGAAAGGGCTTGGGCGACTAAACCAGCCATGGTGCAGGGCACGTGGGATCTGGAATCGGGCTGGCCCGAGGGACCGCTAAATGTCTTTCTCATTTGAAAAATGGGAGGATGGTCGGCCACACCTGATGGGGCTGTTCTGAGGATTCAGTGAGCTTCTTGTTAGTAGTGGCAGTGTGGGCAGTAACTCTAAGTGTGACTCTGGGTGTGAGCCTTAGTCCCCCCGCACTGGAGCAGGTTACATAATCTCTGTGTGCCTCAGCTTACCCCATCTGAAAGATGGAGATGATAGTAGTTGCTACATCACAGGCCTTGATGAGGATCAAATGAGTTAAGCATGTGTAGCTGTTAGGGCTTTTTACTACAGAACGTCGGGTAGGTAGGTGCGCAATGAGTGTGATGTCGAGGCAAAACACTTGTGCCCAGACTCAGGCCACCCCTCCTGGGACCTGCACAGTGCCTGTGCAGTGACATCACCAAGGAGGCTTGAGTCTTACTACTTGTTCTCAATTGATTTATGTTCTAAAACATACATGAAACGGGAGGTAGAAAAGGCCACACAAGCACACCCCACACAGGATTTGTTTCAGCAGGGTGACTGCCCAGGGCTGGGCGGGGAGGGGTGCAGTATTCCTGTGGTCGGCTGAATAGTGGTCCCCAACAGCATCTCAATCCTAATCCCTGGAACCTTTGCAGACATGATTAAGTTAAGGCTTTGAGATGAGAAGGTGATTCTGGAGTACCTGGGGTCAGGTGGGGGGCCTAACCGCAATCACAAGTGTCCTCACTTGAACAAGGCAGAGGGAGATTGAGAGGCAAGAGGAGAAAGTGATGTGGCCAAGGGGACAGAGATCGGAGTGATGCTGCCGTAAGCCAAGGGGCGTGGCATTCCCCCCCCCCCCCCCCCGCAGCTGGAGACGCAGGAATGGGTCCTCCAAGAGCCTCCAGAGCAGGGGTCGGGAACCTATGGCTCGCGAGCCAGATGTGGCTCTTTTGATGGCTGTATCTGGCTTGTAGACAAATCTTTAATAAAAATAATAATAACATTAAAAATATAAAACATTCTCATGTATTACAATCCATTCATTTCCTACCGCTCATATTCATGGTTGCAGGTGGCTGGAGCCAATCACAGCTGTCCTCCGGGACAACACCAAATTTTTATTGGATAGTGCAAAACGTATACGGGTCATTGTATGGCTCTCATGGAATTACATTTTAAAATATGTGGCGTTCATGGCTCTCTCAGCCAAAAAGGTTCCCGATCCCTGCTCCAGAGGGAGTGTGGCCCTGCTGACACCTTGGTTTTGACTCAGTGGCACTGATGTTGGGCTGCAAGCCTCTAGAACTTGGAGAGAGTAAGTTTCTGTTGTTTAGGCCACCAGGTGTGTGGCAGTTTGTGACGGGCCCAAAGACACTAACAGCACTGTTGGCTGTCAAGTGGGATGACCAGCAATTGAAACTGCCTGCTCCCTGGTTCCCAGGGGTTGGCTTTGTAGGTGTGACTCATCCCCAGATAAAATGCATAACAACAAGACATTGCAGCCCTTCACCACTTAGTTACCAAACAGCATTGACCATCTTGTTTCACAGCACTTCTTAATAATCCAGGGAGGTGCAGGAGGGAGGCAGGGCAGGAAGACAAGCAGAGAGCCTGACACCTTCTGTGCTGGGCTGTCAGGACCCGGCCTCCCCATCTAACATGCCGTGAAGTCTGTTAGGACTTGGGTAGATGTTTTCATAAGTAATATTTGACACATGCCGGTATAATTACTGCTATTATAAAATTACTGCCTGAACATATATAAATAAGGGTGAACTTCTTAGTTAATAGGAGGCAGAGCTTTCTCTATAAAAGTGAAAAATACCACCCCATCCTCTCAACCTGCTTGAGCAGCAGCCCCAGCTGTGGGTACGGTGGCTCCACTGTCAGAGCCCTGATGCAAGTCCATGCAAGAGTCCAGTGACCCTTGGAGTCGGGAAGAGAGATGAACTGGACAAGTGGGTTGTGCGGACCCCTGTTCACTCCACTTCTTCACCCACCAAGCCCACTGGAACCAGTCACTGTCGCAGCTTTCCCGGGTCCTGACTGGGACCGCCCACTTGCCTGGGAGCATCTGGCTGGGGTTTCGCCTCCCTGGATGCCTCTCGCTCACCCCCCGCCCCCCTGCTTTGGAACAGTGGGAGGCGAGAACCTGTTCAGCCCCATCTGGACCTCACCTCCGGCTGATGGTGCTCGCGCCCTGCGGGTTGTTTGGGTGGCTGAAGCTGACACTGGTTGCACGCTCCTTAATTTCAACTTTAGGGGGGGACTGCACACCTGATTCCCTTTTTTCCTGAGACCTAAATTTTGACCACACACTCTTTAGCTTTGCTCACCCTTGCTCACCAAGCTCCTTTGAGCTGGGCTAGCAATCCTCCCACAGACCTAGCCCTCCAAGTCGCCTTCACAAGATGGGAGTCAAGACACCTACTTTACCAAGAAGCTGTAATGATCCTGAAGCACTTTGCCAGCACCCTTGGGAACCTCAGTCCTCGCAGCACCCCCATGAGGTCTCTTTCAGAGAATCTTCAGCCACCATGGTCCAGAGTCAAGCGCAAGGGAATTGGTAGAGAAAGACCATACCTGCCGGTTGGAGGAGTCCCCCTTAAGGACATTTACTGAGATAGTAGTTCTCCCATCTCCATACTTTGTTAATGAGCATCCTCCATTTGCCTGGGCTTATCCTTTCAATCCCTTTGCTAATTAAGTCACTGAAAAGCATATATTGATAAGAGTAGACACTGTCAATAGACTGCAGACAAAACTCCTTTCTGTTGTTGATGATAAACCATTTCAGAGAAGACCAGGCTGAGTCTAAAGGGTTCAGGTAATTGTAATGGAAAGGCAGAGTGAGTAGTTCATGACCATAGGACTTGGCCACCTCAGGACAACACGCGACACTCATTAAATTAACGACTGGTGGCACGTGGGCCTGGGCCTCAGACTTCTTGTCTTCCTTTGTTCTCCTCTCTTCCTGCCACCTTCTGTCCTTGAGCACAATGACACACTTCCCGTAGGCCTTCTTCACCACATCACAGAACTCAAGGAAGAGGCTCTCTTCTCGTTGGACACCTAACTCATCTCTTAGGAACACCCGGTATTTCCAAGGCACCCATCCTTGGCTGCCACCAGCGTGCACAATGTACCAGGTCGGGCTTTGCATGAAATACTTGTCCCTAAGGTCTTCTCCAGTCACAAGACTTTCAGGGATATCTGTCTCTCCAAAATATACAGTCTTAAACCCATCATATTGCAGCGTTCTCAGAGTTTTCAAATATTGGAGGTACTGCTTCCTCATGATGCTATCGAATGGGCTTCTGATAATGATGTTTCTTAAAAGAGGGCTTGCAAAGTGAGGCATAGTGGCTCCTCAAGTGTGTTTGAGAGTGCGCGTCTCCATCTGCGGGGTTCTGGACAGGGTGGGGTGATGACCTCACAATGGGCTTTCTTACAGCTGGCCAGTCCCAGGGATACACTTTGGGTTTGAAGGCATCGTGGGACACATATTCAGAACCATTCCCTTCTGGCTGATATGACATGGGAATGAGAAGTCCTATCTGTATAAAATATGCCTTGGACATTGCCTCTGCCATAGGTCTGGGGCAGAGATGGGCAATTGGATCAGTCTGCAGGGGCTGCTGAAGAAAAGGGCACAGGCTGCTTAACTTAAACAATAGACTTTTCCCCCCCACAATTCTGGAGGCTGGAAGTCCAAGATCAAAGTGTTGGCAGGTCTGGTTTCTCCAAAGGCCTCTCTCCTTGGCTTGTATATGGTGCCTTCTGTGTCCTCGTGGTGAGGGAGAGAAGAGATAAGATCTTGCGTTTCTTATAAAGGGCACTAATCCCATTCATGAGGGCACCACTCTCATGATCTAAATTACCCCAAAAGGCTCAACCTCCTAAAACCACAGTGGAGGTTAGGATTTCAACATATGAATTTGGGGTGGGGGTGCATAGACAGTTAGTCCATAGCACATGGTTTGAGAACCTGCTTCAGCTATGTGGTAGCTGTTTAGTACAGTTCCACAAGTGTTTTGACTCTCGAACTTTCAGATACATGGTCGGGAGGGTGGCAGTTCTCTGCCCCCTTGTGATTGGGAGTAGGCATGAGCTAATTCTAGCCAATAAGTGACAGGTGGAAGTGATGGGGTCCCTCTAAGAGGGAACATTTAATCATCCAGGTGAGACCCTCTGTCTGAGCTCTTCCCATCAGCACTGAGACCAGCAATTGTTCATAGAGTGGCTACCATGGAAACCTGGGTCTCAGAAGGGGGACAGTAATGACATGGAGTGGAGCCCAGCTGACCTTCTGTGCATGTGACATAAGAGAGAAATAGAGCTCATGAACAATGGAGTGAAACAATGAGTTGATGCTTCTCTCCTCCCCCACCCCCCTTTCCCCTTCCTCTCTCTCTCTCTTAAATCAATGGAAAAATTAAAAAAAAAATACACAGAGCCCAAACTAGTAGCCTTCCCAACTCCTCACCTTGAATGAAAATAAAGGCATATTTTGGACAACGGCGAATGGAAACATGAACTTTGGAATCTGATGGACCTAGCTTTGAACTTCTTGCCAGCTGTGTGACAATATACAGATTTCTTAGCTTCTCTGAGCTTCAATTCCCTAACAGTTCCCACCTCATGGAGTTTCTAAGAAGGTCACCTCAGCTAGCACATGTCAAGCCTCCTGGTGTTTGGTGTTTGGTGGTCATTACATGTTAGGTTTCCTCCCTCCCAATTGCACCTTCAATGGACCACATGGTTGCCAACCAGCCTCCATCCCCCCTCCCCACCAGCACCATATGACAGGTCAGGGGTTCACTTGTCTGCCACGGAACTCGGGTTCCTTCAGAGGAAGCCACACCAACTCTTGCTTGTGACGTCAGCAGCTCGACAATAAATCTCAGGGTTCTTGCTTGGACCTCTGGGCACTCAGGCTGCAAGAGGGCCAAACTTCCTGTATCTCTCTCTCCCTAGGAGCAGATCTATCCTTTGTCCTCATGCAAGAGGCCTCACCAGCCCTGTTCAGACACATCCGACCCCAGCAGGGGACACCGCCTGAGCTCCCGCTGGAACCCTTTTTAATTTGTTTTCTGCTAATGTAACAACTTCCTAACATAACTCCGTGCCAAGTGGGTTTGCAAGGCAGGGGTGCACCCTGCTGGGCCCAGAGAGGTGGCCGTGCCCCTCTGCATCTCCTGCTGATGTAGACACATGTACGTGGAAGTGCCTCTCTGGGCCTTGGTGGCAGCTTGGGGCCAAAGGCATGAGGCAACCAGGGTTTCAAACACCCAGGAAGAAACATGCCTGGGGCCGACAGCTTGACCTCTCCCTGGGCAAATGACAGTTACAACTGTAGTATTTGTACACACACAAAGCAACACAGAAATCCATGTCACTGAAACGTGGCTTAATTTGACTTGAACTTTTACTGGAGACTCGTCAGAATCCTGAGGGTGGGTTTCACGTCTTTGGATTTTCTATTGTGTCGAGTTGCATTGCTAACACTGAGGGTGGATGACATAAATCTCTTTTATCGCCCTGGGCTGATGTTTATTGATCAATTTTTCAGTTCTGTTATAACAGAGAGACCCGAATTATCAATACTTTGGGCACACTTTTCTTAGCTCGTAGCCCGTGGAATGCTCTCCTCCTGTGACATACTGATGTGGTTACCCCACCGGGTCTGGAAAGGGGTCTAACATGACGGGGATGTCCATATGCCACACAGGATCTAAGGGAGACCATGACGCCTTCTGAAAGTGACCCGCCCTCAACCTCTCCCTCTGTAGGACTTATTTACGACAGGCCAGGTGGGTCCGAGGAACCTCTCTGACATCACCCCCTCCCTACTACTTCTGGGCAGGGTCACATCTCTGCTCCCACAGGACCCTAGCTCCCCCAGCTTTGCTCTCACTGGCCTGCCTTGTAAGTGGTCCCCAGACTCTGCCGTATCCAGGAGACTGACTGCATCCCCAGCCCTAGTGTAGCGCCTGGGCCTCTGCATCTCTGTGCCATAATTAGAAACGTACATTTGGTCTTTGTCCCCGGTTCCTAGCACAGAGCTTCTGAAACCATTGGACTTTCCAAAGTGATAGGAGTTTCTCTCATTATTCACAACAAACTGCTGTCTACCCTTGCCTGAGTCTGTGCTAACGAGGTGACTCTTGGTGTGCCCCTCGATGGCTGCGGGCTGGGGCTGATGGCCAGAGGAACCAACCTGTGGTTAGAGGGTTGGAGCTTTTCGCCTATCCCCAACCTCCAGAGACGGGAGAGAGGCAGTGATTGAATTAATCACCAGTGGTTAATGATTTAAATAACCATACCCACATAAGGAAGCCTCCATTAAAAACCCTTAAAAAGTGGGATTCGGGGTGCTTCTGGGCAGGTGAACACATGGAGATGTTGGGAGGAGGGGGCATGTAAGCTCAGCTCCTGCCCCCACCTTCCCCCACCCCTATCTCTTCCCTCTGGCTGTTCCCAAGTTGCATCCTTTATAATACCCCTGCCCAGCAGGCCAAGTGTTTTCCTGAGTTCCTTGAGCTGTTCAGGAAACTTACTGAAACTGAGGAGGGGTCGCGGGAATCCCTGATTGATAGTGAGTTGGTCAGAAGCACAGGTGACAGCCTGGGACTTGAGACTGGCATCTGAGTTGGGAGCAGTGTTAGGGACTGAGCCTTTGGCCAGAGGGGTCTGCACCGGCGCTGTTAGCATTGAAACAGAACCGAACTGTAGGACGCTCAGCTGGGGCTAGGAAGGAGGAGGACTGGTTGCTGGTGTGGAAAACCCACACATTTAGTGTCACAAGTATTGAGTAGAAGATGTCTGGGGAATCACGTGATCTGAGATAAGCACGTGCACTGTGCCGACGTGGCGCGTTGCCTTGACGGGGCTGCTGCAGACGCCATCCTGCCCTGTAAGCACGTGGAGCATCCAGATGGGCCTCCACCCCACCCAGCTGCCTAAACACAGCAAGCTCTGTGTGGGAACCTGTGAGAGGATGCTGTGTAAAAGGTGAGAAACAGGAAAATACCTGGAAGGTCATCTCACCCTCCCTAGAATGAAAGCTTGGAGTTTCATTCTAACCTTTACAGCAGTGATTTTCAACCTTTTTTGAGCCGTGGCACATTTTTTACATTTACAAAATCCTGGGGCACACCACCTACAAAATGACACTCTAACACAGTATATATTATACATATAGTTAATAATATAGTTTCTAAATGTAAATATTTATACTCACACCTGACCATGTCTCACGGCACACTAGTGTGCCGCGGCACACTGGTTGAAAAACACTGCTTTACAGAATCATGGGGCAGGTTGCAGACCACTGTAGGCAGACAGGAAAAATATTTCATTGTAGTCCAAGGGGCATCACCAAAAGCCAAACTGGATGAACGTCACAGTAAGTGGCATGAAATACAATCCTTCTCTTTGCTTGCTGAAAGGCACTTGTAGGAGTTCAGCTAACCACAATCTCTCTAATCAGCCATCTAGGCAAGATCTTACTTCTTTAGGCAGAGACAAGGGTATAAGTAACAATTATGTGTAACACATCAAAATGACTCATGCAATGGCTACGGTAAGGAACCCTAAAAGTGGCCCCATGGAAGACTTGAGTCTCAGTGGCCTCGCCCAGAGTACAGGCATCGGCTGTGAGCAAGTGGGTTCTCCGCTAAGGCAGGGTGATATAGCCATTGCTCACAGACTAACTGCCAGGGGACTAGTTGTTTCCTGTTCCAAAAAGCATCACCACCACCCCCACCGCCATCCACCACTATCACCTATGCCACCACCACCATCTGCATCAATCTCCCCAACACCCCCACCACCACTATCACCTACACTACCACCACCATCTGCATCACCTCCCCAACACCACTATCACCTACACTACCACCACCATCTGCATTACCTCCCCAACACCCCTACCACCACCACTATCACCTATACCACCACCACCATCTGCATCACCTCCCCAACACCCCCACCACCCCTACCACCACCGCTATCACCTATACCACCACCACCATCTGCATCACCTCCCCAACACCCCCACCACCCCTACCACCACCACTATCACCTCCAGAGGTCAGCAAACTCATTAGTCAACAGAGCCAAATACCAACAGTACAACGATTGAAATTTCTTTTAGAGCCAGATTTTTAAAATTCATACTATATAGGTAGGTACATTGTTATTAACTTAATTAGGGTACTCCTAAGCTGGCCTTTGAGCCACACTCAAGGGGCCAAAAAGCTGCATGTGGCTCACAAGCCACAGTTTGCTGACCACTAACCTACACCACCACTACTATCTGCATCAACCTCCCAAACACCCCCCTCCCCAGCATCCGCCACTATCACCTACACTACCACCTGTATCACTGTCACTGCCAGGACCACCACCACCATCACCACCATAAGCATCAACCATTATTTTATTTTTCAGAACACATTCATGTGTACGATCTCATTAGCTGTTATCTACTTTGTAAGATTCACAGAACTGGCATTATTATCCTCATTTTATTCATACCAAAATGGTGGATGCTGAAACCCAGTTACAGTTTGGTTCTTCTGACTCTAAAACGAATGCATTTTTCTCCCCAAGGGACCCCACTCTTTCAAGAAAATGAATAACTTTCAATACTAACAACTTTAATTCTATATCCCAGTCAGCATCTTTAGAATAAATGGCCCTTTGAGTCCATATATCCCAACCCCCATGTGTCCCAAGTAAGCCACTCAAAGTTCATGTAACCCCTTGCAGCTGAAGTTTCATCCAGGGCACTGGACTCCAAATTCAGCCTTCTTTCCGTAACAAGAGGCCACCTTCCCGGATACCCCAGAAGTCTCCCCAGTTCCTCTGGGAACAGTGGATGCCCTCCCCCTCCCCTGGTACACGGGCTTTTCCAGTGAAGGGTTAGTATGGCTGGAAGCTCCTGCTGTCTCATCTCAAAGCACCAGAGAGCCTGAGAAGGACACAGGACACTGACGTCTGTCACATGCCACCTGCCGGAAGTGCCCAGAGCTCCTGGTGGTCTCCTAGCCCCACCCCAAGTAACCGCAAGATGCTCCCCCGCAGGATGGCTGAGGCCTCTTCTGTGGAGACCTGCTCACCTTGCCTTTCAAGCAATCCCTTGGATTTCGGTTTGGGGTCCACTGGTGCCACACTTGGGCCCCTGGCTGGCCCGGCTGGGCTGCACGACAGCTCTGTTGCTAATGGTCAGTGCTGAGCATTTGGCTACCTTGCTCTGCAGCCCTTTCTTTTTGAGTTCAGAGGTCAAGTTTGAGTAATAAACATCTTCTAAGGACTTATCGCTCTGTCTGAGGATGTTGCTGGCCAAACGGAAGAGGAAAACCACTGCATAGATGCCAATGATGGTGAGGATGTACCAGGCGGCGCTGGTTCCGTCTGGGAGCTTCAGGGCCCTGGTGGAGTTGGTGCTGTTCCTCCCCTCCATGCCGTCCCTCAGCAGGTGCCCCAGGACAGTGTGGACAGTCGGGGGCTCCCCGAGGACTTGACTACTGAGAAACAGAAAGATCCAGATGAGACCCAGCATCCTGGGCTAAGGGCTGCCTGGCCAGGCCAGTGACAGCAAGGTTGTCCCATCAGTGGGAAACTCAGGACAGCTGACAGTGGCCTTCTTTGTCGATGAGCCTTACAACATTCATGTCAATATATTTTTAAAAACTAAAAGAGTTCAAAACATCAAGTTTTTGACTAGAAGACAAGACATCATAAAGATGTCAGTTGTCCCTAGAATAATCTACACAGCTAACCTTATTGCAATAAGAACTGTCAGTAGAATTTCTTTGTGAACTAGACAGGCTATGCATGTTGAAAATTAACTGTCAAGACTGGTTAGAAAGAATGTGGAAAAAAAGAAAAAAAGAATGTCGGATGGAAATGAGCCTAGCCAAAAATTTAAAACTTAGCCAGTCAGGAAAATAATTTACGTTTTTTCAGAATGAATGAGCATTTCACTTGCCGACAGTCCCGCTGTGGCTTACTGGGCTTTGCAAAGGGTGTGAAGGGCTCTAAAGATCCAGGCACAATTCTCCCTAAAAAGTCTCCCCATAAAAAGACAATAGCTAAAACAGTGTGGTACTGACACATGGACAGGTAAACCAGTGGAAAAGTCCAAAGCAGCCTCAGGAGTTACGGAATTGGAGTCTGGCAGATAATAAAGGGACATTTCTGCTTGGTAAGGGAAGGGCGGGTTGTTCGATGAGGGCTGGAGCAATGTAGCACTGGGGCTACGTTCCTCACGTTGTGTCCAAAAACAGTGCCGAGAAATCAAAGACTCTTAACCTAAGAAAGAAGCAATTTAAAGTACTAGAAAAAGAGCATGGTAGATTTTGTTCCTTTATCATCTCAGTGTGGGATAGCCCTTTCCAAGCATAACACCAAATTCAGAGGAGGAGAAAAGAAAACAAATGTTAAAATCAACTATATAGAAAAATTTAAAGTTATTGTATACCAAGAAAAAAATTATAGTTTATACCACTGAATTTCTCTTAATACCTTTCTGTTTCAGAAGAAAAAGTCCAAAACTCCTGTAGAAAAAAATATGCTGAGGCGATGGATAATTAAGTCCTAGAAAAAGAAATGGACCTTGAACATGAAAAAGAAAGCTTTTCCATATCACTCATAATAAGAAGCATGCAAATTAAAACTACAACAAGGTAATGGTTTGTTATCTCTCCGTTTGTAGATTCAGGATGTCCCAGGATGCACCGTGTGGATGTGTTGGCAGGGTGACCAGGCTTTGCTTGGTTGCTGGTGAGGGCGCACATCTATGCATCACACACGCACTTACCGTTGGCCCAGCAACTCCACCTGCAGGGATTTATCCCAGAGATACCCTGGAGCCTGTTTGGAATGACACACCTTTAAGGTGAGCCACTGTGGCGGAATGACCAGTGCCCAAGAATAGCCTGAACAGCTTCGATTTGGGGGGTGGTTGAATACAATTTGGAACCTTCTTGCCATGGAATACTACGCAACCATAAAGATCAACAAAAGGTTTTTTTAGAAGATACTAAATATTGATAAATTAAAAAGTAACCTGATTGTGGCCCTGGCCGGTTGGCTCAGCGGTAGAGCATCGGCCTGGCGTGCGGGGGACCTGGGTTCGATTCCCAGCCAGGGCACATAGGAGAGGTGCCCATTTGCTTCTCCACCCCCACCCCCTCCCTCTCTGTCTCTCTCTTACCCTCCCACAGCCAAGGCTCCATTGGAGCAAAGATGGCCCGGGTGCTGGGGATGGCTCCTTGGCCTCTGCCCCAGGCGCTAGAGTGGCTCTGGTCACGGCAGAGCAACGCCCCGGAGGGGCAGAGCATCGCCCCCTGGTGGGCAGAGCTTCGCCCCTGGTGGGCGTGCCGGGTGGATCCCAGCCGGGCGCATGCAGGAGTCTGTCTGACTGTCTCTCCCCATTTCCAGCTTCAGAAAAAAAAAAAAAAAGTAACCTGATTGTGATGTAGTGTGTAATCATACATGTAAATAAAGGGCAATATGTTATCTGCTGGAAGCTTTACGCACACGCACGCACACATACATATATGTTATCTCTGGGAGAACACAGACATTGGTACCAGTGGTTGCCCATGGGGAAGAGAGTCGGGGGAGGGAGATGTACTCTTCACGGACATTTTGGACCAGGTGCATTTATTTTCTTTTTCTTTTTCTTTTTGTATTTTTCCGAAGCTGGAAACGGGAAGGCAGTCAGACAGACTCCCGCATGTGCCTGACCAGGATCCACCCGGCATGCCCACCAGGGGGCAATACTCTACCCATCTTGGGGCGTCGCTCTGCCGCAATCAGAGCCATTCTAGCACCTGAGGCAGAGGCCATAGAGCCATCCTCAGCGCCCGGGCAAACTGCTCCAGTGGAGCCCTGGCTGTGGGAGGGGAAGAGAGAGACAGAGAGGAAGGAGAGGGGGAGGGGTGGAGAAGCAGATGGGCTCTTCTCCTGTGTGCCCTGGCCGGGAATCGAACCCAGGACTCCTGCACGCCAGGCCGACACTCTACCACTGAGCCCACCAGCCAGGGCCATATTTATTTTAAAAAATCAATATAAAACTGGAGGAGCATAAGCGGACACATTCCTGGTCTCCTTGGTAACATACCCTTGGGTAAAGATACCATGTGCCCTTCCAAGACTAGACGATTAAGATCTTGATTGTTGTTTAATTCAAAACTGTTTTCTCTCCTAGAGGACTGGTGAACAGGAGATGATGAAAGCCAGAGAAGCAGCAGCTGAGGCGGTGAGACCTTTCCCCCAGAGCAGTGCTGGTTCAAGTGCCAGTCTCCTGCTCTGCGAGCACAGCGCATTCAGACCCTCAGCCTGCTGCTGAGTTGGCCAAGGGACTCCAGGCATGCTTACAATCTGATGTTTGTTTGATGCTAATTCATTTTGCTAATGCAGGATTCAGAAAGACTGGTATTTTTTAATGACACTTAATTGTCAGAATGAGTGAATAACCTTACTACATTTTTTCCCCATTGATTTAGAAAGGGAGGGAGAGAGAGAGAGAGAGAGAGAGAGAAGCATCAACTAGCTGTTCCACTCAGCTGTACACTCATTGGTTGCTTCTCATATGTGCCCTGACCAGGGCTTGAGCCAGTGACCTCAGGGTCAAGCTGGTGCCCTCAGGATCGAGCTGGTAACCCTGGGAGTGAACCAGCGACCTCAGCGCTTCTGGGACAACGCTCCTTCCACTGCGCCACTGGCCAGGGCCTTACTACTTTCAGATGAAGGGTGAAAACAGTTGAAAATAATTCTGCAAACCATATCTGACAAAGCCCAAATTAACAGATTTAATGACAGAAAATTGATCAGACATAAGAAACACTAACCATTAGGAATCTGACACTGCAGTTGGTGGAATGTTTGCGAGCTTGAAGTAAAGAAGAAGGGAAATTGCCATAATTATTAAAAAACAAATCAACCCAACAAGAACATTAGAAATTTAATTAGTACAAGAGGACTTGTTTAAACTTGGACCCCACTTGTATGAGCTCATAGAACTTTCTGCGATTTGTTATAGGATGATGTGATACTTTCAGACACATCTAAAATACAGCCAACTAGAAACTACAGAACATTATTTTAAAACCAGCCCATTTTGCACATGAAAGAAGCTCGCTATATTAATTAGTGAGGTTCATTGTTCTTTGCCTTTTTTTATTCAAAAAACAGAAATGAACATGTTAGGTGGTATATCAGTGGATAAGCACGCCCTGTGGAAGAGACAGACCTCTCTTCTGCAGCCTGTCGCACTTGGACCAACGTGAAACACACCAGCAACGCTAGAGCTGCCCGTCCCTGCGTCGTGGAATACTCACATTTTGGGAGGGGTCTTTACTTGACTCACCGGAAGAGGACAGAGGGGGAGCTCCTCTTTGCAAACGGTCACAATGCCTCTGAAGTCAGGCTGCACAGAGGTTCCTGAGCAGGGAGTAACATGACACCCCAACAACAGTAGGCAGCACCATCTAGAAACTTAGCAGAAAAGAACTGGGTGAACTCTCTCATTCAATTAATCAGAGAATTGAAGTCGATCTGTCTTCTGTTGGCTTGGAACAAAAAGCACTTCCTGGCTTTGGCTTGTTTGAGAATGTCTAGAGAAAAAGAACTGTTGAACACCTTGCTGATACTGAGGATTCTCCAGCCCTCCCAGTCCCATCTGGCCCTGCGGTGCCGGGAAGCTCTTCTTGAGATTGGCTCACTGGCTTACAGCCTGGATGGTTCCTGAATTCCCCAGTTTTGCACCTGTGGCAGGCGGGGCAGCGGGGCAGGTGTGGCAGAGGCCCATTGTCACAGGGCCAGGAGACTCCATGGGCAAGAGTCACCAACTTCCTCTTGGATGCGGAAACCAGACAGGATGGGGCAGGAGGACACAGCCCAAGAGCCTGTTCCCCTCAGGGATCAGTGAGCAATGGACCACATTGGAATAGATTTAATCAAAGTAGATTTATTCTAGCACCGGAAAGGTCCTATGATGTAGCCATTGTTCCCAGCTCCACTTCTCCCGAATCCTCACTGTCCATGACATGCCAAAATTGTGAGGGCTGCTGGCTTTTAGAATGTATTGATCAAATTTCTACCAATGGTGGACTAGATAAGTAAATGGTAAAATAGGCCATATGGTCCAGCAATTCCACTCCAAGGTCCATACCTAGGAGAAATGAAAACATGTCCAGGCCCTGGCCAGTTGGCTCACTGGTAGAGCACTGGCTTGTCACACAGACATCCTTGGTTCGATACCCAGTCACGGCACACATGAGAAGCAACCATCTGCTTCTCTCCTCTTTCCTCTCCTCCTGCTCTCTCGCTTTCCCTCTCGCAGCCAGTGGCTTGATTAGTTCGAGCGTCAGGCCCGGGTACTGAGGATGGCTTGGTTGACTTGAGCATCGGTCCCAGATGAGGGTAGCCAGGTAGATCTCAATAGGGGTGCATACTGGAGTCTGTCTCGCTCTCTCCCTCCCCTCCTCTCACTTTAAAAAAAAGAAAGAAAACACATCCAGACAAAATTTGTATACAAATGTTCATAGCAGCATTATTTATAATAGCTAAAAAGTGGAAACAGCCCAAATGTTCACCAACTGATGAATAAATAAAATGCATTTTATCCATACAATGGAATGTTATTTGGCAATAAAAAGAAATGATACATACTACAAAATAGATAAACCTTGGAAACACTATGCTAAGTGAAAGAAGTCACTTAGCATGAGCTCAACATATTGTGAGCATGAGCTCAACATGCTAAGTGTTGAGAAGTTGCAGAGCTCAACATATTGTGTGCTTCCATTTATAAGACATGTCTAAAACAAACAAATCTATAGAGACAAGAATAATTTAGGGGCTGCCTAGGTCTGAGGTGGGGGTTTAAGGGAGGTGATGAAATTGATTCTGGTGCTTGTTGCACAACTCTGTGAGCATACTAAAAGCCACTGAAAAGTACACTGTGAGTGAGTGACTTTTATGGTATGTGGGTTATAGTTAATAATAAATCTAACTTTACAATGGAATAGTATGCAGCTGTGAAAAGGAATGAGGAAGTTATTTGTGTACTGATGCAATAAAGGTTTCCAAGATGTACTGTTCAACAAAAACAGCAGAGAATGTTACCATCTATGCATAAAAGTAGAAAGAAAATCATCTAGATCTGGTTTTGCTTGTATGCACATTGAAAAGCCACATTAAGGATGCCTGAAACATATGAGCAGGAGTTCCACAGGAGGAGAAGAGAACTGGGAAGACAGTGGGCATGCTGGGAGGGAGAATATTCACTGTATATTCTTTGTGCTTCAAATAATTTTAGTCTGACCAGGCAGTGGTGCAACAGGTAGAGCATCGGACCGGGACACAGAGGACCCAGGTTCAAGACCCCGAGGTCACCAGTTTGAGTGCAGGCTCATCTGGTTTGAGCAAGGCTCACCAGCTTGATTGAGCCCAAGGTCGCTGGCTTGAGCAAGGGGTCACTCAGTCTGCTTTAGCCCCCCAGTCAAGGCACATATGAGAAAGCAATCAATGAACAACTAAGGTGCCACAACGAAGAGTTGATGCTTCTCACCTCTCTCCCTATCTGTCTGTCCCTCTCTGTTCCTCTCTCTGTCACAAAAATTAAAAAAAAAATTTTTAACTTTGTGTCTGTTTCCTACTCAATAGTAAGTGTATCCATTGATTACCCATAATCTTTGTCAAAGTTCTAACTGGCTCTTCCTGTTCTCCTGCCATGGGCTGGCCAGACCATGGCCTCTCTGGCTCTGCCACAAAGACGGGAATTTCCAACACTGACCTGTGCAGTGAGAGGGGACAGAATGGAGCTGGATGAAAAAGGGAGAATGGTGAGGAGTCAGGGCTCCGGGCCCAGCCATGCCCTCCCTGTTTAGCCCCGGGTAAGTCCCCTGCCCTCTGTGAGCCACAGTTTCATCACCTGTGAGATGGGGAGGCACAGGTCCCATTGCCCCTGGTCCCAGGAAGGCAGCAGGAAGCCTGGGGCCCAGGGAGGGGCTCCTCCTTGTGGAGGTGTCTGAACGGGAGGGCTGCCAACACAGGCACCCCGGGACAGGGAGGGGCACTGGACAGCTGGTGCCTAAGAGGTGGAAGCTTCAGAGGACTGAGTCATCTGTGGAGTCCCAAGGCTTCGCCACAGCTTGGCAGGACACAGGCAATGAAAGATAAGCTCAAGAAAACTAGGGAGACAGAAGGAAAAGTGACCTTTTGTCCCATCCTCACAGTAAAGGGCACTGAGGCTAGAAGACAGCTGTGTGTCGGGTGCTTCCCACATGGTTTCTACCTCCAGGAGCCCTGCAAGGTGGGAGTATTGTTCCCGCTTAAAGGCAGGGACACACCCTGTCAGGCGCAGAGAAGTGAAATGACCGATGTCGAACAACTCGTAGGTGCTGGAGCTGGGATGTCTGACTCCAAGGTGTTCTCCCCACACAACCTACATGTCACCTTCGAGCTGGACCCAGGGTGAGTTCTCCCCATTGCCTGCCCTACAAGTTGTATTGTCACCGCTCACGCCTGTCCATGACCTTGAAACCCCCCTTGTTGGCTTAAGTCATACTGTGATGGATGATGGACATCCTTCAGCAGAGGATAAGTGACTGGAGGTGGCACAAAGGGGACTCTGAGGTGCTGGTCATGTCCTGTCTCACGGGCGTGTTCAGTCCGGGGCACTCACAGAACTGCACACCTGTGCCATGTTCACATTCCTGCCTGCACCTCGTACCGCCACGTACCCTTAACCCCAAGAGCCCTGACAGGAAGGGGAGGTTAAGGTTTATATAGAAAAATACAAATGCTCTTTTTAAAAAGGATTTCCTACTTGTCATGGCTGTGGCCACACGGTACCATTTGATAAAAACTGCCCTGTCCCTGGGGTGGGGGTGGGGGGCAGTGAAGACCATGGTCACAGGGCTGGCTCCAGGTGCGGTGTGGACCGAGCTGTTTGCCACTCTCGAATGCTTACATAACAGTGAAATGGAACAACCTGTACTCCCATGAGGGTCAAGAACTTCCTTCCTCCTTGTGTATGTCTCCTTGACCTCTGGTTCAGTCTAGACAAATACTGGGCTAAGCGCAATCATGCAGAACCACTCCCCAGTAAATATTTGTCTGAGCTGCAGTTCTGGGAGAAAGGACCGCAACACCCCGGCTCCTTTAACAGAAGACCTGAGCTCTCTGAGAGCCAAGCCTAGAGCCCTTGCTTTCCTCCCCTCCCCCACCCCCTCTGCTTTTTCTGGTTTTGGCCATTGAGGAGCCAATGAGACTTGAAGATGTCTAAATTGGGAGCAAAGTGGAAACGATGTGGATCTGACTTTCCAAAGAAACGGGGAAAAAAAGAGAAACAAGTGCTTTTGAATTTCAAGGTGTCAAAGCTGGCATTTAAAAAAAAAAAGTCAATAAGTAAATGCTCATATCCACAGTTGGTATTCTTTTTAAGGAGTATTTTCTGGGGGGGACAGACCTCACCACCCATTCTGACTCCCTGCAATGCATAAGGACATTAGAAATGACGGTTCAGGAGTCCTGTGGGGAGCAGCCAGCCGCTCCTGGCCCCGCAGTCCTGCTCAACAACAGGCTCTGAATGTTTCTGCCGCTGCAGGGCACAGCCAGGGGACATGTAAAAGATGTTTTGTGTGTTTTAAAAATCTTTAAACATCATTCCTGCCTTCCCTGTTAACCTTATTATTGTCTTCTCCAGCATTTAGTGACATTTTATGTCACCGTCTCTCCAGGGAGGTGCAGAGGAAGGCTTTGGAATTAAAGGACCAGAAGTAGAAGGTAGAGTGCGCAGAGTTTCATTAGTTGAATGATGCTTGCTCTGAACTAAATTGTCCCCTCTAAAATTCCTGAGTTGAAGCCCAAACTGCCAATGTGATGGTATTTGGAGCAGGAGCCTCTGGGAGGTGATTAGGTTTCAATGAGGTCGGGAGGGAGGTGAGGCCCTCATAGTGGGATTAGTGTGGCAAAATCCAAAGGAAAAAATGTCCTGTCTTCCTGGGCAGCTGCTGCTAAGGAGAGCAGACAGCATCTGGCAGCCCAGGCCCCTCCCCGCAGATATCACTCACTCCATCCTGCAGCCCAGACTCCTCCCTGCAGATATCACCCCATCCTGCAGCCCAGACTCCTCCCTGCAGATATCACCCCATCCCACAGATATCACTCCATCCTGCAGCCCAGACTTCTCCCTGCAGATATTACCACATCCCGCAGACATCACTCCATCCTGCAGCCCAGACTCCTCCCTGCAGATATCACCCCATCCCGCAGACATCACTCCATCCTGCATCCCAGACTCCTCCCTGCAGATATCACCCCATCCCGCAGACATCACTCCATCCTGCAGCCCAGACTCCTCCCTGCAGATATCACTCCATCCTGCAGATATCACTCCATCCTGAAGCCCAGACTCCTCCCTGCAGATATCACCCCATCCCACAGATATCACTCCATCCTGCAGCCCAGACTTCTCCCTGCAGATATTACCCCATCCCGCAGACATCACTCCATCCTGCAGCCCAGACTCCTCCCTGCAGATATCACCCCATCCCGCAGACATCACTCCATCCTGCAGCCCAGACTCCTCCCTGCAGATATTACCCCATCCCGCAGACATCACTCCATCCTGCAGCCCAGACTCCTCCCTGCAGATATCACCCCATCCCACAGACATCACTCCATCCTGAAGCCCAGACTCCTCCCTGCAGATATCACCCCATCCCACAGACATCACTCCATCCTGCAGCCCAGACTCCTCCCTGCAGATATCACTCCATCCTGCAGCCCAGACTCCTCCCTGCAGATATCACCCCATCCCGCAGACATCACTCCATCCTGAAGCCCAGACTCCTCCCTGCAGATATCACCCCATCCCACAGACATCACTCCATCCTGCAGCCCAGACTCCTCCCTGCAGATATCACTCCATCCTGCAGATATCACTCCATCCTGAAGCCCAGACTCCTCCCTGCAGATATCACCCCATCCCACAGACATCACTCCATCCTGCAGCCCAGACTTCTCCCTGCAGATATCACTCCATCCTGCAGATATCACTCCATCCTGAAGCCCAGACTCCTCCCTGCAGATATCACTCCATCCTGCAGATATCACTCCATCCTGCAGCCCAGACTCCTCCCTGCAGATATCACCCCATCCCGCAGACATCACTCCATCCTGCAGCCCAGACTCCACCCTGCAGATATCACCCCATCCCACAGACATCACTCCATCCTGCAGCCCAGACTCCTCCCTGCAGATATCACTCCATCCCGCAGATATCACTCCATCCTGAAGCCCAGACTCCTCCCTGCAGATATCACTCCATCCTGCAGCCCAGACTCCTCCCTGCAGATATCACTCCATTCTGCAGCCCAGACTCCTCCCAGCAGATATCACTCCACCCCACAGCCCAGACCCTTCCCCGCAGATATCACTCCCACAAAGGACCCCACAAATCTCCTGGATGGGCCCATTCCTGTCCTGCCCTGAGGAGAGTAACCCTTTCTTCTCCAAACCTGGAATCTGGACAGGCTGTCATGATGAGTTACGTTGACCCTGGCAGAAATACATATTTTAACTGATACCTGTTTCCTCCAAGCTCTACGCGTCTGTGAACTTTCTCTGGCTTCCTTCGTCTCTCACAGGAATGGGGTGAAGACATCTGTTAGGTTTCTTATTTAAGCAAAGACTTTGAGAGCCTTGCCCCATTCCAATTAATATGGGCAAACTGAGTCTAAAAATTATGTGAAAAACTCAACTCACGAGAACAGCCAAGAAAATTCTGTTGGGGGTGGGTGACAGTGAAATAATGAGACATTCCCACAAGAAGCTTAAATGTGCTGTAAAGCCACAGAAATAAAGAGCACTTGATCCCAGCACACAAACAGGCAGACAGATCAACAAGAGAACTACGCTTAAAAACAGTCAGGAAAAAAGTGTGAAATAAAGGGCATGTTTCAAACCGGTGGACAGAAGGTGGGTTAGCTCATAAATGCATAGGACAACTGGGAAAGAGTAAAAGACCTCTAGTTTGATACTCTAAGCAAAAATAATTCCAGATGGAGATGTTATAATTTTTTTTTAAAGCTGTAACAGAGCTAGAACAGACACAGATTTATTTTTATACTCCCAGATTATGACAGTCTTTCCCCAAAGTCAGAAATCCCTAAAGACAAGACTGAAGAATTAAAATTTTCTTTGCGGCAAAAACAAAAGACTATTAACAGATTCAAGAAATAAATGATAAACTCAGAAAAATAATTTGCAACACCTGTGATAAAGTAGCAGATTTCTTAATATTCCAAAAGTTTTTAACATTTAGAAACAGGTCGGCCTCTCAACAGAAAGATGGTTAAAACACAGGGACTAGTAACAGAAAAGAACGCAAATGTTTTAAAAACAGATAAAGATATGCTCATTTTCATGCATAATGATATAAATGCAAATTAAAATTACCCGGAGAACTCCGTTACTACTTGCCAACGAGTAAAGGTCATCTATGAAATGGATCTGTCCACCGGGCCTTCACCACAGTGTATAAGCAGTCAGAATAGTCAGGATCTATTATCATCATTACTGAGGAGAAGGGACATTATTAAAATTGCGTAGCATACATACCCTCTGACCGCTCAGTTATGTAGGAATTTGGGAGACTTAGATCTGTGTGTGAGCTGCTTCCCGGACATATGTGCAGGTGTTGTCACTGCCCCATTGTATCAGCAAAAGATCAGAAGCCTTCTAAATGCCCATTGAGGGAGCTTGTTAAAGACGGTGTGGATATCCATGCAGTGGGACCGTATTCAAGTATTAAAAGGAATGAGGCAGGGGTCTAATTGGATGTACTAATAAGGAGCAATCTTCAGTGTGTTGCTAAGCAGGAAAAAAAATAAGCATGGCCTGACCAGGTGGTGGTTCAGTGGATAGAGCATTGAGCTGGGACGCTGAGGTCTCAGGTTCGAAACCCTGAGGTCACTGGCTTGAGAACAAGCTTATTCACATGATCCCATGATCCCTGACTTGATGCCCAAGATCTCTGGCTTGAGCAAGGAGTCACTGGCTCCACTTAAGCCCCTATCAAGGCATGTATGAGAAAGCAATCAATGAACAAGGGCTACTTCTCATCTCTTTTTCTCTTCCTGTCTATCTCCCTGTCTCTTGCTAAAAAATTTTAAAAATAAGCACGATGCCGATTGGTGTGTACTGTATTTCATTTGTACATAAAACCGGGATATTCTTGCATATGCATAGACTGTCTCTGAAAGGAGATTCAAGAACCCTTCCATCGGCTCTGAGCAGCATCCCTTTAAATAATTTTCTTTACATGGGCCTTTTTTTTTTTTTTTTTACCTCTTGAAAGGCAAATCTAATTTTTTGAGTTTGTAAGGGACGTTATTAACTAATGCCTTAGGGGAATCAGCCATTTCTATGCCAGGCAGTTGGTTTGAAATCCTTGCTGTTAGACATTTTAAATCTGATTCCCCAGACTTCTTTGTTAGAGAAATGGCCTGCCTGACAAATGAGGTGGGAACACTATACCTGCGGAGGCCCAGACTTTCAACAGCAACAACAAAAAGCCCTTTGAAATTCAGCAATTCATTCTCGTTTTGATTCAGTAATTCAGTGTAAGCTGTCCCGGTGCTTAACACCGCCCGCCTGGTCTCTCCACGCGCGCTCGGGGAGCTACCCGGAGGCCGACTCCGGGACGCGAATTATCCCGCAGCCGCAGTACCTGGGATTACTCTGCCTTCTAGTGGCGAGAGGTTGCTATAACAACCAGGTCACCGCCGCAGAGCTTGCCAGGGCGGATTCCCTGGGTGTCCAGCCTTAGGACTTTCAATAGAGGGCGCTGATGAGACGGCTGTGTTTGAGAGATGGAGCTACAGATGTTTTCCCGCGTAACAGTGGTTACTCTGGATTTTGCACATGCACACACAAAAACACTAAAAAGACTCTTGAACTGCATAATTATGAGCCTAATGAGTTATTGTGTTTTTTTTTTATTCCAAATTCTGATATTCTAATTAAAGTAAATTTAGCGAGAGAGGAAGGAAAGGAGAGAGAGGAATATCGAGCTGTTCCTGTATGTGCTCTGACTGGGGATCAAACTGGCAACCTCCGTGCACCTGGATGATGCTCTAACCAAATGAGCTATCCAGCCAGGGCCAAATTCTGATATTCTATACTTAACCAACAAAACTCCTGCCTAGAACGAGGGCTATGCTTATCAGCTGCCTGCCTCAGTTTGACTTCAACCAGTGCCCAGATGCTTCTCACCTGTGGCTCCTGTAGTCATGTGCTCCCCAATATCCATCCACAGGGCTGTAGGGGGCCCACGTTACCAAGTCTGTCCACATAACCAAACATTCAGGGTGGGTCTAGAACAGCGGTCAGCACACTTTTTTTTCCCCCTATAAAGAACCAGATGGTCAATATTTTTGGATTTGTGATACACACCCTCTGTAACTGGTACTCAACTCTGCCTTTGCCACGTACATACTGCCCTAGACAGTATGTAAGTGAAGGTGTGATTGTGTTCCAATAAAACTTTATACGTACTCCTCACTGGCAGTGGGTTTCTGTGGTCTGCTATCCCATGTAGTCTGGGGCAGTTCAGCAGTGGCACATGCACAGGGAATGGCTGCTGTTTGCTGAGTCAGCATGCCGACTGCCAGTCAGTCCCAAATTCAGTGTGTCCAGACCTCTTGTGCCCAAGTGAATGTATAACCTCAGTGAGCTGGGGGAAGTGACACATGAACGCCTCTGGGCTGCATTAAACCCCAATGTCTTTGACTCAAGAAATCAGGTTAAAAAAATGCAGCCACCCCGTGTTCTCATCCCCACCAGGCTGCATCAAACCACCCAGAATTCCTCACCTGCTCAGCTTCTTCCAAAGAGTCCATGAACGCAGAGCCCAGAAAAATGCCTTCTGCCTCATTTTCTCCACGACTCCATGTGGGCCTCCCTCCTTCCCTTTGATGGCTTTCTTTCTCCTTTTTGTCCTTTTCTCTTTAATTTTTTAAATTATTAATTTGAGAGAGAGAAAGAAAGGGAGAGAGAGAGAAAGAGAAACATTGATTTGTTGATCCACTTATTTATGTATTCATTGGTTGATTCTGCTATGTGCCCTAACTGACCCAGGATGGAGCCCAGAGGTGGATTAAGGTCAGTTGAGGCCCCGGACACAGAAGAAAAAATTGGGCCCCTTAAAAAAGAGAAACAGGAAAAATAAAAATACATGTTAACCATAGTTTTAAATAAATAAATATTATGTACTATTAATGTTAAAATTGCACACATGAAACCAAACTTGGTGTCACTAGAAAAAAAGTGTAAAGTTGGGGTTTTGCGGGGCCCTTCACCAGTCGGGGTCCAGGACACGCGCCCAGTGCGCCCGCCATTAAATCTGCCTCTGATGGGGCCCCCAGCCTTGGGGTGACAGGATGACACTCAACCCAGCTGAGTTACCCGGCCAGGGCCCTTCCTTCTCTCTTTTAATGTCAGGTCAGCCCTTGAGTATGTGCCCTCCACTTCTTCCCGAATTCCCAAATTCCTGACTGGAAGGGGTTCAGTCCTGCCCATTCTTGGGAACTTGCTTAAAATACCTGATGCTTTGAGGGTTTTCTTTTTATTTACCGGAAGTATCAAAAGGCTACCCTTTATTTTTACTTTAGTGAGAGAGGAAGGGGGGAGAGGGAAGGACAGAGAGAGAGTGAGAGAGGAACATCAATCTGTTCCTGTATGTGCCCTGACCGGAAATTGAACTGGCAACCTCTGCGCTTCAGGAAGATGCTCTAACGCCAACCAAGCTCTTCGGCCAGAGCAAGGCCATCCTTTAAAGCAAAGTAGGCAGGAGGCATCGATGTGGTATGTGTCCAGCACACAGCCTTGGAAGGCAGCCACTGACCACTAAGAGGAAGCTCCCGTGGTTCATTTACAGGTTAGCCCCAAAGGAGCAATCTAATTTTCTGATTTCTGGCATACAATATTATATTAGTTACATTAGTTTCTGGTGTACAATATAGCGAATCAAAATCTGTATACCTTATAATGTGAAAATCCCACTAATTCCTGCAACCATCTGTCACTTTGCAAACTTCTTGCAATATTATTGACTATACTCCCCCTTCACCTTTTTTTTTTTTTTTTTTTTTTGTATTTTTCTGAAGTGAGAAGCAGGAAGACAGACAGACTCCTGCATGTGCCTGACTGGGATCCACATGGCAAGCCCACTAGGGGGTGATACTCTGCCCATCTGGGCCATTGCTCCATTGCAACCGGAGCCATTCTAGTGCCTGAGGTGGAGGCCATGGAACCATCCTCAGAGCCTGGGCCAACTTTGCTCCAATGGAGCCTTGGCTGAGGGAGGGGAAGAGAGAGATAGAAAGGAGAGGGGGAGGGGTGGAGAAGCAGATGAGTGTGTATCCTGTGTGCCCTGGCCGGGAATCGAACCTGGGACTTCCACTCGCCAGGCTGATGCTTTACTGCTGAGCCAGCCGGCCGGGCCCCCTCATCTTTTTCATCCATTGCCCACCCCATTCCCTTTGGCAAGCATCCCTTTAATCTCTGCTTTTGAGTCTGTTTTTGTTTTGTTTTGTTCTATTTTTAAGATTTCACACATAATTAAAATCATATATGGTGTTTGTCTTTCTCTGTCTGACTTACTTCACTGGGCATAATACCTTCTAGGGTCCATCCATGTTGGAGCAAATGGCAAGATTTCATTCTCTTCTATGGCTGAATAATATTCCATTGTATATAGGTACCACATCTTCTTTATCCATCTATTGAAGGACACCTAGGTTACTTCTATATCTTTGCTATTGTAAATAACACTGCAATAAATGTAGGGGTGCATATAGCTTTTTGAATTAGTGTTTTCATTTCCTTTAGATAAATTCCCAGAAGTGGATTTGCTGGGTCACATGGTTATAGAGCACCTAGCTCCACAGAAATGTTGAGTAACCTTAACCTTTTCTTTTTGTTGTTTGCTGGCTTCTTCCTGAAGTCAGTATCTCCATGCTTCCTAGCCTCTGTTCCCTTTGTCGCCTCTTCTCTTCTTCAACAGCGTTTCACCAGTTCTTCATATTAACTTCTCTGCCAACATAAACAGTGAGGTTTCTGTTTTCTTTATCGGGCCCTGAATGATCAGCTATAATGATTAAGTGTGTTTACTGGGGGATAAGAATACACAGTGAAAACCTCATGGTGAAAAATCACAACTGGGTTTATAGTAGCAACTTCCTTTTGGTGAGAACAAGTCACACTGACCATATATTGAATGCTTGTTACATGCCTGGCATTGTTCTAAACTGTTGGCCCAGAATCTCAAAATTTGGCTTTATTTGGCCCAGTAAAGTCATTACTGATGTAATTAAGGTAAAGGCCTATAAATGAGATCATCCCGGATTAGGGTGGGCCTTAGATCTAATGATTGGTGTTCTTATAAGAAGAGGAAAAGACACACTTGAGAAGAAGGCCACGTAAAGACAGAAGCAGAGATTGAAGGGATGCATCCACAAGCCAAGGACAACTAGAGCCTCCAGAAACTGGAAGAGGCAGGAAGGACCCTCCCCGGGAGCCCCAAAGAGAGTAAGGCCCTACCAATGTCTAGATTTTGGACTTCTGGCGGGTTGGCTCAGCGGTAGAGCGTCGGCCTGGCGTGCGGGGGACCCGGGTTCAATTCCCGGCCAGGGCACAAAGGAGAAGCGCCCATTTGCTTCTCCACCCCCCCCCTCCTTCCTCTCTGTCTCTCTCTTCCCCTCCCGCAGCCAAGGCTCCATTGGAGCAAAGATGGCCCAGGCGCTGGGGATGGCTCTGCCCCAGGCACTAGAGTGGCTCTGGTCTCAGCAGAGCAACACCCCGAGGGGCAGAGCATCGCTCCCTGGTGGGCGTGCCGGGTGGATCCCGGTCGGGCGCATGCGGGAGTCTGTCTGACTGTCTCTCCCCGTTTCTAGCTTCAGAAAAAAATAATAATAATAATAATAAAAATAAATGAAAATAGATTTTGGACTTCTGGCTTCTAGAACTCTGATAGAATAAATCTTTGCTGCTCCAAGCCACAGATTTATGGTAAGTGGTTATGATAGCCACAGGAAACTAATGTAATCACTCACTGATTTCATTAACGCAAAGTCATTCCAACTTTGCGTTTAAAGAGCCATCTGCAAACCTGGGTCTTTTCTACGGCTATCCTGGGTCTTCCCGGAGCAAGCACATGCTCTGTTCTTCATGCTACCTTCAGGACTCTCCTAAGCCAAGTTCGGGGACTAATGAGACTAATCCGCCGCATGGACCTCATCTGCTCACTGTTGGGTGTTGTGTACTGGGTCACCCCATGGCCTAGAGTGGGACTCTGTCCCTTACCAGTGCTTGGAGACCCTCTGTGGTCACCCAGGGGTGGAGTCCTTCCTCCACACACCCCACGGGAGCTTACAGGCCTGGGACTGAAGGGGGCTTAGATTTTGCTGAGAAATTGATTTCTAAGAGCTGCTAAAGCTGGGAGAGTTATCCTTGGAAAGAAGGGAGGGCGGTCCCAGCAACTTCCCAGGAATTCTGGGCTCCCTGCTCAGAAGAGGTACCATCAGTGCACTTCCAGAAGTCTGTTGCTCTCTTTCTAGATTCCACTACTCATTGTCTCGCTGAACTTGACAACTGAATAGAAGTTTAGTGACCCGAGAGTGTCTAAAGCTTACTTGGGGACCTCACTGGGCTCCAAGCAAGCATCCACCAGGCTCCAGGTGCTCAGGGCTCCCGGTGCAGGCACTTTGAAATGTTCTCAACGTGACCACCAGGGGGCAGCCTCACCCAGAGTTCCTTCCTCCACACGTGGAGCCCAGCAGATACACAGCAAAGGAGTTGGTACCAGGCCTTCAGGTTTTGCTGACCTCAAGCAGGCAGACACTCAGGACACCTGAGGAGCAATTACTCAAAACCTTGACCACTTGTTATCCATTCGTAGCTTTCTGTACATTTCTTTTGTCCTCAGGCTCTCATAGCCCATGCTTATCCCCCTTACTCTGCCTTATTACTTACCTGCCCATGGAGAAGTCGCCAGGGGATGCAGATTTAAGATAGGGTGCACTGGAGAGACACACGCATTGGTCTGCACTTACCTTGCCCAGCGATGCAAAGATTATGAACTTCATAGTCGTTCTCTCTGCCCGCCAGCGTACTTATAACTCTTGCTGTGGCTGCTGTCCCATGGTGGTAGCATCCCAAGGGGGGATGGGGTTCAGAGCGAGTGCGAAGGCAGTTTCCAACCACATCTCCCAGCCTGCGGCTGGGCTTCCCTTCAGCTCAGTGGGCTTTCCTTTCCCTTCTTAACAGCCCGGCAGTCTGCTGCACTGCCTCTGTCTCCCCGAGCCGACCTCTGGGTGTACAGTGCAGGGGCATTCTGACCTTTCTAGAAAATGAATCGTCTGATACTATTAAATGGTATCCTTAAAAAAATACCATTGAGTTAGTGTACACAAGAATTGAGTAAATTCACAGCACCCCCCCCCCCCCGCACCATTCACTCAGTCCCTGCCCTTGTGGTCATGGTGAGTACCTGTCACCTCTGCGTATGGCCTGTCCTCCTCCCCCACCTCCCCAGTGTCCAGGAGCCCCTGGCCAGTTAAGCCAGAGAAGGACAAGAGCCAGAAGTTAGGGAGGCAGGGTTCCTACTGACTTCTAATTGGTTCATTGAGCAACCGATAACCTTGGGTGGGTACTTAAAACTTCTCTGCCTCAGCTCGCTCAGCAGTTAAGTGACAGTTGATGTTGGAGCTAGCTTTTCAAGGCTAACTGTCCAGTGATTGCATATCTATTCTGGAGAAGTTTTCAAGCCAGGCCAGGTGGCTCTAGCACAGGTGAGGTATGAAGGTTGGTGAATTTGCCCCAGTCCAAAGCTAGCTCTCAGTCTTGCAGGCGGTTCAGAGGTCTGAATGTGTGCACATAGTAGGTCTGCCTCTCCAGGGCAGACTCTCACATAATGAGGAGCGAAATTGGAGTCATAACACACAGCTGCACAGTGACAGAGTGAGGGGACTGGTCCGAAGAGAGAGTCATACCAGTGTGATGTGCCAGGTGAGGGCTGCCTGATGCAGCATCTTACGGTGGGGCTGGGGCCTGGGGTCCCCTGGCCAGGACCACGTTGAGGACAGTGCTGCCAGAGATCCTTCCTGCTTCTGCCACCAAGACTAGGCAGCCCTTCAGATGCAAGGTCCTCTCTCTGACTGCTTTCTTTGAACTGCGACCTGGGGCTGGAGGGGAGCTATTCTTTCTCTTTAAAGCAGAGGGTATAAATCCATGGTCTTTGGGCAGAATTCAGCTCAAGGTCATATTTTGTTTGGCCCACACAGTTTTAAAAAATTGAATTAGTTGCCAATATATTTTTTAGTTGCCAATATTTGAAAATCAGGACATTTCAAATAAATATCCAGATTTCCAGTTTATTTTTAAAACCCACAGGTTCATCAAGACGGTGCCACATTTTTGGCTTGCTGAGAACGCATTCAGCTGAGGAACAAAAGCACCTATCCTGGGAAGGCGGGGGCTGTCTGCCTCTTCCTCTGCCTGGGGCTTTGCTCCCGTGTCTGTCTGCTGGCACCAGCACGTAGACACAGAGTTTAACCACCCAATAGCAATCTGACACCCTTATTTCCCCTGAGGCTGCCTCATCAGAGCCTCCCAAGAACCTACATCCACTTTCTAAATATATTCTATTGATATTCAGAGAACACACACCGCAGATCCTGATAAAAGACTTTAATGTTTAAAAACAATCTTATTAATACCACAAAAGGCATGTTGCCCTATCCACTGAACATATAAAGTACTGCATATCAGATATGTATTCAGATTGCATTTTTAAAGAGCTCAGAACAGTGCCTGGACATAGGAAGCAGTCTGTTACACCAAAATTTAAAATATGGCAACAAGCATTTGGAAACTTGCAGCTTACAAGAGGTTTGAGGGGCGCAAGGAGTGAGCAGAACAGCTGGTCCCTCAGGGACAGAGAGGATTGGCGCTTGTGACATCGCCCTCTTTGGGAAAAGTCACGGGAGTCTCGGGGGGAAGTGAACTGGTGATATCAAAGTCGGTGTGACGCTGTGATCGCACGGTGGGTCATATGCGCTCTGGGTCCCTCTCTATACCCGAGCTCCCAGCCTGCCTTTCCTTCAATAAGGGGTGATATGTGTCATCTGAAGCAAGGAACCACAATGGGGCCCAAGATGGTGGGGAAAATATTGTGTGCATGTGAGTATTTCTTGGGTTGTGTGTGTGGGATCATTGGCTTTCATTAGATTTTCAGAGGACTCTATGGCTCCAAGAACCAGCCTTGAGGACTCTAGGAACCCATGCCAGGGCTCTGCCCGGGGCTGTGCCAGCAGGAGCCTCCGTGCACACCCAGAGGCATCACTGTCCATTACAGGAAACCAGGACTGGCATCAGACAGGGATGGATTTTTCCATCTGAGGATGGCCAACAGTGCTCTGTGTTGCTTTTAATTTATATTATGTGCAGGTTGTGAACAATTATGTTTTATTTAAATATTGCACCCTCTTCCAGAATGCCCAAGCAGGCCAGGGTGCAGGGAGTCGCAGCATGCTAACAATGCCCAAGGCAGCTGGAGAAGGCTGAAACCCACAGCACATGTGCCTGTGACTCTCAGGTCAGGTCATGCTGACAAGGCTTCCTTCTCCGGCTGTGAGCCACCCTCCTGGTTCCATCCACTTCCACCCCTCTCCCTTTCCCCTCTCTCATCTGAGAGGAGGAGGAGGGCAGAGGGAAAGGCAGGGCCTTTTAAAGTCATGTGCCCATTGTGGTTGGATTGTGTCCTTTCAAAAGATTTGTTCAAATCCCTGGTACCTGCAAATGTGACCTTATTTGGAAATAGGTTCTTCGCAGATGTGTTCAAAGTACGATGAAGTCCCTGGGGTAGGCGCTAATCCAATGACTGATACCTCCGGGCTGTGGGGAGAGGCAGGCTGTGCATGGCTGCCATAGCAGAGAATCTCAACCACATGGCCTAAAGCCACAGAACTCGCTGTCTTACAGCTCTGGAGGCCAGAAGTCAAAGTCACGGTGTCATGGGGCCGTGCTTCCTCTGTAACCTGCAGGGAGGGTCCCTCCTTGCCTCTTCCAGCCTCCAGTGGTCCCATCACCTTGGTGTCCCTGGCTTGTGGCTGCATCATTCCAGTCTCTGCATCTGTCATCAAATGGAGTTCTCCCCATGTGTCCACACCCAAATCTCCTTCTTCCTCAAAGGATATCAGTCATTGGATTAGCACCTACCCCAGGGACTTCATCATACTTTGAACACATCTGCGAAGAACCTATTTCCAAATAAGGTCACATTTGCAGGTACCAGGGACTTGAACAAATCTTTTGAAAGGACACAATCCAACCACAATGGGCACATGACTTTAAAAGGCCCTGCCACCTCAGTCCCACGTGTTGCTACCTGCGCACGGCCACACCTTCCCCTGAACTCTTGAGGTGGTGGTGGCACCCTTCCCTCCTGCCATGATAACTGAGCACCTTCTTCTTGTATACTTTCTGAAGGGGGATTTTTTCCTCTTGCATCTTCGTTCCATAAAGTAGGAATATTAGTTAGAATATTGATTCTGCTGTTGTAACATAAACCAAAATAACAGTGGCTTAAAGGAGGTTGGAGCTAGTTTCCTTTTCTTATAGAATCTGAGGTGGCAGGTGTCCAGAAAGGTTGGGAGACCGTGCCCCATGGAATTGCCCAGGGACCCAGACTCTGTCCACTTCTAGAGTAAAAGCTGGATCACCCTTTCATCCATGTCCCAGCCAGTGGGAAGTAGAAAAGGGGAGTAGAACACATCCTTTCCTTTTCAAAAATCATTCAGAAGCTGCCCTCATCATTCCTACTTCTACTGACTCCTACTTCATCACATGACCACGGCTAGCTGCAAGGGAGTCTGAGAAATACAGCTCTCATTCTCAGAGACCACAGTCTCGGGGAGCACATCCTGGGGAGCAGCTGACAGTCTGTGATAGAAGAAATGTGATTTTAGAGAAACAGTGTTATTAATCTCTTGTAATAGCAAAAAATTATGTCCATACAATAAAGAGTATAAGAGAGCATAGGATTAGAAAAATCAGATTGTCCAGGAGACTTTGTCCAGTTTTAAGCAGTCATAGGGTCATGATTCAGGCTTCATCTCGGGAAGGTATGTGTTGGGTCGTTCCACAGCCAGCTGGTTTTCAATGACGTAACACATCCTGTAGTTCTCCAGAACACGGGCCTGGAAGTACGCCTTGTCTTTCTCCTGCCAGGTGTCGGACTCGATGTATACATTGAAAGGGTCGTGGGAGTGCTCCAGCTTCTTGGAGCGGATGTAACTCAGCATGATGCCCAGGGTGAAGAAGCCGAAGAAGCCAAGCACCATGAGAATGTAGAGAGCCTCCATCTCCCCGTGACCGCCCCCCGGGGACTTGCGGGCCAGGCCAGACGTATGGTTGCCCTGAGGAATCATCTCCTGCCACAGGGTGGTCTGGAGGGGTGTCACAGCCGTGGTGTTAGGCAGGATCATCCTGGACCTCAAGGTTCCACTGTGGGAAAGTGAACTTCCTGGGCAAACTCTCTAAAAGAAAAGTGCAACCTGAAATCAAAACGTGTGTCCTGGCCAAAACCCACACACACATCACACACATAAATGCACATGTTTATGGTCTCAGGTGAGAGGTCGCCTTAACACAGCCCTCAGGTCATGCCATGTGGCCCCCTTGGGTCTGCACCATGGCCTCACTTGATCAATCGATAAATCAATTCCCTTTTCACCAGTCCCACCCCCTACCTGCACAGGCAACCAACAGAATGAACTGCTTTAGTATACACATTGTATGTGTGGGTTTCAGTCCATGTGCTACGGACCAAAATGAGTCCGTCCCCCCAATTTATATGTTAAAGCCCTTACCCCAAATTGACGGTACCTGGAGACAGGGTCTTCAGGAGGTGATTAAGGTTAAATGAGGTCCTAAGGGTGGGCCCTAATCCATTAGGACTGTGGCCTTCTAAGAGGAGAAGAGAGACCTATCTATCCTTCCCACGTGAGGATACCTTGAGGAGGTGGCCATCAGCACACCAGGAAGAAAGCCCTTATCAGAAACCAGACCCCACCAGAAACTTGATCTTTGCTTTCCAAGCCTCCAAAACTGTGAGAAGAATAAATGCCTGTCGTTGAAGTCCCCCAGCCTCTGGTATATTTTCGCGGCAGCCTGAGCGGATGAGCATGTCCGGTACATTGTATAGGGATGCACATCTCCCCTCACACCGCAGCTTCCCAGCCCACTCATGTTCTACGTGCACCTGCACTCCTTTCTGCCCCCTGCTGGGCAGTACCTGTGGCGTGTGCCCATGCTTCCCTGTGCCCGTCCCCCAGCACTGGACACTGCTGTGCCACTAACTCCTCGAGCAAGGGGGTGACACACAGCCTCCTATGGGCCCAGGCAAATCACATGTTTCCCACAGCTGGTGCCTGGTGGTTGACTAGACCGGTCAGACTGGGCACGTGATTCCACCAGGGAACATCATTTGAGTGGGGAAGCTGTCCCATCACACGGTAGCCTGGGAACAGCCTGCGGGTTTCATGGTGTGCTCCCCGCCAAGGGGCTGTGTCCCAGCTCATGCCACGCTCGCCCCTCTCTGCCCTCCCCACACCGCTGGGTGGCTCCGTTTCCCTGTCACTTTAATCTGGATGTCACTGTGCCTGAATACCCATGGCATAGGCCTTGGAACTGAAAGAGTTGTCTCCAGGAATTCTGACTGGGGTTTTGTTCTCAGAAAAATCCTCACCTGGGTGCCCCTGCCATCACTGATAAGCTAATGCAGGTTTTAGTAATTTTTGTTTGTTTGAGAAAATGCTGGTCTCTACCCCCAGTGCCTACTGAGAAACAAGATCCCCAGGGCCAAGTGATGAGCCCACACTCCAAACTCAACCCACAGGGGCCACCATGAGCTGAGCAGGCACAAGTGGTCTGACTTCCCAGGACCTGAGAAGCAGCTGAGAAGCACACCCCTGGGTGGCCACTGGGGCTAAGGGTAAATGAAAGGGAGATCTGGGAGCAGTGTTTCTGGCAGATATGCTGAGGGGAGAGAAATTCCCATACATTGGGGGGGGGGTGCTCAGCCCTTCACAGCTCAGATGGGGCTGTGACATCACACAGTGTCTTGTCTAATACAAATGTCAACCTCAGAAACCTCTGGAGCTACTTCTTTGTACAACTGGCTTAATTTTCAAACGTTGACTGAACACATTGCCAGATGAAGACGTGCAGCCATCCCTGGGCGCTCCTCTACCCCCCCCCCCCCCAAGGTGGTGCTGCCTCCCAGAATGTATTGTCGGCCCTCCTCTCTTCTTACTCCAGCCTCTCCCTGGTCATTCATGTGGCCGTGACCCCAGGCACCCTTCAAGCACCAGAGCAGTGTGCCCAGTGACCTTCCAAGGACTCGTTTCCCTTCCGCCATCCCAGGCTCCTCAGAGCCAGCTCCTGACCCGTTCTGGTAGACAAAGCCTGCTCCATGCCTCTGTGAGCCGTGTGGTCACCCACAAATCAGAATCGCACTCACTGCAAAGCCAGTCGCATCCATCCTGGCCTTCCTTGGCCTCCCCACCTTTAGGAAGAAGTGTCCCATTTTCAATATGGCTTCTGAGTCTGTGCCCAGAGATCTGTCAGGGGCAAAGCTGCAGGGAACTCCTAGACAAAGCCAACAGGTTGCCCCATTCTAACCAGGGGTAGGCAGGAATCGCTGGGTAATAATTTTTTTTTTCTTAAAAGCTTAGACCCAGAGCTGCTGGTCTGTTAGAAATCATTCAAGATACAAGGCTCTGGGCAGCTGAGCTTTCCAAACATGATGTCCAACATTTTCTTTTTAAATTACTGGAAACCACGTAAGCACACATAGAACCCTGCCCAGAAAACAGACAGGCCTTGAGCTGATAATATAATTTTCCCCCCAAAACCCAGAGTGACCACAATTGGCAAGCATTCCTGCAAGCAGCTAGTGTAAGAGCTTCATCACCACGAGAGACCAGAATTAGGGCAGGCAACTGCCCAAGGTGAGTTGGTGTAGAATCCACGTCAAATTCCGAGGAACCGCAGTTGACTCGTGTTGGTGAGTTCACCAAGAAGACCTGTCACTTAAAACTCGACAGACTTTTCTATGGCCAGAGGAGGCAATCAGAAACATCTGCTTGAAAACTAGCCAGACCAGACATTCTCAGCCTCTAGGTCAATCTGCTCAACCTTTAGCATGCTTTAGACCAGCGGTTTTCAACCACTGGTCCGCGAAAGAGTTAACCACCCTGATGTCGTATGAAGATTATAGTCTATAATCATTGTGTTGAAAGCCACTGCGTTAGACTCACCTTGTAAAAAGGCGGGCTGCTGGCTCCACCTCCAGAGTTTCTGACCCGGAGAGGGCAGGACCTGAGAAGTTGCATTTCTAACAAGTTCCCAGGTGCTGCTAATTCTGCTGGTCCGGGGATCTTCGTTGGTGACTTATTAGAATCACCTGGAAAGCTTTCAAAACTTTTGAAGCCTGGATCCCACCTCCAAAGACTGTGCTGTGCTTGCTCAGGGTTTCTGTCTGGCACTGGCACTGTGAAAAGCTGCCTAGGTGAGCACCACGGGGCTCGGTGTGGGCCCTGAGGAAACTGAACAATCAGGCTTTTGAGTGGCGGGTTACTGGGAAAATTTTTTATAAGAAGAGAAACACGATCTCATAGCACAATTTTCCAATCTCATTTGTGTTTCACATTTTGTCTTTTGGGTTTACATGTCCCTGGTGTGATCTAAAGAGAAATTGTGGAGAGAAATTCTCAAGCCTTCCCAGTAACCTCAGCTGCGCCCGTCCTAACTCACATTGACATCTTATGTTATGAAGAGCCTGTCAGAGCTTTACATTGGACCAGAAAACTCAAAAGTTAATAAACTGCCTTTCAAATAACAACTCCAAAATGTTAAAAAAAAAAATCTGTATCTTACTTTTTACTCTTAATGTATTGGATTGTTTTGCTAAATGCCCTCTGTGCCCCCCAAGGCCCGTATACTGGGTCACATGGTGTTTTTGTGTAATGAATCTCAGAATGAGTGTGCCCGCATCCTCTAATGGTCAGCGTAGTTTTCATGACACAGACCCCAAGTCTGCATGTCAGCTGGGGGTGTAGGCCCTGTTCCCCAAGTTCACGTCCATTATAATGACAGCACACTGTCCAATGGCCACTGTTCTAGACTTGGACTCAAAGGAACCCGAAGAGCTGATGTAACAATCTCAACATACAGAAAACTGGGCTCCACAGATGTGAAGTGACTCACCCAAGGTCTTGTCTTTTATCAAAAATACATCTAAAATTTAAAGATTTGGAAGAGAAGAGGCAGTTCTCATGTCATTGCACAGAGAAAACAAATTCTTCACGTAGGCTCAAAGGACTGAGGAACAGCTACTTGTATCGAGTCAAACTGAATCTATTCAGATGGGGACCAGCATTCTGACCAAAATGTGCCATCAGGGGACCCCTCCCTCATCTAGGAAACCCACACTTTTTTACACCTTGCAAAGTGAACAGAAGGCTGGGGAGCAGGAGCAGCAGGAACCGGGGGCTCCAACTCCAAACACAACCAGTGTGATACTCAGACTGCTGCACATTCTAGCTCAGACCCAGAGCTGCTGGAAATCGCTGGGGACTCAGGACTCCAGGCTGCTGCACTGCTGAGCTGACAGCTGCAAATGGAGACCAGCTGACGTCCACCACCCGGGCTCCGTAAGGCCCCGACTGTGCAGGTGTAGAGGCTGTGGGTGACATCAGGCTGCCCCACACCCCCCAGTCTTCTGCATTTCTCTCACCTGTTCCAGCTTTGTGTCCATCAGCACTGACAGCATCCTGGAAGCTGTTAGGACACATTTCCCAGCACTGCCAGTTTTCATTCTTTCCTAAGCGCTTTCTGGTCGGGCCAGGCTTTTGTAGCTGACTCCAAGCTCTGTTCTGAGAGGGGCAGATCCGGGGCTGAGTAGGAAAGGGGGAAATGTCAGTCTCAGAGCTCAGGGATCTGAGCTCTGGCCTGGCTTAGTCCTGGATGCACCACATGCTCCCCTGGGCCTGTGTACTTATCTAGGTAGAATGGGGATAACATTCCTATTATTCTTAGCAGCATTCCCTAAGCATTTTCTAGAAAGCATAAGGTCTTGAAAACACCATAATTTGTTTCAGGAAGTAGACTCAAGTAAAACGAATATGGGTAAACCTGATTCAGGTGAACATGATCTCACTGAATCAAGAATTCTATAAGCCAGTTTTCCTTAGAAGTAGTTAGCAACCGTTTGCATCATAGTCTCAACAGTACTCCCACATTGTGGAGGCATACTTGCCTCTTGCAGAAAGGGAGCCAACAGGAGCCCCCCCCCCCCAGTCCCTCTCAGGGAGTTGGCTGGCTTTGTCTGGTCTCCTCACGCAACCCCTCCTGGGAGGCATCCAGTCGTTAAGGTGGCCAGGGTCTCAAGGAATCAGGGTGAAACCTCCTCACAAATCTCAAAAGGGCTTTCTGCCACCTCCCCCCCTCCCCCGGGCATGGCGTGTGGCTCTTAGATCCGGTCACAGGACCAGGAGCTTCCTGGACCTCTTCATGGTGGTGCAGAGGGGGCCTCAGGTGTGAAGGATGAAAATGAGAACCAATGAGTTGGTGAGAGGCACTCAGTGAGAGTCACCATGGGAAACAGGGTGGGCATACTGGCGTGGAGAATGGGCAATAGTAAAGATTCCCAGGTCCTGGGGGGGTACAGCTAACCTCACACAGAAGGAAGGCAGACAGAATCTCACCTCCAGAAAATTAAACTAATTTGGGGAGCCTTTGTTTCTCATCTGAAAATGGATACTAACGCAATCTACCCTAACTACAGCACAGGGTTTTGTGAAGCTCCTCACCCACCCCCAACTTTCCAGTCTCTCTGCAAGGAAGGCGTGACCACCATATTTGCTCGTCAAAATTCCACTGGTCCTCCAAAAGTTTGTTCCTATGCCAACCTGTGGGTGAGCCCCCATCCTGATGTCCCCAACCCTCTCCAACCCCTCATAACACCCTATCAGCTAGTATTCTAACTTGGGTTGTGATAATTTGTTGACCTGTCTGGGCATTTCCTCCCAGGAGCTCAGCAAGGTCTGAGACTTGCTCACCTTGGTCCCACTCCCACACTCACAATGTTGCAATATGGGTTTGCCCAATTAAATGAGAAGGCAAAGTATCAGGTCCAAGACAACGGCAATGTGAGAACACATAATAGGTAAAGTATAACACACTCTGGAAAGACATTGGGGGTGGGGACCAAGTGATAACCTCTATCAAAATAGCATGTTTTCATATAATAAAATAAAACTATTTTTACTTATTTATTTTATTCATATTATTTGCTTTGTATAGAAAATGTATATGGTTAATATCATTATATATGTACCTGCAATCCACCTTACTCCTAAAACAGTTTAAGGCAGTCGGTAATTGTTAATGAGACAGCATAATTTTCATTCTCCTACCCCACTCCTGAGAAAAAAGGTCCTGCTTGCCTTTTTTCAGAGTACTTATCACCTGCTAAGATAATATAGTTTTCTTATTCATTACTTTCATTGTTTATTGTTTGTCTCCTCCATGGAAGACATAAGTTACTGAGGGCAGGGACGTTTGCGTGTGTTGTTGTTCCCCATTGTAGCCAAAGGCTAGAACAGTGTTTGGCTTATGGTAGGAGCACAATAAATATTCATAGGACGCAGCCATGCATGCATGAATGCACGGACAAATCAATGTTCTATTCAGCTCCCAGAACTCCCCAAACACACAGAATGTGTCTCCCCAGCTCTACCTGCCAAGACTTGGGATGAGGGGCACAAGTCCCTCCAATGTCTTCAGAGTGTTCTTTAGTTCCAAAACAGTTCCTTTTCTAATAGCCTGTCAAAAAGCATGACATACTTGAATATTCTGGAAACTCAGAAAGCCTTCCTGAGGCCAATTTCCCCAGCTCACCTCTGCTGGGGACATGAAATGGGGGGACTGCAGCAGTTTCTATCCCATCATCAGAAATCCGAGACCGGAGCCATATATATAATGATATATGGCTCTGGTGACTCGCTCATCGCACATGAATTAGAGCAGCTGTGTGACCACACAGGGTTCCCCCCATCCTGACCACACATGACAGCGTGGTTCCTAACAAGGCCCTTCACTCATGGAGCTGGAAGTTCCTTCCTAACTGACAGAGTTCACACACAGCAGTCTGGGACATGGGGGGGAGGGGGGGAGGCAGTAGGAGGGGTTCTCACTGCTGACCAGCCAACTTCTACAAGTTGCACGTTGTCCCCAATTACTGTAATCAAGATCAGATACCAATAAGGCTCTCCATGTCCCATGCTTTTTCCCTAGGACGATGCCAAGACCTCAGAACCTGCCAGGTCAAAAATAAAAATAAAAATAAATTTTGAGGCCTGTGTCTATTGCCTGAGCTGGAAGTCTTTGAAACCAGGTGGGGACTGGGACAGTGGGCAGTTTTGGTATCCTTTGGATGCTTTTAGGTATTTTTCAAATTTTCTGCGAGAACGCCTTCATTTCACAATAATGGGAAAGTGCTGCCGTCACTTGGTGGTGAGATGAGTCTCTGTTTTGGCATTCCGTGAGTGGAGAGGACAGAGGGCATGGAGGTTGCAATTTCCCACGACAGGATCGCCTGGCCTCCTACCTGGGGGTGCCCGGTGCGCGCCTGAGCCTGGGGCTCAGGCAGGGCCCCTGGAGTCTCACTTAGGGTCGCCCGACGGGGGCACCCGCGCGTGCGAGGAACCCTCGACTTACCGGGTCTGGGGCGCCAAGAGAGCCGGGTGTGCAGCGGGGTCCGTGCGGGTGGAGCGCAGGACACCGACAACCCAGCGCCAGGCTGCGCCGTCTGCGGCCAAGTGCGCGGCGCGGGCCAGGCGGGGCTTCCCCAGCCAGCGGGCGCCCCGCCCCGTCCCCGTGCGTCCCAGGTGACCCCAGGCCAGCCTCGACCCCGGCCCTTCGCTCTCCCACCCCGGCATACTGCGTCCTGGCCAAGCGCTTTGGATCACGGCCCTCCAAAGTCCATTTTACAACAGCCAGCCAGACCGACCGACCTACCTACCTACCTTCGTTCAGGTGTTTGAAGTTGGCAGGCAAGAAGCTGCTGTTGCTAAGAGAAAGTCCAACCGACCGGGTGACCCCGCCCTCGGCTAAGCGCCGGACAAACCCCTGCGGACAGCTCCAAACAATAGCTTCAAGTGCGCTCAAAACCCCAGCTGTGGTCACGCCTCGCGCTTTGCTGATCACCTTCCGAGCAAGCGGTGTCGGCTCTGAGCTGGGCTGCCCGCAGCTGTAGACGAGGCTGGGGGGCCCCAGCATGTAGGGACCCAGGCCTTGGCACCTACACTCCAAAAGGCTTGGGGCCCCGGGCACTGCCTTTCCGATTCAGAAGGACAAACCGGCCAAGAGCCTTGGTGACCTCGGGTAAATTCCACAGCAGGTGCCCACCAGCTTAGGAAGTGAGAGTGAGACGGGGGTCCCATGAAAGCACTGATAATGAGGTGCGGGCAGGTAGCCTGGGAAGGTTCTGCCCTAGAACAAAAAGACTTTCTAGCGCTCCACTGTTTCATTGCTTTGCTGAATCATAGGAAATGTTATTATTGTCTGTTAGTGGTGGGCTTACAAGAGAACTAACTTATTTATACTATTCTGCTTTCCTTCTTTTTGTAATAACTGTATATGCTTTAATATTTAGGAAAAAATGCATAAAGTTGATCTGAAAACTCTCTGGATCCTCCCTTCTCAGGGTCCTGTGCCGTGTATGTAGTATCTGTTGCCTATCTTTCCAAAGGACTCAACCAGCGGGGAAAATGGATTAAAGCAAAATGTTTGTCCTATCAAAATATGCATAGCCCTTTTAATAACAACTTTCAGGCCAGGTAAACACACATGGAGCCTCCCAGACTAACTGGGGAGATCACTGTGTCTGTCGCCAGGGGGTAGGATAACGCCTGCCCACCTGTCACCCAGGTGAAGATAGTGTGTACAGACATGTTTTCAGAAAGGTGAAGTGTTAGGTGAGTGGTGGTTTTCTGTTTCTCTCCCCACATATGGTGAACTAGTTTATGGTGATTCTTTTTTTTTTTTTTTTTCATTTTTCTGAAGCTGGAAACAGGGAGAGACAGTCAGACAGACTCCCGCATGCGCCCGACCGGGATCCACCCGGCACGCCCACCAGGGGGCGATGCTCTGCCCATCCTGGGCGTCGCCATGTTGCGACCAGAGCCACTCTAGCGCCTGGGGCAGAGGCCAAGGAGCCATCCCCAGCGCCCGGGCCATCTTTGCTCCAATGGAGCCTCGGCTGCGGGAGGGGAAGAGAGAGACAGAGAGGAAAGCGCGGCGGAGGGGTGGAGAAGCAAATGGGCGCCTCTCCCGTATGCCCTGGCCGGGAATCGAATCCGGGTCCTCCGCATGCTAGGCCGACGCTCTACCGCTGAGCCAACCAGCCAGGGCCTGGTGATTCTTGTTCACATTTCTGTTTGTAATGATGAGACAGCATTACAGATGAGAGAGTGTGTCTTTACCCTTGGTGACTTAGAGATGGTTTCTTCTTTCTCTTTCTCTTCCTCTTCCTTCTCCTTTCCTTTCTCATTCTCCCGCCTACCCATTCTGCAACTATGATTGATCTTAAGTATAACAACAGAGCCATAGCACACAAGCCTGGGGCAGGAAGCATCTCTCTCTCTGACTTCTCTGCCTTCTCCATCTTCTTAGTCCCTTCGTGGGGGACTGTCCCTTGGGAGAGGGGTGGAAAACACATCTTCCCAATCCTCCAGGTGGGTTTGACTTCACCTTCTGTGAGCTCCCATCTCAATGTAGGTAACATCCAAAGTCAGAGCTCCAGTCGCTTCTTATTTTTCTTAGGAAAATCTCAAATCTCAACTCATCATCGGGGTTTCCTGCTTACACTCTTAATACTGCTCTCATGCTACAGGAGCAGGAAAGTCTCTGTCCAGACAGGATCAATCCTCAGTGTAAGTTGCCCAGGGTGCACTTGTGGAGTCCAGGGTCCTGTGGACATTTCTGTGCTATTCCCTCTGCCTGCTGTTCCTTGGTGTCCAGATGCCCCTGCATTAGCCTGGGGACATTCCTGCCCTTCAGCCTCTTTCCTTCTTGCCCTTTGACCCTTTACCCTGTGGCTCCTACTATCCCCACAGGCAACTTTGCTTCTCAGGAGAAAAACAACTGTAAGGCAAACAACCTTTTTATAGTAGCAGCAGAGCATAACCCTGTGCAGTAGTGTGCTATAACCACAATAGTCTGTCCCATCTGTCCCCGCAAGAAAGACAAAGAGCATCCTGCCCCCCTGGTGACAGGTGATGAGGTGCAGAATGGTGGAAAAGAGCCCCACCCTGCCACCTGGTGCACTGTCTCATCCGCTTCCCCATCTCCCCACCCCTTGGCTGTGACAGCGCCATCATCATGCCACACAGATGGCTCAACCTGTCCATGTCGTCTCTAATGGCTATTCTGTGCTCTCGTCTTTTCTGTCCCCCTTCCTTGGCCAACATCTCCCTGTCTGATTCATTTGGTTGTGGAGGCCTGCCTCAGTTTCCTCCCAGGACTCCTCTTTGGCTAGGAGTCCTACACACAGAGGGGTCCTTCCCAGAGGACCCTGGCAGTCTCCTAACCCTCCCTGGAAGAACGCTTCTGTTCCGAAAAGAACCTGCCTACAGCCTGTTTAGAGCTCACGGACCACCAGCTCCAAGACCTCCTTCCCACGGCCTCTGAGCTTCCAGGCACTGCTGCCCTTCTCCTCTCTGGAACCTTCTCCAAGGGGTCAAACCAAGATTAATGATCATCTTCCAGCTTGGACCCAGGACTCTTCCAACTCTTCCAGTTAAAGTCTAAAGGGGGAACGTGGGCCAGCTCTGAGCCTCCAGACTCACAGTCTGTTTGCTTTATTTTTTATTTTTTGTATTTTTCTGAAGCTGGAAACGGGGAGAGACAGTCAGACAGACTCCGCATGCGCCCGACCGGGATCCACCCGGCACGCCCACCAGGGGCGACGCTCTGCCCACCAGGGGGCGATGCTCTGCCCCTCCGGGGGGTCGCTCTGCCACGACCAGAGCCACTCTAGCGCCTGGGGCAAAGGCCAAGGAGCCATCCCCAGCGCCCGGGCCATCTTTGCTCCAATGGAGCCTTGGCTGCGGGAGGGAAAGAGAGAGACAGAGAGGAAGGGCGGGGGGAGGTGGAGAAGCAAATGGGCGCTTCTCCTATGTGCCCTGGCCGGGAATTGAACCCGGGTCCCCCGCATGCCAGGCCGACGCTCGACCGCTGAGCCAACCGGCCAGGGCCTGTTTGCTTTATTTTTGAAGTAGATATTAAGATTTAAAAAAAAGGAGAGCTCTCATATGAAACATCTAGATTTCTGACTCTTTCACAAAACTCAAGAGTTCTAGAAATTTGATCTCCTCGGCAAGAATATGTAGCAGGTCCCCCTTGCTGAATGTCCTGCCTGATTCCATAGGGATTCCAAAGCCACTCATCTGGCTGCTTCTTCCATCTGCCCATATGCACACCAAAGGTCTCATTTCCTCCAACTGCTTCGTTCTTGATCACTAGTTGTGTGGCAGGTGCTCTTTGGTTGTGTCAGATGTGTCTGTTCTGTTTATCTTCTCAGGTCAGGGGTTGGGAACCTATGGCTCACGAGCCAGATGTGGCTCTTTTGATGGCTGCATCTGGCTCGCAGACAAATCTTTAATAAAAAAAAAATAATAACATTCAAAATATAAAACATTCTCATGCATGACAATCCATTCATTTCCTACCGCTCATGTTCATGGTTGCGGGTGGCTGGAGCCAATCACAGCTGTCCTCCAGGAAAACACCAAATTTTTATTGGATAATGTGTAACGTACATGGGTTGTTGTATGGCTCTCACAGAATTACATTTTAAAATATGTGACATTCATGGCTCTCTCAGCCAAAAAGTTTCCCAACCCCTGTCTTAGGTGGATGGTTCTTAGTTTTTCAGGATTGTTTGGAATCTGAGGAAAGCTCTGGCTCACCTCCCCAACCCCCACAGTACATGCATTTTATCTGCAACTCAGGAGACTTATGGACCCCTGATGTGCTAAGTGATTCGTGGTTGCCATGTTATGAACTGCTGGTTTAAGGCAAGGACTATCTTTTCCATAAAACACATTCAACTCTATGGCACCAATTCTATGGGCCCCTACTATGTACTCGGCTCATCAGAGGACACTAGTGCTGCTAGAATGGTGGACAGCAAGATTGCCCATTAAAATAGACATTTAAGCTGCCCTGTGCAAGTCCTTGGATGTTGGCACTAATTATTGGCACCCTGAAGTCACCAAAGGAACACAGTGTAGCTGGCTATGAACCCACTGGTTCAGGCATCACAGCTGCCCTTGCATTTGACAAATAACCACAACCTCCACCTTGTTATAGAAAGAGCACAAACCCAATTAAGAAAGCTTTTCCAAAAGAAATAACAGCAGTGGTTCCCGATCCTCTGCCTCTCTCCACCCCTTTGAGTTCTGGCATAGGGCTGTGCTGATAGCAACATGGGTAAATTAGTTACCGCCTAGAATGCTATTCATGGCTAAGAAGGAACACTGAATCTACAAGTACAATGTTTGTTTGACATTTGAATACAAACCTTGTTCTTTTTTTTTTTTTAACCCAAATGGCCCAGTTTACCCAGATTTTTGCATAAACCTTTTAAATGTTGTGGATGTAAATCACAAAGGTAACAGTATGCTGGGCTTTAGTCAGGCACAGAACGGGAGATACAGATAAAAGATCAGCATCTCCTCAGCTCCTTGCATGTGTAATATTATTGTGGTGTAGCTCCAATTCCTGATAACACAGAAGCACTGTTGTGGCCAGAGGCCCTGGATGCAAGAACATTGGTTGGCAAGCCTAAATTTAAAACCAGTGCAGGCAGCCTTTCTGAGAAGGTGAATGAAAGTCACTTTCTAGAAACGTCACTGTTTGTGGCCATCATCTTGTTTTTTTGTGTTTCAACTAGACCTTCGGCCTGGATTAACGTGGGTTGCTGTCTGTCTTCCACAAGGAATGAATGAATGAGCGAAGAAATTGCAGGCAGTCTCTGGCGTGATTCAGAGGAGGATGAGAGGAATCAAAAGGAGTAAATTCCAAAATCCCATTAAGTACAAAATTTATAAACAGTGAAAAGATTTTGATTACAACCTCGAGCTTCAGAATGAATCCTTATTCTATTTAATGCCCTAATCTGAACTTGGACCTCTTTCCTTAGAATTTTTCTCAATAAGTAAATTTCCTCTTTGATGACTAATCAGTCCAGTTCCATATTTACAGAGTTCCTATATGGGCAGGGTGTAGGGCGCCCAATCCAATGCGTGTCTAAATTTCCCAGCTTGCAGAATAGAGCGAAAATGCCCACTCCCCTCTCACCAAGCTCCCCCCTCCAATACACGCGAAAACTTTCTGAGAGAAGTGGTCTTTTCTCCCTGTTGGGGAACAGCTGTGCAGGTTTCAACAGCACAAAGTATCATCTTTGACCCCCACCTCCACAGTGTTCCCATTCTTCTCTTTCCATTCTTGCGGTCCCGAGCAAAGGCCAGCACACATCAGCGTTTTCTGGGACTCTAACAGGAGTTCCCAGGCTGATTGCTTGGGCTAATCTAGCGCTCCTTACCTGCCCCTGAGTGGCCCATTTCACCATGCCTCCTTTTCTGTTTCACGTGTCAGGAATCCACGGTCATTCTGGCTCTCTGCATGAACGGAGTGGGCTCTGCAAACTGATTTGTCTTCCTGATCTCTATTCTGACCAGCGAGGAGCCCTGCACATAAGAGGGGATTCATAGATTATTTCTTGATTGGATGACTGTGATAGGAGCGACACTCTTTTCTGGACCAGCTGTGGACCAGACCTGGGGGTGCCTGGGCCTGACAGAACCTCAGTGAACACTTGTTGAGTCGAGCAGCTGACTTTAATGAGACATTGGAGCTCGGACATTTGGACGAGAAAGGTAAGTGGGAGGAAGTGTGAATGACAGCATACAAATGAAAAGCCATTGTTGTGACAGCAGACCAGACCTTCACTCCTCTGATTGTTTTTTTGCAAATTACAAAATGCTCAAGGTATCATAGACATTACATATTTGGGAAGGGAATTGTCTTTAACAAATGCCATGATTGTCCAGTGATCTATTTCTCTTGGCAGATAAAGGATTCCAAAAGCTAAAATGGGATCGACTCTGGAGTCCTGTGGGGGGGTACAGGCTCTGCAGGTAACCATCCACTTGCCAAGCCTGAGCTGAAGCCCTTGGACTCTTCGTTTCTATTTTACTCACTTGTCACTTGGGGAGATAAGAATGCCTGCTCCATTTGACTCATTGTGTCACTGCAAGGAAGTCAAATAGCTCCTTTAAATCTTCGCACTGCAAGCCAGTGAATTGAAAGTGGAATGATAAGGAAGAGTGTTTTGGATAAGACAGCTTAATGAGTTCATGCCTCACTCCATCCCTCAGCTCTGAATGCAGAGCCACAGATAAGGTATAAAAATAGAATGCTAAAGAGAGCTGTCTGGCTCAGCAGATACAGAAGAACTGCTGCTGGAAGCCTCTGACCCAATGGGCTCTTTGTCTGCAGTCAACAGGGAGTTTGGCTCCTGTGGGGCAAACGCAAGGTGCAAACACAGCAGGAGGCGGCCAGAAACCCAGAACTTTGCTTGAAGTGGGGGAACTGGGGTGGGAGCCCTGAAACAAGGAAACCATGGCTTCTCCTTGTCTAAAACCAACATTTTAGGAGAATGAGGCCTGAAATGTGGAGCTGGAGACCCAGTCACCAGCCAAACACTGAGCCTCGTTACATACTGGCCTGATGAAGGCATGGATGTCCCCAGGTTCACTATGGGATGAAAACCCCAAAATACTATTAGAAAATCTGGTCTGGGATGGAATCCCAATAGTTTGTGGTGCAAGCTATCACAAACTATTGGCCAGGGAAGGGCTGGCTGTGTGGGGTGGAGGTAGGAGGGCAGAAAAGTGAAAAGGAAAATACAAAAATCCACTCAAATGAGCCTAATAATAAAAATCCTAAAACATGTGGGAAAAAAATCTGATATTAAAGGTGGGAAAAAAATCCTTGACTCATTTTATAAAACTAGAACAGTCTGACACCAAACCACACAATGATAAGACAAAAAAGGAGCATTGCTAGTCAACATCAATCTGAAATATAGATGCAAAGATGCTGGATAAAATATTAGCAAACTGGGTTCAGCAGTTCTAAAATAAACACAATATCATAACGAAGGTGGGTTTCTCCAGGAATGCCAGGTTGGTTTAATATGGTAATAATACAAAATAAAAATCAATGGACATAATTAACATATGAGTAGTATTAATATTAATATTATGATCTTATGGTTAACTTCATATGTCAACTTGGCTGGGCCACACAGTGCCCAGATACTTCTTCAAACATTATTCTGGGTCTTTCTATGAGGACATTTTGGGATGAGATTAACATTGACATCTATAGGCTGAGTAAAGCTAATTGCCCTCTACAATGTGGGTGGGTCTTACCCAATCAGTTGAAAACCCGAATAGAATCAACATTGACTCTCTCTGAGTAAGAGAGAATTCTCCTGCCTAATCATCTTTGAAATGGGATGTAGGTTCTTCCTGGTTTTACAGCAGCCCACTGGTCTTCAAACTGCCAACCTCCAATTCCTTAAAATAAGCCTCTTTATATATGTATATAATATATACATATTATATGTGTTATATATATACATATAATATATGTCATATATATATACATATTGTTCTCTAACTTAGCAGGTGGATGGATTCTAAGGTAACAATATTAACATAAGAAAAAGTAAAAATTCAGGTGATTAATAAGATATAAAAGTCACCACAGTTTATTAAAGGAAACACTGTGCCAGGAAGATATTACAATGATAGGTTTGCATGTACCTAACTGCACAGACTCAGAAATACAAAACAATGCTGGCAGATGTGCAATAAACTGGGGTGTCTACATGAAGAGGAATTGGGTTGTGAGGAGAAGTTTAACACATTTCTCTCAGAAACTGATTGACTTGCCCCCTTCTAAAAATAGTAGTAAGCATAAAGAATATTTAAGCGATAGAATTAACAAGCTTTTTTGAGTAGATATACAGACAGAACCCTGCTGCCAATTAACAGAGAAGGTGCATTCTTTACACGTACCGTAAAGCCTTTTAAAAAAAATGGCCATGGGCCCTGGCCAGTTGGCTCAGTGGTAGAGCGTCAGCCTGGCGTGCAGGAGTCCCAGGTTCAAATCCCGGCCAGGGCACACAGGAGAGGCACCCATCTGCTTCTCCACCCCTCCCCCTCTCTTTCCTCTCTGTCTCTCTCTTCCTCTCCCGCAGCCAAGGCTCCATTGGAGCAAAGTTGGCCCAGGCACTGAGGATGGCTCTGTGGCCTCTGCCTCAGGCACTAGAATGGCTCTGGTTGCAACAGAGCAATGCCCCAGATGGGTATAGCACCCCCACCCATGGGTGTGCCTCGTGGATCCTGGTTGGGTGCATGCGAGAGTCTGTCTGACTGCCTCCCCGTTTCCAACTTCAGAAAAAATACAAAAAAAAATGGCCATGTTTGAGGTCACAAGAGAAGCCCCAGCAAACTTTTAAGTATCAATTGTATATCAACTGAATTCTATGAGCAAAATACACTTAAATTATAAATGGGTGTGTGCAGCTCTGACCAGAGGGGTAGGACCTGACACAGTGACATATAATAGCCATAGGGTCCCAGCATTTTACCTCTGCTTGTCCCCACTTCCTGCAAGAGAAAGAAAGAGGGCCCTGGCCAGGTAACTCAGTTGGTTAGAGTGTCATCTGATATCCCAAGGTTGTGGGTTTGATCCCCAGTCAGGACACATACAAGAATCAACCAATGAACACATAATAAATGTAATAAGAAATCAATGTTATTCTCTCTCTTTTTCTGTCTTTCTTCCTCTTTCTCTAAAATCAATCAATAAATAAAATAAAATAATTTTTTTATTGATTTCAAAGAGAGGAGAGAGTGAAGAGGGGAAGGAACAGGAAGCATCAACTTGTAGTAGTTACTTCTCATATGTGCCTTGACCAGGCAAGCCCAGGGTTTCAAACCAGCAATCTGAGCATTCCAGGTCAATGCTGTATCCACTGCGCCACCACAGGTCAGGCTTCAATACACTTTTAAAAAATATTAGAGGTCAAGAACTTGTAACAGAAATAAGATGCCATGGATGTGCTCATCAGTGGACTGGACATGGATGAGGAAAGACTCTCTGATGATATATCAATAGAAACTTCCAAAACTTAAAAGTAAAGGGGAAAAACCAGAATATAATATCCAAGAATGACAAAAGGTGTAACACATACATAATGGGAAAGCCAGAAGGAAAAGAAAGAGAGAAAGGAACAGAAGAAATATTTGGAAAAAAAAAATGACTGGGAATTCCCCATACTAATGTCAGACACCAAACCACAGACCCAGGAAGCTCAGAGAATACTAGAGAAATAAATGCCAAAAAAATACACCTGAGTGTATTTCAAACTGTTGAAAGTCAAAGATAAAGAAAAAAATCTTTTAAGAAGCCAGGGGTGGGGGAAGGGCTTACCTGTAGAGGAGCAAAAATAAGAATTAGATTTTACTTCTTAGAAACCACACAAGCAAAAAGAGAATGGAATGACATATCTAAAGTGTCAAGAGAAAAAAAAATCATCAACCTAGAATTCTATATCCTGTGAAATCCTTCTAAAGTAAAGGAAAAATAAAGATCCCCAGACACACAAACATTGGGAGACTTTGATAAAAACTTTTACTTTTATCATTCATAATTGAGCTAACTGTAACAGTTTGTTTAAAATAATACATAATAGCAACCATGTATTAGATCAGGGGTCTCCAAACTTTTTACACAGGGGGCCAGTTCACTGTCCCTCAGACCGTTGGAGGGCCGGACTATAAAAAAAACCTATGAACAAATTCCTATGCACACTGCACATATCTTATTTTAAAGTAAAAAAAAACAAAACAGGAACAAATACAATATTTAAAATAAAGAACAAGTACATTTAAATCAACAAACTGACCAATATTTCATTGGGAACTATGCTCCTCTCACTGACCACCAATGAAAGAGGTACCCTTCCAGAAGTGCGGCAGGGGCCGGATAAATGGCCTCAGGGGGCCGCATGTGGCCCGTGGGCCGTAGTTTGGGGACCCCTGTGTTAGACGATTATGGCTTCTCTATAGGTAAAATGAAGAGCAGTTATGATACATGGGATGAAAGGAAGAATTAGGAATATTTTGTTATTATAAGTACTTGCACCACTCAAAATATAGTGTTATTTGAAAGTGGATTTGGCGGGCCCTGGCCGGTTGGCTCAGCGGTAGAGCGTCGGCCTGGCGTGCGGGGGACCCGGGTTCGATTCCCGGCCAGGGCACATAGGAGAAGCGCCCTTTTGCTTCTCCACCCCCCCCCTCCTTCCTCTCTGTCTCTCTCTTCCCCTCCCGCAGCAGAGGCTCCATTGGAGCAAAGATGGCCCGGGCGCTGGGGATGGCTCCTTGGCCTCTGCCCCAGGCGCTAGAGTGGCTCTGGTCTCGGCAGAGCGACGCCCCGGAGGGGCAGAGTGACACCCCAGAGGGGCAGAGCATCGCCCCCTGGTGGGCAGAGCTTCGCCACTGGTGGGCGTGCCGGGTGGATCCCGGTTGGGCGCATGCGGGAGTCTGTCTGTCTCTCCCCGTTTCCAGCTTCAGAAAGAAAAAAAAAAAAAAAAAAAAGAAAATCAAGGCCCTGGCCGGTTGGCTCAGCGGTAGAGCGTCGGCCTGGCATGCAGGGGGACCCGGGTTCGATTCCTGGCCAGGGCACATAGGAGAAGCGCCCATTTGCTTCTCCACCCCCCCTCCTTCCTCTCTGTCTCTCTCTTCCCCTCCCGCAGCCAAGGCTCCATTGGAGCAAAGATGGCCCGGGCGCTGGGGATGGCTCCTTGGCCTCTGCCCCAGGTGCTAGAGTGGCTCTGGTGGAGGCAGAGCGACCCCCCGGAGGGGCAGAGCATCGCCCCCTGGTGGACAGAGCCTCGCCCCTGGTGGGCGTGCCGGTGGATCCCGGTCGGGCGCATGCGGGAGTCTGTCTGTCTCTCCCCATTTCCAGCTTCAGAAAAATACAAAAAAACAAAACACACACAAAAAAAAAAAAGAAAAAAAGAAAGTGGACTTGGATTAGTTGTAAATATGTATGGCAAATTCTATAAAGCCACTAAAAAAATTTTTTTTAAAGTGTAACCATTATGCTAAGAAAAAGAAAAAATAGAATCATAAAATGCTCAATTAAAACCACAAATGCAGCCTGACCAGGCGGCGGCGCAGTGGATAGAGCGTTGGACTGGGATGTGGAAGACCTAGGTTCGAGACCCGGAGGTCGCCAGCTTGAGCATGAGCTCATCTGGTTTGAGCAAAGCTCACTTGCTTGGACCCAAGGTCGCTGGCTCAAGCAAGGGGTTACTCGGTCTGCTGAAGGCCCACAGTCAAGGCACATATGAGAGAGCAATCAATGAACAACTAAGGTGTCGCAACAAAAAACTAATGATTGATGCTTCTCATCTCTCCGTTCCTGTCTGTCTGTCCCTGTCTATCTCTCACTCTGACTCTCTCTCTGTCACTGTAAAAAAAAACAAAAAAAACCCACAAATGCAGAAAATGAGTAGAAGACAAAAAAATAGAAATAAATAACAAAGGCGATGAATAGCAAACTAAAAAAAATGGCAGATATTAATCCAACTATATCAATAATCAATTTAAATGTCGATGGTCTAAACCCCTGGTCAGCAAACTGCAGCTTGTGAGCCACATGTGGCTCTTTGGCCTCTTGAGTGTGACTCTTCCACAAAATACCATGTGCGGGCGCTACCTCGATAAGGAATGTCCCTACTATATAGTTTAAGTTTAAAAAATTTGTCTCTCAAAAGAAATTTCAATTGTTGTACTGTTGATATTTGGCTCTGCTGACTAATGAGTTTGCTGACCACTGATCTAAACACACAGAGAAAAGATAGAGATTGTCAGAGTGGATCAAAAAACAAGATACAACTATAAGTTGTCTATAAGAAATGAACTTTATTGGCCCTGGCCGGTTGGCTCAGTGGTAGAGTGTCAGCCCAGTGTATGGATGTCCCATGTTCGATTCCCGGTCAGGGCACATAGGAAAAGCACCCATCTGCTTCTCCACCTTTCCCTCTCTCCTTTCTCTCTCTCTCTCTTCCCCTCTCACAGCCAAGGCTTCATTGGACCAAAGTTGGCCTGGGCACTGAGATGGCTCCATGGCTTCCACCTCAGGTGCTAGAATGGCTCTGGTTGCAAAGGAGCAATGCCCTAGATGGGCAGAGCATCACCCCCTAGTGGATATGCCAGGTGGATGCCGGTCGGGCGCATGCGGGATTCTGTCTCTCTGTCTCCCTGCTTCTCACTTCAGAAAAATAAAAAATATAAAAAAAAATTATAAAAAAGAAATCAACTTTAAATGTAAAGATGAATATAGATATAGAAAGTAAAGGAATGAAGAAAGATACATTATGCTAACACTAACCAAAAAAAACCAGAGCAGCTTATTAATTTCAGACAGAGCAGTCTTCAGAGCAAGGAGAGTTATCAGAGACAAAGGGGCATTACATAATGATTAAGGAATCAATTCTCCAAGAAGGTATAGCCATCCATAGTATATATGTGCCTAACAACAGAGCAACAAAATACATAAGGTGAACCTAATAGGAATGCAAGGAAAAAGACATGAATCCACTACAATAACTGGAGACTTCAACACTCCCCAATCAGAAAATGAACAGATTCAGCAGGCAGAAAATTAGTAAGGATGTAGTTGAACTCAATAACACCTTTAATCAACTGCATATAATTGAATTTATAGAATATTTCAAGATATAGTATAAATACACATATTTTGTGCTCTGTCATCTGAAAGGGCCTACAAGAAATGACACTCATTAACAACATGCCTCATCACCTAGATCGTGGTTTCTAATACTATTTATTCTTCAATAAAGGGCACCAGGGCTCCTTGGAGAAATGATTGGTTCTAGGACTAGCACAGGAAATACACAAGATGAGCCTGGAGAATCTGGTGGTACCAGAAAGTCAGGAAGTGCTCATGACAAAACACTGATGGAGGTCTGTTAAAGGTGGGCAGGAGGCCCTGGCCGGTTGGCTCAGTGATAGAGCGTCAGCCTGGCATGCAGAAGTCCTGGGTTCGATTCCTGGCCAGGGCACACAGGAGAGGCGCCCATCTGCTTCTCCACCCCTCCCCCTCTCCTTCCTCTCTGTCTCTCTCTTCCCCTCCCGCAGCCAAGGCTCCATTGGAGCAAAAGATGGCCTGGGCACTGGGGATGGCTCCTTGGCCTCTGCCCCAGGCGCTAGAGTGGCTCTGGTCGCAACAGAGCTACGCCCCGGATGGGCAGAGCATCGCCCCCTGGTGGGCGTGCCAGGTGGATCCTGGTCGGGCGCATGCGGGAGTCTGTCTGACTGCCTCCCTGTTTCCAGCTTCAGAAAAATACAAAAAAAAAAAAAAGGTGGGCAGGAGCTGGCTGAAGGTACTCTCAATGTTTAAGGCTGGAAGTTTTGAGCGACAAAATAAAGTAGCATTGGACTATAGCCTAAAGTATGAAGTTGGTAGCCACAAGTCCACACTGTTATAAATGAATGACTGAATTAATAAATGAGGAAGAAGAAACACATTTCCCTTGAAAAAGGGTTCCAAATAATTTACCGAGGCACTCTGCCTCCAAAGAGAGGGAGGAAGACTCCCCGCCACGCTGTTAGTGTCAGCTGTGCATAATGACTTCTTTCCAAATGGTACAATACAGAGAAAGAGAGAAAAAGTAGATTTACAGTGGAGACACCTGACAAACACTACCTCAGGGTAGTGCGCAGGGCCACCACCAACAGTCACAAGTCATATTGACAGTTTGTACACTTATAACAATATGATGAAAATAGCACTTCACCTCTGTGGTCTTCCAACAACCTGTGACCCCAGTCTTGTCATGACAACACCATGAGACAAATCCCAGTAGTGGGGCACCCCACAGAATTCCTGAGCAGTTCTCTCATCCAAGGGACTGACATGGCCACGAGGAGCGTGAAGACACCGGACAAGTAAATGTAGCGTAGGATCTCGGAGCAGAAGAACAGGACATTGGGAAAGACTAAGAAAATCAAAAGGAGTTATGAACTTTGTTACTGAGGTATCAATGTTGGTTCATGAATCGCATGTCAACAGCAGGGGGAAACCGGATGTGAGGTATACAGGAACCCGCTGTACTATCGTCTCACTTTTTCTGAAAATTTAAAACTTCTAAAAAAAAAAGTCCATTAAAAAGAAAATAATGTAAAGTGAACAAGCTACTACTATACAGAAACATGTATAAATCTCTCAAATATAAAGGCAAGCAAAATAAACCCAACAGACTATGTGATTCCTTCTATGTAGAATTTTTAAACTGGCAACTATGGCGAGAAGTTAGCAAAGGGCTTCCTTTGGAAGAGTAGAGCAGATGGTTATAGGATGGTGTCATGTGAGGGGCTTCTGGGGTGCGAATATCACTCTATTTCTTGATCCAGGTGGTGGTGCCATGGATTGTTCACTGTATTCATTAAATTAGATGATACTATTTATGTTCTTTTCTATACAATACAGCCAGCCACCACAACAGAAAGAAAAGGAGAATGCAGAAAGAATGAACCCAGAATGTGCATCCAAAAAAACCAAAAAAAAAAACAAATCCAAACAATGTTGGGTTTGAAAAAGTAATTTGCCAAAGAGTACCTAAAATGTACCAGCTTTTCGAATGTACCATCAGTAACATAAACTATGTTTTGCTTACAGACTTATAAAATTTTAGTCTAAGTATAAAGACACACATGGGATTATAAATAATGAATTCATGATAACAGTTGCCTCTGCAGAGGGAAGAAGGGAAATGAAATCAGGGATGGGGGACAGAGGGTCTCACTTCCACCAGTAATGTTTATGTCTGTGAATAAAATATCTGGCATGCATATTGCAAAATGTAAAGCTGTGATCCAGTTGGGTTCATGCTATTATTATTCTCTATTTTTAAAATATATATATATTTGTGTACACACACACACACTCACACTCACACTCACATACCCCTATAGGAACATGGTACACCTGGGAAAATTAACAAGCACCTTGCGATCAATGCTCAGTCCCTGTGTTGCTGAGGAAGAAAGGCTTCATAGACCCTTTGCAGGATAGAAACCACTGGCTTCTCCTTTCTCAGGAGGACCTCTAACTCAGAGGAATGACCTCTGTGTTTCACCAGGTCCTTGTTAACACTGTATCTGTCGTGAAATGCAATCACCAAGTTTCCTGGAGGCTAAATTACGTCTGCTGACAAGACTCCTGAGACCCACTGGGAGCGGTCAGATGGCTAAGGTCAATGACAAACTGACCCAGGGCTTGTCCGCTCACTCCACAGCATGAGCAGGGCTGTCTCACAGTGCAAGCGAGACGAGAGAGGGTTTGAACAAGGCCAGCTGCAGAGGAGAGGAGACACAAACAGCTCTGAGGACGTTTGAGGTGGCACTGTCCAAAGCTGCCAAATGGATAATGCAGCTGAGCCCCCCAGGTGATGCAGGAAGCCAGGGAGGTCAGCTTGGGCTGACCCAAGCAGTGTGGGGCAGCTGGAGCCAGGAGCTGAGACAAGGACCTGGGAAAATTGAGCACTTGGTTTTTAGTACAAGTGACATCTGAGGTGACTTTTGAAGTCCAAGTCCAGAAGTGGGCAATTGTGTGTTGAATCTGGATGGTTTGACCCCATTGTGAGGGTTTTTGCCTCATTACCAGGTGTGAATACTGACATCTGTCTTTCTGGAAACTGACTTAAAGATGACAGGCACCTAAGAGCAGAGAGAAGAGGAAAAGGCCAACCTTGAGCGACGGTGACAAGGTTGAAGCCCCTCTTGAATCCGTTTCAGACTCTTTCCCTTCCTCCTGGTCCTGTTGCCCTCACCCCTGCCCACGCCCAGGTGGCTTGCACCTGGATCGCCCCACAATATCCTGCCTACTCTCCTGACCTTGCTCCTCTCCTGCCTACTCTCCTTGCTTGCTCTCCACTAGGCCGCCAGAGGATCTTCCAAAATCCCAAATCTTACTGTCCCTTTCCCACTACAAAGTTTCAAAGGTCTCCCTCTGCTCAAATTCTCCAGACTTCCCCAAGTGTCATGGGAGGGAGATCACAGCAGAGTGGGACCAGGCAAGTTGAGGTTATTCACTGTAATAAGTTACCACCAGTGGTGGAAATCAAATAATTTAACGACCGGTTCTCCACCTTAATGACTGTTTTAAGTATAAATAAAGATATACACGGTAGAGCGTCGGCGTAGCGTGCGGAGGACCTGGGTTCGATTCCCGGCCAGGGCACACAGGAGAAGCACCCATTTGCTTCTCCACCCCTCCGCCGCGCTTTCCTCTCTGCCTCTCTCTTTCCCTCCCGCAGCCAAGGCTCCATTGGAGCAAAGATGGCCCGGGCGCTGAGGATGGCTCTGTGGCCTCTGCCTAAGGCGCTAGAGTGGCTCTGGTCGCAACATGGCGACGCCCAGGATGGGCAGAGCATCGCCCCCTGGTGGGCAGAGCATCGCCCCTGGTGGGCGTGCCGGGTGGATCCCCGTCGGGCGCATGCGGGAGTCTGTCTGATTGTCTCTCCCTGTTTCCAGCTTCAGAAAAATGAAAAAAAAAAAAAAAGATATACCAAAAGGTAGTTTATTATTTCATGCATACTTAAATAAGAACAATAGAAGAGGTACACGAAACTAGATTATGAATTCTAAAATATTAATGAAAAGAATTAAATAATACCTGACAAAAAACAACAGAACTTGTTGTGGACCGTAAATGGCAAAAAGCCATTGTAGATTCAAGGCTTAGCAAAAGGCTAAGTTCTCCCCCCTTCACCTCCATATTGGCTATGATGCTGAGTATTTGCACCCACTCTACTTGCTTCCTTGGAAGCAATATACATGCCCTTCCTCTGACTCTTTGTTTGTTTCAGATGTTGGTAGATTTCACTAATGCATCCTGTTTTTGCCTTGGGAGAGTTCCTGTATTAGCTTTGGATGTGCAACTTTGTATCAAGGTCCTTGATTTGCATATGGCTATATAATAAAGGGAACTGGGGCTATGGGGCACTCGGATACTGCCAAGCATTTTGAAGAGTCCTTCCAGCCCCATTGTTTTTGTTTTGATAAGTGTGTTTCCTTAATTCCGCACCGTTATTAGGAGCCGCGCTGGTCTGCGGCAAGTGGTGCCTGAACAGACGACTTGAGTACGAAGAAACTAAAACTGAAGGAAGGTGACAGAACTCCCCAAAGTGAAGTGCGCACAGTGAGTAAAGAAAAGTTTTTGGGGAAAGTGTAGTCGGGAGTAAGAGATTATGGGACAGATAGGGTAAAAAATAAGGGACTTTTATGTAGAAATGTTTCCGTATGAAGACAAATCGTTGTCTGAAGAGTATTAGGGTGAGCTGGAAACAGAGGGATGTGAATACAAGGATAACTTGGAGTCTGAGGATGACTTGGGGGATGAAAAATCTGTGGCTATGGCTGCCTTAGCCGCAGGGCCTCCGCTGCCCTCAGCTCCTTCCTACATTCAACCCTCTGCTCCTCCGTTCCCTTATCAGGCTGATTGCGGAGTCTATAGCTCAAAATCTGAGAAATCCCCTCTCCAACAATCTATAGACCAGGTTCGAAATGTAGGGGAAACAATAAATGATGGCTTTACCCGTTTTCCTGTTGTAGAAATACAGGATGATACAGGGAGACTAGTGCGAGAACATAAACCTATACATTTTAGAACTCTGAAAGAGCTTAAACTTGCTTGTGTTCAGTATGGGCCTACTGCCTCTTTTTCACTTAGTTTATCAGATATTATTAGTACAAAGGCTCTTCCCCCAAATGACTGGAAGGTGATTGCTTGTGCTTGTCCCTCCGGGGTGATTATTTGCTGTGGAAGTTGGACTTTCTTGAGAATGGATAGGAGACTCAGGTATTAGGAAAATTACAGCTTTTCCTGTTATGGTCTGATTTTCTTTAATGTTTTAACTACAATCTTCTGAACTATCATTTTGTTTCTTTCTTATTCTTTGCCTGGAAATTGAGGCAGGGGACCTGTGTTGGATCTGACTATAGAAAATATCCCAGCAGCTGCCAAGAGCAAATTTTCTTGGGGAGATTTTGTTTAGTCACATCCTTCAGTCCCTCTGTCAGAAAATGCCCTGACTAATATCAGGCAGGCATCTTTCTAATCTGGATGTGCTCTGAAATCCCGGGTTTCTCTCTGGTTTGTCTGGTTCGTCTAATTCTTGTTTCTGTTTAGTCTTTGTTTAATGTTGTCTAATATGTGTCTGTTTTTAAGGCCTGAATTAAGTTCTTTTTTTTTTTGCATGCAAAAATTGGAAATGCTGGCTCTAATATTTAGAAAAAATAGAATGTTTTTAGAACTTGTAAGGAGTGCTTATTTAAATTTAAATAGAATAGAATGTAGATCCTTAAGACTTACTGATTTGGTTAGTGCATTGTGAGGTGTGTTCAGAGTGTTCAGGAGCCAAATAGCAATTTAAGTATTAGGATTAATCAAAGTTACGTTATACTTGTGTTTTTTGTGTGTAAATTATCTTGTTTATGTGTAAGGTTATACTCAGTTAGGCAAAACAAAGGAATTGAGCAAAATGAAGCAGGGCCCTAATAAGTTATTTCAAGAATTGGTCTCATGGCTAATTCAAGCAGTTAGAAAAATAGTATAAGGATGCTAATTCTGCTTCTCAGGCCCCAAGGAAATTGGTGATTTGGCTCCTCTGATTTTGCCAATTGGATTTAAAAAATAGGTCAGGAACACCCTGAAATGGAACTAACAATACAAGGGCGTAAATTTAAAGGGCTTTTAGATACTGGAGCTGATGTATCTGTTGTTGCTAAGCTACATTGGCCTCCTTCCTGGCCCACTCATGTAGCAGCCACAGAATTACAAGGTATGGGGCAGAGTAAATCCCCTCAACAAAGTTCTAGTTTTTTATAATGGGAAGATGAAGAAGGTCATTCTGGATTTTTTCAGCCTTATGTGCTCCCTGGATTGCCAGTTAATTTGTGGGGTACAGATGTTTTGAAAAATATGGGAGCATTGCTTGTCAGTCCTAATAATTTAGTCAATACTCAAGTGCTTAATCAGGAATTTTTGCCCACTAAGGGACTAGGGAAAGAACAGTGGGGAATTCTCACCCTAATAGAAGTGGCACCTAATACCAGAAGGTGTGGATTAGGATATCAAAATTTAGCATAGGGGCCTTGGTAGCTCCTGCTACCCCAATAATGCCTTGTGCAGACCCAATTACTTGAAAATCAGACAGTCCTGTCTGGGTAGACCAATGGCCCCTTTCTCAGGGGAAACTTAAGGCAGCTGCTCAATTGGTACAAGAGCAGTTACAGCTTGGGCACATTGAACCATCTAACAGTCCATAGAATACGCCTATATTTGTCATTAAAAAAGAAATCAGGAAACTGGAAGCTATTACAAGATTTGAGAGCAATAAATAAGACTATGGAAATTATGGGTCCTCTCCAGCTAGGACTTTCTTCTCCTACTGCCATTCCATGGAATTATCACCGTGTAGTTGTTGACTTGAAGGACTGCTTTTTTACTATTCCTTTAAGCCCTCAGGATTGCAAGCGTTTTGCATTCAGTGTTCCTTCACTTAATTTCCAGGCTCCCATGGAGCGATACCAGTGAAGAGTTTTGCCTCAAGGTATGGCTAACAGTCCTACCTTGTGCCAAAAATATGTTTCTCAAGCTATCTCTCCAGTACGAAGGCAGCACCCTAAGATGTACATAATTCATTATATGGATAATATTCTTATTGCTCACCCAGATAAAGACACTGTGTTGACCATTTTGCAACAATTAGAATATTCTCTGAAAGAATCAGGACTTTATATAGCTCCTGAAAAGGTACAGCAATCTTTACCTTTTCTTATTTAAGACAAATTATTGAGGGACAACAAATTCGCCCACAGAAAATAGAAATCAGGACAGATCATTTGTGAACTTTAAACGATTTCCAGAAACTGTTAGGAGACATTAATTGGCTTAGACCTTCCTTGAAATTAACTACTGGGGAACTGAAGCCACTTTTTGATATTCTTAGAGGCTCAGCTGAACCAGCTTCTCCCCAGCTACTTACAGCTGCGGGACAACAAGCTTTAAAGCTTGTAGAAAAGGCCTTGCAGCAAGCACAATTAAAATGCATAAATCCTGAAGAATCAATTGCCTTACTAATTTGTCCCTCGAGTTACACTCCAACGGGACTATTGTGGCAAGCTTCAGGTCCTATTGAATGAATTCATTTAGCTGTTACTCCTAAGAAAGTTTTATCTCCATATTTTTATTTTGTCGCCTCCTTGATTATCAAGGGGCGTAGGCGACTCTTACAGCTTAATAGGTTTTAAGCCTCAGACTGTTGTTGTTCCTTTTTCAAAGGATCAACAACAATGGCTCTGAGAAACTTCCACAAAATGGCAAATCGGGCCCTGGCCGGTTGGCTCAGTGATAGAGCATCGGCCTGGCGTGCAGGAGTCCCAGGTTCGATTCCCAGCCAGGGCACACAGGAGAAGCGCCCATCTGCTTCTCCACCCCTCCCCCTCTCCTTCTTCTTTATCTCTCTCTTCCTCTCCCGCAGCCAAGGCTCCATTGGAGCAAAGTTGGCCCGGGCACTGAGGATGGCTCCATGGCCTCTGCTTTAAGCACTAGAATGGCTCTGGTTGCAACAGAACAACGCCCCAGATAGGCAGAGCATCTCCCCCTGGTGGGGGTGCCGGTGATCCCGGTCGGGTGCATGTGGGAGTCTGTCTGACTGCCTCCCTGTTTCCAGCTTCAGAAAAATACAAAAAAAAAAAAAAAAAAAAAGGCAAATCGCTTTTGCAAATTTTATAGGCCAAATTGATTCTCACTACCCAGCTAATAAAATAGTTTAATTTTCATTAATTACTACATTTGTATTTTCTAAAACAATTGTTAATGAGCCCATTCCTGAAGCACCTACATTCTTTACTAATGGGTCCAACTCAGGAATAGCAGGCTTAATAATCAATGGACAAGTTTATACTGAAACAGTCACCTTAAAATCAGCTCAAAGAGTAGAATTACAAGCCATTATCATGGCTTTTTAGCATTTGCCATATTTTTCCTTTAATCTATATACAGTCAGCAAATTTTTTACTTATGGTTGTTTCCACTATAGAGACTATTGTCTTAGGGACAACTACTGATGAACTATTCCAGCAATTTCTCCTTCTTCAAAGACTTGTACATCAACATAGAGCTCCATGTTTTATAGGACATATTCAAGCTCACTCCATGCTCCATGGAGCTTTAGCACAAGGGAATACCCTTGTTGATCAAACTACCTAAAAGAAAATTATTGGAGCAACCATGACAGATCAAACAATCCAGTCTCATACTATTTACCACCAGAACGCTACAGCCCTATGTAAAGTTTCAACTTTCTCGGGAAGCAGCACGGCAGATTGGTAAATCCTGTCCGAGGTGTCCTATACTACAGTCTGTCCCTTCATTTGGAGTTAACCCTCAAGGACTCCTACCAGAACAACTTTGGCAAATGGATGTTTACTCATACACCTTCACTTGGCAAACAGTCCTTTGTCCACGTTACAGTGGATATTTATTCTGGATTCATAGTAGCCTCTGCCAGAACAGGAGAGGCTGCTAAGCATGTTATAGCTCATTGTCTGTATGCATTTTCTATTATTGGACTTCTTGATGTGATTAAAACTGACAATACTCCTGCATATGTAGCAAAAGCATTTACTGTATTTTGTAAACCTTTCAAATTATGGGTATTTCTTAAAATCTTGAAAGTCAAGGTATTAAACTGTACCCAGCAAATATTTAAGGTCAGTTTTAAAAATATAAAAGGGGGAGTCATATCCTGGAATTCCTGCAAATCTACCTTATCTTTAAAAAAATTTTCTTTTGAATACTGATGTACAAGAGATGCCAAATTTTTTTGTCCTGCAAACTACTACCCCTTTTCTTTTATCCTTTTTAAATTTGATCCCAGCTAATAACACTGTTTTGATTTTTTTCCACATAGCTCCAGATATTAGGCAGATAAGGACCCTCAAGCCCCTCAGCGAGATCTTCTGAGCATGGCTTTTAAGGTACCAAGAGGCAGAAAAAGCCCAAAGGAGATCAGGTAAAATACTAGCTCTTGGCACACACCCTCAAAGGTTCCAATGCTCCAACTAGACCTCATAGGACTCCATCAGGGTCCTGCTTCAATAGTGGAAAGGATGGTCATTTAAGCCAAAGCCTGCCAGGCTTACATGCCTTTGCTGTGAGGAAAAAGGGACACGGGAAGGTAGGCTTCCCCCTCGCTCCTCTAAGGGAGGGTTCAGTCTCTTCCAGCCCTGCTCCAGCCACCTATGACCTAACCTTGCCCAGAATGCTGGGATTTGCCACTGAAGGTTGAAGGTGCCCAGGGCCGTCGGCCCCATCTACAACACTGTGGACGAGCCTAGGGTATTTCTTCCAAGAGGCAGGTAAACTGATCTCATTTGCACAAGGGCCACTTAACTATGTCTTGCCTGAATATTCAGGTTTTTTATTATTCCCTCCAAGATCTCTGTTGTGGGTGTTGATAGTCCTATTTTCTGCTGCTTTGTTTAATATATAATGTTTCCTTTATTCCTCCTACCTCAATGCCCCACTCATATTTCAGGCTGGGACCTACTCCTAATTTAGAGCTCCTTTTTTCCTTTTTTGCCAACTTACAAATTTACCTCTGCCACCCAGCTTAGTGTATCCCAAGATTCTCTTCACCACGCCACGGTTGCAGAGCTCCAGGGAAAAGCACCCTGGTCTCATCTCTCCAGGCTGAGGAGAACAGAAGCTCCATCTCCACACATGCTGCAGATGGCTTTTCCAGTCTACCTGAATCATTACCAGCTAGAAGCAGAGGTCTTTGGGATTTGGACACGAGCTGCAAAGTATAGAAATGTGACAACAATTCCAGTGCCATGCGGACTTTTCCTGAGTGTGGACTTTTTCTAGACTCCTGCTCCTGTGACAGCTTTTGATGGACTGAACTGGGGTTGGGTTGCATTTGCAGAGATTTGGAATGGTGTTGGTGCCAACTTGGACTTGGTGAACATGTTAAGGACATTACTCTTTTATAGATTCTTGTTATATTGGCTAAGAATTTGCTTAAAGGCTTGAATCACTGTAATGTATTAGAATACTTGTTTGGGTATCTGTTAGTATTTGGCTATACTAATTTTGTGTTTGTTCTGTATTTTTTCGGTCTGCCTCCAAATTAGAATCAGGGAAACTAAGAAATCAGATGAGTGCAAATCTCAGCACACAAATTAAAAAGAAAAAAGAAAAGGGGGATATGTTGTGGACCGTAAATGGCAAAACGCCATTGTAGATTCGAGGCTTAGCAAAAGGCTAAGTTCTCCCCCCTTCACCTCTATATCGGCTTTGATGCTGAGTATCTGCACCCATTCCACTTGCTTCCTTGGATTGCTGGAAGCAATATACATGCCCTTCCTCTGACTCTTTGTTTGTTTCAGATGTTGGTAGATTTCACTAATGTATCCTGATTTTGCCTTGGGAGAGTTCCTGTCTTAGCCTTGGATGTGCAACTTTGTATCAAGGTCCTTGATTTGCATATGGCTATATAATAAAGGGAACTGGGGCTATGGGGCACTCGGATACTGCCAGGCATTTTGAAGAGTCCTCCCGGTTCCATTGTTTTTGTTTTGATAAGTGTGTTTCCTTAATTCTGTACCGTTATTAGGAGCCGCACTGGTCCACGGCAAGAACTGTTATTTAAGATATTTCCATATTGCTTTTGATTGGCATCCTCACTTGCAATTTTTTTCACCTATGGACGGAATGAACATTACTACAGGCACTTAGAATATGCTGTTGTGCAGATGAATGTTCAAAAAGAGTAAAGAATGTAAATTTGTCATTTCCACACTGGGCGTCTGCCCAGGCGTCCACCTTAGAGAGAACCCTGATTACAAGTGCCATTTTAACAACCAGTTTGCCAAACTCAACAAAAAATTAGGTATCAGTTCTGCCAAACTGGTGCAAACCAGCCGAATCCCACCACTGGTTACTACCCACAGAAAACCTGACAGAAGAGGGAACACATGTCTACACACAGGAGCAGTCTGCTCTGGGCAGAAAGTGAGAGCTGCTCATAGCCTCTCAGGGACTGGGAAGGTTTCTAGCAGGAAGTGAGGATGGAACCCATTGCCTAGGAGGACATTCTGATCTCCAGGCCTTGTTATTGTCCTGGAGGTAGATACTCAAGTGTTCGGAGGGAGAAAGGTGATGATACTGTGAGATTGGATCGCTGGACCCTGAGAACAGGGTGGAGGCTCTGGTTAGCAGGGCAGTAACCCTGAATGAAGTCACTCACGCACGGTGACTGCAGCCTTGGCACGTACCTGAAAAAAAATTTAGGCACCTACTCTGGCTTTTAGAATGGTTTTTCTAGAAAATCTGACACCTCAGTCTGAAAAACACACCATCTTTCTTTGGAGTCATCAAAGCACTGAGCCCATGGCCTCAGGACCAGGTTAGTTAATCTGTTTAACTCATGCTTTTGGTGTTTCTAGAAGAACATCTATGAGTTGACTTGCTCTGGGAAGGCTTCAGAATAGTTGAGTGTTGTGACAGAATGTTTTTCAAAGCTCAGGAAATGCGCAGAGAGTGAGGAAATGGCCACCAGACAGTATTATAAGAATAGCCGTATAAGTGAATATGAATGACGAAACTGGATGCAGACGGAGGTCTGCCTTTGCCCTTTTCACTAATGTCCGAGTATAGTCATCCAAGTGTTCTCACATAGAGCCTCTGCTGACTTTCTTGACTATAGGTCTAGTCCGGAGGGTTTATGCTCTGCTGACTTCACGGGGAGATTTAAAGTGGATGTTGGAGCAGCAGAATACCCCAAAGCTCAGCAGCTGGAAATGAGCCCCACTGCATCCTCTCACATTTTGCTGTGAGCCATCTGGCCTTGGCCGGCACCCCTGTTCCATGAGTTGGCCGGGGCTCCATCCTCTGGCTGCTCTATTTCATTGGAACGTTCCAAGATGGCTTCTTAGCTCACGTGGCTAGGATCTGTGCACCTCCTCGTGGTGGCTTTCTCTTCACTGGAGGCAGGTAGACTGTTTCAGAGGCAGCTGGCCACCAAGAGACCAGCAGCAGAAGGTTCCCAGCCTTACAGGCCTTGAGTGTGCACATTCTATTGGTTAAATTGTCTTCGGGATAAAAAAGCAGTTGGTACATTTACACAATGGAATACTACTCAGCCATAAAAAAGAAGGAAATCTTACCCTTTGCAACAGCATGGATGGACCTGTAGAGCATTATGCTAAGTGAAATAAGCCAGTCAGAGAAAGGGAGTACCATATAATTTCACGCATATGTGGAATCTAATGAACAAAATGAGCTAACAAGCAAAATAGAGACAGACTCACAGAGAGCAGACTGGCAGCTGTCAAGGGGGGACTGGGTGAGGGGTATAGAAGGGTTGAGCAAAAAAGGGCAAAAAAAGAGACAAATTCGTGGACATGGACAACAGTGCGGTGATTGCGGGGGAGTAGGGAAGGTGGTGAAAGAGGGTATGGAGGGTAAATAATGATGGACGGAGACTTGACTTGGGGTGAACACACAATACGGAGTACAGAGATGTGTTGCAGAATTGGGCACCTGAAACCTATATAATTATCTTATCTATTGAATAGTATCACCCTAACAAATTTAACTTAAAAAAATTGTCAGGGCCAGACGTAGTGCAGGAGCAGACCTTGCCAGGGCACAGGTGTTGGCAGGTGTGGCTCCTCAGGGCCAGCTCTGCACACTGGCGCCACCCTCACAGTGCCAGAGCGGCTGTGTGGTGTGGTTAGAGTAGCAGCGTTGAGGTCAGACACAAGGTTGAAGTTTTGTCTCTACCACTCCAGAAGCAGCAGGAGTGACAAGGTGCTCTGTGACACAAAATAAGAATCGATGTTGTATGCTGGTCAAGGTGGAACTGGGAGGGCTACTCTGCTCCTGCGACGAGGCCCCCTAATCATGCCATTGTCCATACCTCGGGCCAGGCTGGTTGCCACGTTCCCTGAGTAGTGGCTTTTACTCCCCCGCCTCCAGCTTGTGGATTATTCAAACAAGCCAGTTACACCCTCCTGTGAGAACCAGGGTCACCTACCCTCTCGACACCACATGGCCTGCCTCCTACAGCCCTGCTGCTCACCCTGCCCCTTATTGTGACCCCTGTGTGGCACACAGTGTATCCCTGCCCTGGGCTGTGAGCACATGTGACTGAGAAACTACCAGGGAGCTCACATGTCCTTTGTCCATGTATATTCCCATCCCATGATCCTGGGGCCGGATCCCTCTCTCACCACCGGGTGAATAGGAGGTGGTTCAAATAGAGGACAGAAGCAGAGGGCTGGGGGTGTAAGGGCTAGGCCACGGCCAAGGAGGCTGGCAGCCTCTGGGAGCTGAACAGGCAGGACACTGGTTCTCCTGAGCTCCCCACCTCACCCCCACCACTACTGGAAGGAACCAGTCCTGCGGATACCTGGTTGCAGACTTCGGACCTCCAGACTGTGAGAGAACATATCTGGGCTGCTTCCAGGACTCACTGTGGTGATTGTCACAGTGGCCACAGGAGGGGAGGACGTCATGTTTATCTGTCCCATAGCGCTGCTCATCTGAAATCATTTAGATAATTTATTTGCACATCTTCTGTCTAATTCCACTGAGATCTGTGAGAGTGGTACTGTGTCAGTCCTATATCACCTTACCTCTAGCTCTGCCAAGTGCCGGGACATCAGATGCTCAATAAATACTTATGACTGAGCTTCGAATAAAATATGGCATAATCTGTGTTCATCCCCTTCCACTGGTTCAAGTAATTGTGGCAAGCCTGATTTTGTAAATCATGGTGATGATATATTTTTGTGTGTGTGGCAGAGACAGAGAGAGTCAGAGAGAGACAGATAGGGACAGACAGGAAGGGAGAGAGATGAGAAACACCAATTCTTTGTTGTGAAAATTGATTGATTCTCATCTTAGTTGTTCATTGATTGATTTCTCATATGTGCCTTGACCGGGGGGCTACAGCAGAGTGAGTGACCCCTTGCTCGAGCCAGCGACCTTGGGTCCAAGCTGGTAAGCTTTGCTCAAACCAGATGAGCCCGTGCTCAAGCTGGCGACCTTGGAGTCTCGAACCTGGGTCCTCTACGTTGCAGTCCGACGCTCTATCCACTGGGATGCAAAGAGGAGAGCTCTATCCACTGCCTGGTCAGGCAAATCATGGTGATTTTATTTTGCATATTTTACCCTTCAAAAAAATGCCAAGAAGCAAAAACCAAACCCACCCAAACTCATCGCTGTATCTCTTGGTAAAATTGCTTAGGAAAGAGCTTACTAAAATATATTCATAGATGTGCTCACTAAAAAGGAGACAAGAAATCAGTGTTTAAACCAAACATTGCCTGCAGTGTGCAGTACAGGGTGCTTTGAGAGGAGCGCAGGTCCATTTGGGGCTGGCGGCTCGCTGAGGTACAGAGCCTGCTGGGAAGTGCTGGCTCTGGGCTGGCCTGTGACCCTGTGAGCCTGGCCCTGAAGATGAGGTCACACTACCTCTGTATTAGTTTTCTATTTCTGTACAACTAACTGCCACCAATGCAGAAGTTTACAACATGTATCCATCATGCAGTTTCCGTGGGTTGGGCGTCCAGGTGAGGCTGCCTGCACCCTCTGCTCAGAGTCTCTCACCAGGTGAGACCACCTCAGATCAAGATGTTAGCCACAGCTACGGTCTCACGTGAGACCTGTCAGGGTCCTCATGTCGTTGTTAGCAGAATTCCTTTCTTTGTGTTGTAAGATGGAAGTCCCCTTCATCTAGCAGCCTGTTGCCTGGGGACCAGGTTCCTGCCACCTGGACCTCCTTGCCCACCTCCTCTCACTGGCCAGTTGAGAGCCCTGCTGCATTTCTTGTCTTCTTTAAGGGCTTGCCTGATTAGGTGGGTCCCCACCAGGATGATTTTCCTTTTGATGAACTCAGGGTCAACTGAGTAGGGCACTGGGTTTTATTTGAACCATTCCTTTTTCCGTATCAATATAATCATGGCAGTGATGTACCATCCTAGTCACAGGACCTGCCCACACTCAAGGGAAAGGTTTATCTATGGCTTGTTCACCTGGGCAGGTGTGTGGAAATCTTGAGGTTTCTGTCCCCAAACTCAACAGTTGCATTCTCATCAATTTCAGCTCTAACTCCCGCTAGACTTCCACTAAAGCCCAGGGAACTCACTGGGGACAAAAGCCCTATTTCTGCAGACCAGGAACGCCCACCTGCTGAGCTCTTACCTATCCATGCAGCAGGGGGCGCTGCTAGTCCTGGCTGGGAGGCAGCCACTTCCTGGCCCACTCACGTTGCTAGCCTATCAGCTGTCTCCAGGTTGTCAGGGCCCTGAACTAGGAGGAGTGGCCGAACTCCGGCAGGCGTCCCCAAACTACGGCCCGCAGGCCACATGCAGCCCCCTGAGGCCATTTATCCGGCCCCCCACCGCACTTCTGGAAGGGCCACCTCTTTCATTGGTGGTCAATGAGAGGAGCACTGTATGTGGCGGCCCTCCAACGGTCTGAGGGACAGTGAACTGGCCCGCTGTGTAAAAAGTTTGGGGACCCCTGCGAGGGTAGCAGGGTGCAAGAGCAGGGACTCACGGGGCCAGGCCCCCACCTGCTTGTCTTGGGGGTTGGAGGAGAGGATACAGTTAGAAGCTGAGCTGTGCCCAACTATGGAGGGGCCTGGACTGCCCCTTCTCCCATTCCTTTCTTGGCTCTGAAGGCCCCTCAAGCACACTGTGGTGTCCACATCATAATAGGTTCTTCTCTTTGGGGTGGTCACAAGAATGTGACAAATCTCTCCCTCCTGAGTGCAGTTACCTTAGGTGGGCTCCAGGCCACACCACTCAGCATCCTGCATGACAGGCATGGGTTTGTCTGTCTGATGGCCTACCAGGGCCCTCCTGCCTGGTCATCAGCTTACCTGGCCCGCAGGTGAAGCCCCAGACATCCTGTAGGGCAGCTATGAGCACTTCACCGATCAGTTATTTCCACGGCACCTTGTTGTATTTATGGATGTACAACATGTCCATAGAGTATGTCATGCCATGTACAGTTAATCTATGTGATGTCCCTCCATCCTTCATTATTCAATAAGAAGAGATTTTTTTGTGTGTGGGAGAGACAGAGAGTCAGAGAGAGGTATAGTTAGGGACAGACAGGGAGAGAGATAAGAAGCATTAATTCTTTGTTGTGGTTCCTTAGTTGTTCATTGATTGATTTCTCATATGTGCCTTGACCTGGGGGTTACAGCAAACCGAGTGACCCCTTGCTCGAGCCAGTGACCTTGGGCTCAAACTGGTGAGCCTTGTTCAAACCAGATGAGCCTGCGCTCAAGCTGGCAACCTTGGGGTCTCGAACCTGGGTCCTCTACATCCCAGTCCAATGCTCTATCCACTGCACCACTGCCTGGTCAGGCTCAATAAGAAGAGATTTTAAGAAACTTCTACATACCCACTTATATGAGTACCTCTGCAAAGCAAGTTTTTTACAATTTCAAAAATTGAACACCCCAAATTGAAACTGGCCCTATTTTTACCTTCTAAAAATCATGAATTCAGATTAACTCAGTTAAAAGAAGTTATTTGGCAACTGAAGCTATAAACTAAAACCACATGGAAAACATTAGATTCTGGAAGGCATAACCATGCCTATATGATGCAAATCACTATTTATAATGGTTGTTGATGATCCTATAGAGCTGTAAAATATATTTCTAAAAGAAGAATAAAAGGTGCATTTTTTTGTTATAATAATTTGCAGAAAAAATGTTTTAGAAGTTTCAGAAACAAAATTGACCTTGCAGAAGGTGGCTGTTTTTTCCTGTTGTTTCTTTTCTTTTTTCTGATAGTTCAATCATTTCAAATGCATCATTGCAAATGGATTTTCCTGGTCCAGAATGTCGCTGCTGCTCAAGGTCACATGTTAGTGTGGGCTGACACTAAAGACATGTAAAATCAATTACATATAGCACTGATTATATGTGGGTGCATATCATTCTTGAAGTAGCAGTGTGTTGAACATATAAAAAAAGTTAGTCATAAATTAAACTTTAAGGAAATGTGACCCAAGTTGATTTTTTTTTTCCAGTGAGAGGAGGGGAGGCAGAGAGACAGACTCCTGCATGTGTCCCAAGTGGGATCACCACTGGGCAAGCCCACTAGGGGCAATGCTCTGCCCATCTGAGGCATTGCTCCATTGCTCAGCAACTGAGCTCTTCTTAGTGCCCCAGGTGGACGCAATGGAGCCATCCTCAGTGCCTGGAGTCAACTCACTCCAATCAAGCCATGGCTGCAGGAGGGGAAGAGAGAGAGAGAAAGGTGAGAGGCAGAGGGGTGGACAAGCTGATGAGCACTTCTTCTGTGTACCCTGACCAGGAATCAAACCCAGGCCATACACATGCTGGGCCGTTGCTCTACCATTGAGCCAACTGGCTAGGTCCGATTTATTACTAATATTATTATTTTAATTAATTTTTTTCCAAGTTGACTTTTAAAGTTAAACTGTCATGTACATATCAAGTTCTTCTAGCAGAGCTTAATTAGAATGCTCACACTAATATGAGATGCTGTTTGCCTTACTGTATAATATTGTTTTAAGAATGTTAAGAAAGCATCGTATGGGCCCTGGCCGGTTGGCTCAGTGGTAGAGTGTTGGTCTGGCGTGCAGGAGTCCTGGGTTCGATTCCCGGCCAGGGCACACAGGAGAAGCGCCCATCTGCTTCTCCACCCCTCCCCCCTCCTTCCTCTCTGTCTCTCTCTTCTTCTCCGGCAGCCGAGGCTCCACTGGAGCAAAGATGGCCCAGGCGCTGGGGATGGCTCTGTGGCCTCTGCCTCAGGTGCTAGAATGGCTCTAGATGCAACAGAGCGACGCCCCAGAGGGGCAGAACATCGCCCCCTGGTGGGCATGCCGGGTGGATCCCGGTCGGGCGCATGCGGGAGTCTGTCTGACTGCTTCCCCGTTTCCAGCTTCGGATAAAAAAAAATAAATAAAATAAAATAAAACTAAAAAAAAAAAAAAAGAAAGCATCGTATGCTCGAAAAAGGTTTTCAGTAGGAAATCATCAGTTAGGCCTCCTGACTCTTGTCCATTGTCTAAGATTTGAAGTCTTTTCCCCTTTATCCTGATTTTTAAAACATTAAGTGAGCTTTATTAAGGCATACTTTACATGTAACAACATACTACCATTTAAAGTATGTAGTTTGATAAGTTGGGGGCAAATGCATACTTGTTTGACTACTGCTGTGTTGTTAATTACACCATTCCTGTGCTGTTCAGTCATGATATGGGTCATTCCATCACCCGAAAGTCCTTGCATGCTCTTCCAAGTCCCTCACGCTCTAGTCAATCACTGTTCTGAGAAGGAAGTTTAAAAACAAAGTTTGTTTTTCCTGTTCTCATCCATTGTCCTGCAACAACACAATTAAGTCTTTTTCTCTTTTTCATTATTATTGTTCTAGCTGCCCAGAAATTTGTTGAATTAAAACACTGAGATGCTTATGCTCTACTCACTAGAAAGAGGGGACCATGCCTCATGATTTGTGTATTCTTTCTCAGTGACCTCTCACTCTTCTGCCTCTGAAATCCCTATATATCCATCCACCCATCTGTCTGTCCATCCGTCCATCCATCCACTCATCCATCCACCCATTCATCTATCCAACTATTGTTGAATGTCTACTATAAGCCACATGCTACCAGGAATCCTGCCTCCAGTTGACTTATGTTCTAACAAGGAAGATACACAACTTAACAATTACACTAAAAAGACAATGCATAATACAATGGAGAAGTGTGAGGCACAGTGGGAGATTCAGGAGGAGGAGTTGGTAATAATTCTTAAGGGGAGAGACATTAATGACAGAGCTTGTAGAACAAATATCAGTAAGTCAGTCAATTATCCCAGTCATATTTACTGAGCCCTGCTGGCTGGGCATGGTGGTAGCTGCTATTGATTCAAAGGTGAGTACTGTCATGAGCCTGCTCTTGTGGGCTACATATCCTTGTGGAGTTAGCCCAGGCTGGACCGGAGCAGTGGGGCGATGTTCTAGGCAGAAGACGACACGGGTAGTGGTGCATCGGGAAGAAAGACCTAGTGAGCTACAAACGCTGAAAATCACACACAGCCAGGATATGAATGTCAGCCAGAGGGGCTGACGGTCTTGAAGGAGGGAGCTGAGAGCAGCGGTTAGAGCAGCCACTCTGCTCTCCATGCTAGTTTGCTGTGCAGGATGGTTGGTCAATTCCCTAATCAGAATCTTGAAAGAAAAGGAAATGCTGAACGGAGGCACCACATCTCAATCACTTGCAAATCATTGCCTTCTTTCACAAACAAAGCCGTGATTAAAGTGACCTTTCACCACCAGCAGGGAGGAAGTACCCAAGGGGGGTGAGTATTGGAAAAAAATCCCCTAGTCTCCTACTTTAGAATCAGAAGACCAGAAAATTGGGGAAGAAGGAATCTTATTTATCAATATATGCAAAACTTCCTCCCAAACAATTTTAAGGTAAATTACTTCTGTGTAGCTCCTCTCTCAATTCTTGGCCCGGAGATGAGTGTTAGTTACTTGATAGGCGCTTAACACAGCAAAGCAAGTATCCCACGGGGTTCTCTGCATATGCCAAGGACGGCGCAACCTAGCCGCTGGTTTCTTTTTGGTCCTGATGGGTCCATAGAGTGTATGTTAACTGTCTGCAATTTAATATTTGACATCTATTTACCCTGTAGTGAGCTCTGTCTGTACATTTCACCTAAAGTAAAAGCTCTGTGAAAACCCAAATCTCCTGTGGCCAAGCATTCACACAGCATTCTGGAAATGTAAAATCCTAAATGCTTGCTGACTGCACATTAATGTTTACAACCCGGTATTAACAGGTGCATGAACATGAGGCGTTTCTCACTGCTGACCACCCTTCCCTTTGATGTGACACATGTTGCGAGGGGCTCATCTGTTCTTGGGTGGCCCTAAGTACTTATCATCCAATCAGAAACAAATTCTATCAAAATCTGTTAAAGGAACACTAGCCATCAAATGACGCAAAAGATGTGTTCTGCACGAACCCACCTGTTTTGCGTGTCAGTGTGCATTTAACTGAACCCTTCATAAGCCAGGCCAAGAAAACACTTTTGAGTCCTAGGTACATTCCTGATTTGGAGCCTTCGTGTTCATCGGCCCAGCAACCAGGAATGGCGAGCACCACTGGGTTGGGAATTTCAGCCGAGACTGCCATGCATACCTGCTACAGACATCGCCTGTAATGAGTGAAGATGCTGGCTGGCAGGCTGTGATTTCTACACTAGGGTCTGCTGGCTTCACTGGCAGTGGGACCAGCCACCTGTTTCCCCAGTTGTGAGAGGGGACCTGCTGGAGTCAGATTTAACTGACCACACATCACAGCCCTACTCCAGGATTATTTATGAAATAGGATCCCAGAACTGCGACTCTGCAAGCCAGCTCTGTTCATCACTGGGCTCGTAGCCATTCAAAGGGATAATAAATGACATTCATCCCACACCACACCCCCACCATAGTCATCAGTGAATCTGTCCAATAATCAGAATCGACTGACCTGATTGAAATGTGGATTTTCCAACATGTTTAAACCTTAAACATACATGGCTTTAAAATATGTAAATGATTTTGGGAAATGACAGGATGAGGCTACTCACTGAAAAAGAGAAGCGTGACTTTTCACGGAGAAATGTTTAATATTAATAATCTTGATCAAAATGAGTGTCATTTGCTGGACTTTAGCGAATAAATCATGGAGTGGGTATAGAAAGCCCCCCTCCCCCGCCATTTGTCAGAAGAGTTCCCAGCAAAAGGCTGCCTGAAATTCAGACAGAAGACTTGCAGACAGACTTGTGGAACACAACTGGACTATGCAATTTAGTACCTCCCATGGGCATTTTCTTTCTAACAGACAAGAGAACTTTTCAAACAGTCACAAACACTGTTGTCTCATGGAGGTGCTGGGAAAGAGTTTTCATCATGGCGCCACCTGCCTACACAGGAGAAACTGACTTCGATTTGAGACCCCGTCACTGTCCCTTTACTCAGCGAGACACTGTCAGTGTGGCTGACCCTCCGTGAACCGCAGCAAAGAAATGGGGCTCCCAAACTCAGCCTGGTGAAGGAATGAGTCCTGAGACAGGTGGAATTCAAAGGATTCACAGGCTGATCGTTAGAAATAAAAGGACAAACAGGTAACATTTCCATAAAGAGCATATGGTGTCAATTTATTACAGAATGCAGTTAAAAAAAATATTCTGAGGTTAGCCTCTCCAGTTTTAGAAGCATTTAACTAGGAACACCTGGACAGCTAAGCAACGATCTCTCCCACACCCGCCCACTCCCAAGTACTGTAAACAGGGTTTTGAGAACATTCATTTTCTTGATATGAACAACCCAACTTATTCGCTTCTTGAAGAGAACCATCTTCCAAATTCCCAAAGCATGCACTGTTACTTGGCATTAGGTATTTCAAAATGACAAATGTTGTTACGGTATTTTAAGGCCAAAATATAATACCTATTTACCAGACATACACATTACAACTAGAAAAAAATGAGACATGAGCCGAGTGTAATGATTCCATCAGGAATGAATGGGGAAGGCACTATGTCCCTTTCACATCACATCCACTCTCCCATTTCACATGCTTTGAATTCAAGTCCCGCCAAACATTGTAATGGTGTTTTCTACAACATATGATCCACAGGTAGGTTGATACATCTTAACCCTACTCTTCCACTGCCCTAGTTTTATACCCAAGAGCACAACAGGTACAAATATACGCCCTCAGCTTTATTTACAATGTATCATGATGTTTCAAGTGGGGTAAAAAAAAAAAAATCAGTTGTCTTTAAGGACAATTCCCAGAGCAGGGTTTCTGGCTACAACTCACTATAAACCACCAGGTGAAAGAAACAGATGAAATTGATGTCCAACCCATGACACCTAAGAGGAAATTCCTCACCCACTAAAAGTTGGCAGTGAAACTGTTCTCTGCATTTTATAAGCGGAACCTGACCTAGGAGTTTCAGACGGGCTCCTTCAGTAGTAGCACACGTTATGTGATGCACTGGACAGGATGCTGAGTGGAACTCCACAGGTGAGAGCTGTTGTCGGGGGCTGTGGATCTACAGGGGTGAAACTTTCCAAATACTTTCCTATCTTCCCAAAACATGCAAAACAACGGGGACGTGACTCTATATACGAATGAAGGTTAGTTCCGGAAATCAGTAATATACATGCACGAACATCAGGACATGAGGGAAGAAAACAGGACACTACAATTTCCACACTGTACTGTGGTTCTCACAACCTTTCTGCCTCAGAGACTTTATGGTCACATGGTACCTCTCCCCACCAGGGAGAGGGAAGGGTCGACCCTGGACGGCTGCTCAGGAACGGGCTTCAGACCCCTTGATCAGCCTGCCCTTGGCAAAAACAGAACCCACCAGAAAAGAACAAGTACAAAACACTATCATTATCAGGTTTTCTCAAGACACTCCCTAAATGTCCTTGTGCGATCACCCCAAACTCAGTGATTGACCCGGGACATTCCCGGGACCATGAACATTGATGTGCAAGTATTAGAACCAGGAGACAAAGCCTTGATCCTCTTCTGAGCAACGTGGACTGAAATTTCCACCACCAGGTCGCAGCTGCCACTTCCAAAGTTGTGACCGGCCACTTTCACAGTAAATGATTCCTCCCGTGAGTGTGACTTGGAGTTCTTCGTCCAGGTGCCCGTTCAACTTAAGTGGATGGGCGCATACTCCGGCCTTCTGGTCTGGATAATTTTGGGTTTGGGTCTCTTCATTCTTTCCATCTCATCTTCCTCCTCATTCTCCTGGTCACTCTCACACACGTGGACCACCACACTGGGAGTGGTGTCAGTTGCTGCGTGCAATTCGTACTTCTCCCCTAGAGAAAGAAATTAAGGACAGGGTAACTCAGGAAGGAGACAAAGAGGGCCGCCCAGCGACAGCGCATGGAAAAGCTTTCAGGGCTGCTCAGCCAAGCTTCTGTGAGCATTCAGTGGGGAACGAGGGGCAGTCTAGACGGAAGGAAGGAGCAGTGAGCAGGGCTCTTTCTCCCGCTGCTTCTGGGACTCTTCTCCACACGGAAGGTGCTTTTACCCATTAAAAAAGGTGGATGCCTGGCCCTGGCCGGTTGGCTCAGTGGTAGAGCATCGGCCTGGCGTGCAGAAGTCCAGGGTTCAATTCCCGGCCAGGGCACACAGGAGAAGCGCCCATTTGCTTCTCCACCCCCCTCCCTCCTTCCTCTCTGTCTCTCTCTTTCCCTCCCGCAGCCGAGGCTCCATTGGAGCAAAGATGGCCCGGATGCTGGGGATGGCTCCTTGGCCTCTGCCCCAGGCGCTAGAGTGGCGGCAGAGCGAAGCCCCAGATGGGCAGAGCATCACCCCCTGGTGGGCAGAGCGTCGCCCCCTGGTGGGCGTGCCGGGTGGATCCCGGTCGGGAGCATGCGGGAGTCTGACTGTCTCTCCCCGTTTCTAGCTTCAGAAAAATACAAAAAAAAAAAAAAAAAAAAAAAAAAGGTGGATGCCTTTTCTAAATTGCACAGGTGAGATTAGGATGTTGTAACTGTGCCTGAAAAGGTGAAAGAGCCTCTGCTCTCTTGAGGGAGAATTCTGTAAGGTGGAGGGTCAGAGAGATCACGTGAAACCTTGGCCGGGGTACTCTTTACAAATCCCACCAACCTACCAATTGGTCATAATCCAGGAAGGGCAGGAGCAGGACCATGTTTGCAAAATCTTTGCAATCTTGTAGGCTGCAGAGCACAGCCGAAATATGAAATCTATTATTCAATCTCGTTGTTAAGTAAACTAAGGGCAAATCAGTTTTATATCTATTGACTAAAGCTTCTCAGATAAGCCTTTTGCAAAGGTGTGGTTGGTTCTAGACGGAGCTTTCCTGAGCAGCACTTCCAGTGTTAGGAGCAGCCGACACCTCTCCCCAGAGACCTGCTTCCCCCTGCTCTAGCCCCCGGGCACCTCGACTGGCCCTGGGCTCTGCTGATACACCTTGGCCAGGAGCTGCCTGGAGGAGCACAGCTTCCTCAGACCAGCCATTTCCACCTTGACCTTCACGCGTAATCAGCAGTGAGTAACGTGATCCTTGCTTTCCACAATGGAGGAAATTTCCGTTGGGGCAATGTTTTCAGAAATATAATCTTTTCACTGTGAAACTGCTGATGGTCCAAGAAAATAAAACCCTCAAACCAAAGGAATGTCTGTGCTGGTCAAGGACAAATGAGAGGCTGATGGTCTCAGCATTTACTCCATTTGCTGCATGGATCGGGATGGAGGGGCTCAAACCTCTTCACCTTGATGGCCTCCTCAGCCCAACCCTCTATCAGACAGGACAAAAACCACCAAGATTCTACTGCTTCCAGAAAAACATGAACTGAGCACTTTCCATGGGCCAGGCACTGCTGGAATTGTTCTGTAAAGGATGTACACCATTCCACTGGCAATCAATGCCCGTTTTATGGAGGAGCCCAAGGCCAGAGTGGCTGTCTCCCCGAGTGCTCATGCTCTGCCCCTTCAGAGCACAGGAACCTCTTTTTTCTCTGGCACGCTCAGCAGGGGAGCAGCCTATGGGGCCAAGAGGGGCACGCATGGCTGGGCTCTTCCTCATGCTGACCTGTGGTTTTGCATTCCCTACAACACTGAAAAGGGCAAGTAAAAACCCTATCAATAGAATGACCCTCACTAAAAATTCCTGGGGGAGGGTTGTTTTGTTTTTCCAAAGTCCAACTGTTCATCCCCACTTGGAGCAACAGGACCTGGGGCCTTGAGCTGCCCACACAGACTGCTCAGTGGGGAAAGGGGTAGAGTCACATGATGCCAGCCATGACCAACTACAGTCCCTGTTGTGCCCCTCCTTAAGGAATGAGGCCAGAGGCAGACACGCATGTTCCTGCCATGAGTTACACCGAAACGGAAGATGCAGATAGAGATCATCACGCTTGCATCAATCACACAGAATGGCGGCGGGGGGGGTGTGTGTTGAAAAGAATAACGGGAATGCCACACTTTCCGGATGCCGGTGAGCACCTGCAACTAGGGTCTTCCGTGCCATCTCTCCATGTCTGCCCACCCCCTCCCCACCTGGAAGCCCTGCTTACCTGGCCCTAGCTTGGAGATAGCATATAAGAGATCATAATTTATGACGGGGGTAGCGTCTTCCACTTGTTTCCAACCAACAGGCGGTGAGGCAGGAGGAGAGATCAGAAACTGTTTGTCTGGGTTTGGCGGAGCCAGGTGTGAACTCCCTATGTGTAGAGTCTGGGGAAAGAAGGGAATATGGGCGAATGCAACAGCGCTCAATGACATGGGTGAACGCAGCTACAAAAGGACAATCCATCACCTGCATCGTAAAGTGGTCTGAGGCTGTCTGAGCACTGGTTATGGTGCTGATGTGACTGGAGCCTGTCCTAGGACCGGGATGCACAAGAAATTATGCTCAACCAAGACTGATGGAAAATGAACAGATGGCTTTTGTATAAATGTAAAAAATAAAGCCACTGTCGTCCAGGTCTGAGTGAATCTAGAAACCCATCCTTCCAGCTCCTCCTATCAGAGGCACAACTGAGGCTTCAGGAGGTTAAGTAACAGCTCTAAGATGATGTGATTCTTCAGGGGACAAAGCAGGGGGGGTAGGACTCCCACCCACCCAGTGGCAGCCCCCAAATTCACTCCCTCTGGGGCTCTGAATCAGAAGCCAAAAGTGAGGAAGGAAATACCATCCATCTTCCAGGAGGTAAAATAATAATAATAATAATAACAAGGAAAAATAACTGATGATCCTAGTTTGAACTTAAAAGTTCTACCAGTGATTAGTGGACTGTCTAGGAGAATCTTATACCAAAATCTTACCAGTTCCACACCCCCCCATCCCAATGTGCTCAATGCATTTACTTGAATGATCTCAAAAAGTCGTGGAGGGACTAAGCAGTTATATAAAACTCCAAGAAATGCAAAAAGGAGTGTCTTCACAACTGAGTGTCCCAAGTCAAAGCCTGCGCCCCACACACACCACTAGGAGGCGGGGCAGGGCAGGGCGTCCCAACTCTGAAGTTCAGCAAGTCCACAGTTTCTGCTGTCAGGAAGCTCCCCTCGCACAGCTGCTCCTGTACTGGTGCAGGGAACGCAGAGCCCCATTTTAGGCAGGGGCAGCATCCCAGAAGCTCCTTCCCCTGCCTTGCCAACCTGTTATCACTGTATGAGCTACTTTTTAATAGAGTGGGAAGGAGGAGGGGGAAGCATGCATATCAATGAACTCAACTTACCTGAGCAAAATACAATTTCATTTCCTTCCCAAGAAATTCAGTCTTATGCAGTTGCAGTCTGGCATCTGCCGCAGATAAGGGGTTGCTGAAGTTTATTCTGACACGTTTGAAGCTCTTAAAATACTGAAAGGTGATGTCCTTGTCGTATGTCCTAAAGAGGGACTCGAATTTGGCCTGTAAAACAGAAATAAAAGGAGTTAAAGCTTACCTTCATAGGATCCTTAACTAGATGACTGTCACAGACACTTCCTACTCAAGGACGTGAATTACTAATTGTTTCCAGAACACTTAACTCCTGGTAGAAAAGACAGAGAATGTGCCTCTCCCCTGGGAGGTTCTCCTTTCTGCCCTTTTCTTTCTAATACTGATGACTTGATGAGACAGAATGTCTGACTAACTTCACTCCATCAGCAGAATAACGACCAGCACTTAAACATTTCCGGTCACACAAACACTCCTGTTCAGGCAATAGCATTCACGAAGAGGTGTGTTCTGGTCACCTGCTACCCCTCCGGCCGACAGTTCCTGACTCCAACGACGTTCCCCAGCCGAGGGAACTTCACTCTCACCCCTCAGCTTAGGACCTAGTGCCGTGTCCCCATCAAGTGTTTCTTTAGGGCTTAAAAGCAGTGCAGTTAATTTGAGAAAACCACTTTTATTAAACTGGAAAACAAGGAAGTAAATAAGCCTTGTACTTTTTAATTCTCAACCTATTGCTTTTTAACTCTATAAAATAATGGTCTAAATATTAACATACTGCAAATGGACTCATTCTGCCTGCTGGTGTGAATATACAGGCACATCTCTAGGGTTACAGGGCTACGGTAATTATGAAACAGCTTGAGAGCGTAGAACTGAGATACTAAGTTCAATGATCACACACTTAGATTCAGGAAAGGGCTCATCAGCCTCCTAGACAAGCTCTGAGGACCCCTCCCTCCCAGGCTGGAGGTGTTAGTAGGGGTGCCACTGGGGGAGGTGCTGGGTGTCCACTGCCCTCTCAGGATTCCAGCCAGAGAGGGAGCTGATGGATAGTCAGAGCTTGGAGACTTCCAGTGGCCTGAAGAGGGTGGTGGGGCGGGGTGCCTCCACACAGGTGAGTGATGGGAAAGTAGGTGGGCCCACAAAGTGACCTGGAGACCAATGGGCGCAAGTTGTTTCTGCAGAGGGGTGGGAGGAAAGTGTCTTCAAAAACATTAAGTGCACGGCCTGACCAGGTGGTGGTGCAGTGGATACAGCGTCGGACTGGGATGCAGAGGACCCAGGTTCGAGACCCCGAGGTCACAGCTTGAGTGCGGGCTCATCTGGTTTGAGCAAAGCTCACCAGCTTGGACCCAAGGTCTCTGGCTCGAGCAAGGGGTTACTCGGTCTGCTGAAGCCCCACAGTCAAGGCACATATGAGAAAGCAATCAATGAGCAACTATGGTGTCACAACAACAACAAAAGAACTGATGATTGATGCTTCTCATCTCTCTCCGTTCCTGTCTGTCCCTATCTATCCCTCTCTCTCTAAAAAAAAAAATAAATAAAAAAAAATAAATTCAGTGCAGGGAAGCCAGAGGGAATGGGCTCCAGGGAACATGTCCACTCTACATGTCAGGGCATTAAGGGGGAGAGGGAACAGCTCACAAACCTTCGCTCTTTGAATTTCCTAGCTTTCCCCTTAGTTTATGGGACTCTTGAGACTTTCCCATGAGGGCTCTCGCAGAGGCAAAGAATGAGAAGGAGGACAAAGATGCTTCTTTCTGCTCTTTCTGGATTCACCTGGCCGCTAATGGCTTCTTTCTCCCACTCCTCAGCAGGGCAGGTTCCTGGCATAGGGTTTCTGCATAAATTTGGAATTCTGCATGACCTCAATAGGCATTGTGATCAACTGTGTAGTTTCAAAGTTATGATTCATAATTTGGGAGAGATGACTTTGATGAATATTTTTAGACTATAAGTCATAGCTCAGGACCAGAACACAAGAGCATGCATGTTTTCTGTTAAATCCATGCTTCTATTACACCATTCTTTCACAAAATACTCTTATGTGTTCCAACTACTGATACCTAGTTATTACAGTTGTGGACGGCATCTCTTACCTCACTAAATGAGAGATTTTACTCACTCAAGACTAATATTAAGTGCACACTGTACTTTTAAAAATAGAATGTGGTCTAATATCTAGTTCAAAACCTACAGCTCTGGCTGGAAGCACAGTACATAATTATGGAGTTAAATTTAACTTCAAAACAAACAAACAAGAAACCCTCACACATCCCAATATGGCTTTGAGTATAAATAAAGCACATAGCACGAACTCCGCCCCTCAGGCAGAACATACATTCATTCACACACGATACTGGTAAATATCAGTTAGATAGCTGGGTAGATACTAATGAAAATCTTACATCTTAATCAAATAAAGAAGAAAATTATAGTGATGAAAATGACTAATTATATTAATTACCAGCATCAAAAGCTGCTTCCCAGGAGCTACGCTCATCCCACACTTGTGTTATTTCTCTTTCTTATTATTTGCTATGGCAGCGTTTTCTCCAGCTACAGCAACTTGGGAGTTACTGCAAACATGCCAACACTTTTGTAGTATTCACTTCTTAAGATAAGACTAAACTATTCTGAACTCTAGATGCCAAAGTGAGACATTCTATTCACTAAGACCTCCTTCTAAAAACTTTTCCCAGGATGAAAAACACGCAACGTCAACATCAAAAATCTGCCTTAACTGGTGGCCAATAGGTCTGGAGGTTTTCAAATACCAAGCGCTTTGACTTTTAAAGCTCACAAGTATTCTGGATTTATTTTTTTAAAAAGCATCAAAAACCCAAATCCACAAGAGAGCCACATAACCCGCCCCCCAATATTTCAATTAATAATCCCAATTAACGGGATGCTTTGAAAACTCTCAAAAATCGCACATTAGGAGCCTTACCCTGGTTTCACTTTCGCTGAAGATATCACTGTTTGCCACGCAGGCAATCAAGGAGCTAAAACTGTAGTTAAAGTTTCTAAAATGCATCTTGCTTTCCTACAGGGAAGGCACTAGAGACGCACGAAGGCAGGGGAGCCCGGGTGAGGTTCCTTCGCAGAAGGCTGGGGGTTCTTTGTCCGGCCCGCGCTTATATAAAGCAGCGAGGTCCAGCCCCCCGGGGGTGGGGGACGGACGCCCAGCTTCCAGCGCATCCTGTTTGGACAGCAAATTCCTGAGTCAAGTCCCGCATGCTTGCAGGCAGACAGGCACAGAGTGTAAGTTTCTACTGGAAAGAGGTGACGTCAACACCTTAGTCATTTTCCCTATGCTAATTAGCTCTGCGCAGGGGGGGACGATGGAAAAATCGGCAGAGGTTGCTCTGCAGCTGCTCCGTCACCCGCGCCGGCAACATACTTTCCACGCGCAGTAATTCCATTCAGTGCTCTGGCGCCCGCCGCCCTCACGCCCTCACGCCCGGCTGAATGGGACGACCCTTCTTAAGATGGAAAATGTTACAAAAGAAAAGGAAGGTCTGCAGTAAACAGTAATTAGCCTCCCGGGAGCTTTCAAGGCTTTGGGAAACCTGGGAACCAGCCTTGGACGGTTGTTTGATCCCTGTTATTTCCTGAAAAACAATCAAAGTTTCACACTGGGGTATTAAAGAAAACATCTGAAACCTGTCTTGGCCAATGAATTGTTTTTAAAGAAAAGAGTGGAGCTTATTTTGAAATACAGCCCCCCCACACCAACAGAACGTTATTGGGTGACTGTCCTACTTCCCACTTGTATCCCACAGTGGCAAGAGGGAAGAGACACTTGTGCAATGGTAGGGGTTTCACGGGGAAAACTTGACTGTAATTTGAGAATCGGGAATATGCAACACTTTGATCATTTTCTAACAGCTTCTGAATTCTAAGAAAGCTACAGAAACATTTTAGAGAATCTAGTGTCTGAAGCTGAGAAAAATATTAATACACCGGTCCTGCTTTAAGACTCATAGACTAAAAGTTTGGTTTTTTTTTTTATAAATTTTTATTAACTTTAATGGGGTGACATTAATAAATCAGGGTACATATGTTCAAAGAAAACATCTCCAGGTTATCTTGTCATTCAATTATGTTGTATACCTGTCACCCAAAGTCAGACTGTCCTCTGGGTTTTCTTTGTGCCCCTCCCCTCCCCCCCTTCTCCCTTACCCACCATACTCTTGTCCATGTCTCTTAGTCTCGTTTTTATGTCTCACCTATGTATGGAATCATGCAGTTCTTAGTTTTTTCTGATTTACTTATTTCACTCCAAATAATTTTATCAAGATCTATCCATTTTGCACAGCAAGAGAAACTGACAACAAAATTGCCAACTAAATGGGAGATGATATTTTCAAACAACAGTTCAGATAAGGACCTAATATCCAAAATATACAAAGAACTCATAAAAGTCAACAACAAACAAACAATCCAATAAAAAAATGGGAAGAGGACATGAACAGACACTTCTCCCAGGAAGAAATACAAATGGCCAACAGATATATGAAAAGATGCTCATCTTCATTAGTTGTTAGAGAAATGCAAATCAAAACTACAATGCGATACCACCTCACACCTGTTAGATTAGCTATTATCAACAAGACAGGTAATAGCAAGTGTTGGAGAGGCTGTGGAGAAAAAGGAACCCTCATCCACTGTTGGTGGGAATGTAAAGTAGTACAACCATTATGGAAGAAAGTATGGTGGTTCCTCAAAAAACTAAAAATAGAACTACCATATGACCCAGCAATCCCTCTACTGGGTATACACTCCCAAAACTCAAAAACACTGGTACTGGGTATACACTCCCAAAACTCAAACACATTGGTACGTAAAGACACATGCAGCCCCATGTTCATTGCAGCATTGTTCACAGTGGGCAAAACATGGAAACAACCAAAAAGCCCTTCAATAGATGATTGGATAAAGAAGATGTGGTACATATACACTATGGAATACTACTCAGCCATAAGAAATTTTTTTTTTTAATAGGTAAGGAAGAAAAGGTAGGAAGACTATCTACTACAGCTGAAGAGTTCATTTTGCTGGCTTCGTCGTCAGGTCGGATGCCTGGCCTGGAGACTCAGGCTGGGATGGCCTGGGCTTTGGGGCACTTGAGCGGTTTAGATCTGTGTCAGTATGGGTCCTGGATCCTGCCCACTCCCCTCAATTTCATTATCACCTAAAAGCATTCTCTAGTCTAGGTACACGCAGAGACATCTGTTAAGCTTCCAAAATTTAAACGGAACCCTACCATCCACCTTTAAAGATTAACTTTAAAGAATCATTAAAGTCAGCCAATAGCAAAAAGAATATATACAATGAGGAAAAAGAACAAACAGAACATTAATTCTTCCAGAGAAGGAAAGGCAACATCTTCTTGGATGAATGAGCGGCTCTGCCTCACTGCCGGCTGGAGACTTGCATAAGAAACCATGTATGGCATGTGCTCTGCCAAATTACCCATAACTCCGAAACTGAAAAGATCTAAGCGCATACCACTCTGAGGGGCATAGCACGCATCAGCGGGTTGCAGCCTGTCCAGGAGGCGCAGGCAGACTTTGGTGGTGTCTCTGGTGCTGGGTGTATGGGAAGTGTGTATGTGAGTGTGTGTGTGTGTGGGGGGGGGGGGGCTAAGGGGGAAGGGAGGGGGTGGTTGAACACAGAGCTGCATTCCACCCCGTCCACTGGGGCTGAACCTTCTCTGAGTGTCCTCCCTCCCCAGCTCCAACTCCTCCCCTTCCTGGAGTCCACTTTGGCAAACAGATTTGAAGGGTTGTCTGTAGAGGGAGAAGAGGTTAGTATCACTGGCCTCTTGCTTTATAAAACATCAGGACACACAGTTCCAGTTCAATAGCAGGGAAAATCTGAAACACATCCGTTCATCTGAGACAAGAGTGCTGGACTCGCCCAAATTTGCAATGCTGGTTTCATTATATGGATGAAAAGAGAAAAAGAATAGTGAGGTATATGAAGGTTGTTCAACTATTTTGCCCAGAAACACAAATGATAAGTGATTGATATTTTTCACTGGGCTGCCCGAAAGTTTAACAAAACATGTAATTCTGTAAGTGCCTTTGAACTGACTTTAGCTTCATCTGAATCACGTTTAGTGAATTTGAGTGCTTCCATCTTTGTATCAGGGAAAGGGCCTCAAAGTAGTGGTCATCTGTAGGAAGGCTGATAAAATGCTATTCGGTGAAAACCAACATGCCTAAACTGTGCCAGGGCCCCGTACCAGGAGAGGGAATGCAGGGCCTGGCAGGCAGCCTCCACTGCCACACGGGCTAGGTGCAGAGCAGATCCAAGTTCTCAGTATCGGGTTGCGTGTGTACCTCCTTCACGGTGCTCTGGCACCCCAGCTGGCCACGGGCACAGACAACAGCCCTGCACCCTGAGGTAACACACTCCAAACTCATTTCAGGGTGCTGTTGTCTACTACCCTGAGAGTTTTTGTAGGAATGCCTGCTCTTTGCATGTTTATTACACATGAACTTGAATTTCTAAATGTCCTATGCAAAAAATATTTACTTTGTAAATTGTGGTTTTTCCCACCAAGAATAAAAATTGATCCAAAAGTATGTATTTAAAAAAACCTGACTCTCGAAGAGTGGCTGAATGGATCAAGCATTGTCCTGGCGTGCTGAGGTCACAGGTTTGATCCTGGCTCAGGGGGATATATGAGAACCAACCAATGAATGTATAAATAAGTGGAGCAACAAATTGGTGTTTCTCTCTCCTCCTCCTCCTCCTTCTCTCTCTCTAATACCAATAAATTGAAAATATAAAAAATATAGACTTTCAAAATAAATGGGACTACATCAAACTAAAAAGCTTCTGCACAGCAAATAAAACCATCATCAGAATGAAAAGGCAACTTACTGAATAGGAGATGATGATTGTAAATGTTACATTGATTAGGGGTTAATGTCCAAAATACTGTATAAAGAACTCATACAACTCAATAAGAAATAACCTGATTTAAAAATGGGCAGCCCTGGCCAGTTGGCTCAGCGGTAGAGTGTCCGCCTGGGCGTGTGGAAGTCCCGGGTCAATTCCTGGCCAGGGCACACAGGAGAAGCACCCATCCTGCTTCTCCACCCTTCCCCCTCTCCTTTCTATCTCTCTCTTCCTCCCCCTCAGCCAAGGCTCCATTGGAGCAAAGTTGGCCCAGGAGCTGAGGATGGCTCTGTGGCCTCCACCTCAGGTGCTAGAATGGCTCCAGTTGCAACGAAGCAACACTCCATATGGGCAGAGCATCGCCCCCTAGTGGGCATGCTGGGTGGATCCCTGCTGGACACATGTGGGAGTCTGTCTCTTTGCCTCCCCACTTCTCACTTCAGAAAAATAAATAAACAAACAAACAAATCCAAAATAAAAATGGGCAGAGGACCTGAATAGACATTTTTCCAAAGACATACAGACAGCCAACGGTACATGAACAGATGTGCAAAATTATTAATCATCAAGAAAATGCAAATCAAAGCCACAATGACATATCACCTCATGGTTGTTAAAATGACTATTATCAAAAAGACAAGAATCATAGCTGTTGGAGAAGATGTGGAGAAAAAGGAACCCTTTTTGGTGAGAATGTAAACTTGTAGCTACCATAGAAAACAATATGGAGGTTCTTTAAAAAAAATTAAGAACAGAACTCCTATATTATATAGCTCAGCAATTCCACTTCTGAGTATGTATCTGAAGAACACAAAACACTAATTTGAAGTGCTATATGCACTCCAATATTCACTGCAGCATTATTCACAACAGTTAAGATATGGAAACAACTGAAGTGTCCATCGATGGATGAATGGATATAGAAGATATGGTACACATACATAATGGAATACTGTGCAACCATAAAAAGGAACGAAACCTTGCCATTTGTGATAACATGGATGGACCTTGAGTGTATAATACTAAGTGAGATAAAACAGGAGAAGAAAGACAAATACCGCATGATTTCCCTCACAGGTAAAACCTAAAAACAGACAAAACCAAACCAAATTCATAGATACAGAGAGCAGATCGGTGGTTACCAGAGGGAAAGGGACTGGGGGGTGGGAGAAAGGAGTGAAGGGGTCAATTTGATGGTGAAGGACAGTAATTAGACCTTTGAGGGTGTTCACTTTGTAGTGAATACAGTTGTCAAATTACAGTATAATGTTGTACACCTAAACATCGTCATCATCATCATCATATCATAAATAACAAACATCCAAATTACCCTATAATGACAGCAAGCAAGTCAGTAACTGCTTGGAGCAGGGACACAGAGGGATGAGTTATAAACTAACAGTGGAAAATCTTTTGGAGACGATGAAAACCGTATCTTGATTTTAGTGGAGATTTCATGGGAGTACACACCTGTCAAAACTAAATTGCACACTTTAAATTTATGAAATTTATTATGTCAATTATTCCCCACTGAAGTTGCCAAGAAAAAACTAAAAGTAAAAAAGTTGGCTTTCCTCCTGTATACCCACCCCTGCGGTCCAGGGCACAAGTCCATCCTTCTCTGCTAAGGGGATGGAAGTGATCTGAAGAAAGCAGGGCCAGTGGCAGTGTGCCATTAGGGACTCTTGAGATGCACACTGAAAATGGTACACAAAATAGGAAAACAAAAATTAAAGGTGAAATGTAGCGCTTTCGTTTACTGAAGGATTTAGATCAGGGGTAGTCAACTTTTTTATACCTACCGCCCACAACTTTTGTATCTCTGTTAGTAGTAAAATTTTCTAACCGCCCACGGGTTCCACAGTAATGGTGATTTATAAAGTAGGAAAGTAACTTTACTTTATAAAATTTATAAAGCAGAGTTACAGCAAGTTAAAGCATATAATAATAATTACTTATCAAGTACTTTATGTCAGATTTTTGCTAAGTTTGGCAGAATAAATCTTTATAAAACAACTTACTATAGTTAAATCTATCTTTTTATTTATGCTTTGGTTGCTCTGCTACCGCCTACCATGAAAGCTGGAACGCCCACTAGTAGGCGGTAGGGACCAGATTGACTACCACTGATTTAGATGTTTTGCATTTCTTCTGTTCTCACCATAAACGTCTTAAGTGCATCTCTGTAACCTGAGTTTGCTTCCTCTGGCTCCAAGCAATGGGTGCATATTTTCATTAAGAAGTTGCTGTTTTCCATGAGGAAAAGCTGAAGTCAATGCTGAACCCCATCGTTGCTATTACACCATTCCTAAAGCATAGGTAGGGTGACTCAGCGTGCCTGCTGGAAACCCCAAGGAGGTTACAGTTTCACCAAGAATGTGCCACCAAGGAAACTTTCTATCAGATGACCACAGAGAAGAAGTGAGTTTTGCCTTTGTTTTGCAAACCCACCAGAGTGAGGAATGAGGAACTTTGCAAAAGATCCCCCAGGCAGGAAAACGACCATGCAAATAAAAGGGCCTGTGCATTTATCTGGAATGCTAACGAACCTGGAATCCGGTCTGTTGGGGCTGTTAGCCTCTGAGGTAATGGAATAGCATTACATAATATCTGCCCCTCTCTCAGGGAGAGGTTGTTCCCAGGATGACCCACCAAAGCTGCTACACAAAAGAAGCACACAGGGGCTCTTTCTCCTCCTTGGCTGTATCGGTTCCTGTGTAAAAGCAGCTGTTAACCCAGGAGCATGTGCCTGTCCTCAACGTGGACACGGGGGTTAACAGCAGATTCAGAGTTTTGGTGAGAAGCAAACAATCAGACAAGAGCAGAGAGAGTCTGTGGTTGATGAGTGTTAGTTGCATTTTTATACCCATTCTGCTGATAAAGATACTGAGGTCCAGAGGAGCACACTGTGCTTAGGAGAGCAAAGACTCACCCTGATCTTGTGAGTGCAGGTTCCACGCTTGTACCATAAATTAGGACCACCAAGTGTGAGTGCCCTGTGGTACTGGGGCTCATCCCCCCATTGGTCAAATAAGTTTGTAAATATGATATATATGTTTGCTCGCTTATAGTTTGCATTGGGTGTGGGAGACAGGCTGTAAGCCAGCAAAGTCATTATAGTTTAAAGCTTAATTTTAAAACTAAGCCATTCTCACCCTTTTAATACTAAGACCTTCTCAACACTAAGCTTTTCCCCACACCCTTGACTGTTGCATGATGTGGGTTGGTGCATTCTCATGAGGAATCCCATTTATGCCTCAGATAAATGACTTTGTATTAGAGCAGGGGCTGGGAACCTATGGCTCGTGAGCCAGATGTGGCTCTTTTGATGGCTGCATCTGGCTCGCAGAAAAATCTTTAAGAAAAAAATAATAACTTTAAAAATATAAAACATTCTCATGTATTACAATCCATTCATTTCCTACCGCTCATGTTCATGGTTGCGGGTGGCTGGAGCCAATCACAGATGTCCTCCAGGATACCACCAAATTTTTATTGGATAATGCATAATGTACACGGGTCATTGTGAGGTCAGGAAGTAAAGTTCCCTCCTTTTAATCAAGTAGTCAGGTACCTAATTGCAAAACCCTTTTGATGAAGAAGATGGCTAAAAGAAAAATAGATGAGGAGTATCGTACTTTTCAGCAGGAATGGACAGAGGAATTCACCTTTGTGGAGAGAGCAGGTTCTGCAGTGTGTCTAATATGCAATGATAAAATTGCATCGATGAAACGGTCAAATATAAAATGGCACTTTGACACACGCCATATTACATTTGCATTGAAATATCTAACAGGGGACAGCAGAAAGAAAGCATGTCAAGAGCTACTGTGCAGAGTGCAAGCTAGTCAGCAGCAACTCCGTGTTTGGACCCAACAAGGTGACTGGAATTTGGCTAGCTTTGCTGGTGCTTTAGCAATTGTGAGAAACGGAAAGCCATTCACAGATGGGGAGTATGCCAAAACATTCATGCTTGATGTTGCCAATGAACTTTTTGACGACTTTTCGGATAGACAAGATAATCAAATGAATAAAAGACATGCCTCTGTCAGCAAGAACTGTTTATGATCATACCATCATGATGGCAAATAAAACTGCGGGAACACAAGTGAAGGACGTAAATGCAGCACCATTCTTTTCTCTTGCTTTGGATGAGTCAACAGACGTAAGCCATTTATCCCAGTTCAGCGTGATTGCAAGGTATGCTGTCGGTGACACCCTATGTGAGGAAAGTCTTGCTGTTTTGCCTATAAAAGATTCAACAAGAGGGGAGGATTTATTCAAGTCTTTCATTGAGTTCGCTAAAGAAAAAAAATCTACTGATGGATAAACTTATTTCTGTGTGTACTGATGGTGCTCCGTGCATGGTGGGGAAAAATAGAGGATTCGTAGCGCTTTTTCGTGAACATGAAAAGAGATCCATCCTAAGTTTTCACTGCATCCTACATCAGGAGGCACTTTGTGCTCAGATGTGTGGCAAGCAGCTTGGTGAGGTGATGTCATTGGTCATTTGGGTGGTCAACTTTATTGTTGCCCGAGCTTTAAATGATCACCAGTTTAAAACACTGCTGGATGAAGTTGGGAATAATTATCCTGGTCTGTTTCTGCACAGCAATGTGTGTTGGTTGTCAAGAGGGAAGGTGGTCAGCCATTTTGTGGCTTGTCTGAGCGAAATCTGGACTTTTCTTGAAATGAAAAACGTCGAGCATCCAGAGTTAGCTAACACTGAGTGGCTCCTGAAGTTCTACTATCTCGTGGACATGACTGAACAGCTGAACCAGCTCAATGTGAAAATGCAAGGCGTTGGAAATACAGTCTTATCCCTTCAACAAGCAGTGTTTACATTTGAAAACAAGCTGGAACTCTTCATTGCAGATTTTGAAACAGGTCGTTTGCTACACTTTGAAAAACTGGGAGAGTTTAAAGATGCATGCACAGCAAGTGACCCTGCTCAACATCTTGATCTCCAGCAGCTAGCAGGCTTCACATCTAATCTCCTGCAGTCATTCAAAGCATGCTTTGGAGAATTTCATGAGCACACTTGTCTTTTTAAGTTCATCACCCATCCACACGAGTGTGCAGTGGACAGCGCTGACCTGAGTTACATCCCTGGTGTCTCCGTCAAAGATTTTGAGCTACAAGCTGCTGATCTGAAGGCCTCAGACATGTGGGTGAATAAGGTCAAGTCACTGAATGAAGATTTAGAAAGACGTGCACAACAGCAAGCAGAGTTGGTGAGCAAACACAAGTGGGGAGAAATGAAAAAACTTCAACCCGCGGACCAGCTGATTGTCAAAACTTGGAACGCACTTCCTGTCACATACCACACAATGCAGCGTGTGAGTATTGCTGTACTGACAATGTTTGGCTCTATGTATGCATGTGACAGTCTTTCTCACATCTAAAAAACGTTAAGACCAACCTATGATCACGTTTAATGGATGGAAGTCTCAATGCCTGCATGAAGCTTAACCTCACCACGTATCAACTAGACTACAAAGCCATCAGCAAAACCATGCAGCACTAAAGTCGCATTAATGGTAAGAAGTACTTTATTCATCATTGGTTAGCAACAGCATAACAACATTATTAAAAAGAATTCAGAGACTTATTGTACTTTAAAAGTGTTGGTCTTACAGGCCCTGGCCGGTTGGCTCAGTGGTAGAGCGTCAGCCTGGCATGCAGGAGTCCCGGGTTTGATTCCCGGCCAGGGCACACAGGAGAAGCACCCATCTGCTTCTCCACCCCTCTTCCTCTCCTTCCTTTCTGTCTCTCTCTTCCCTTCCTGCAGCCAAGACTCCATTGGAGCAAAGTTGGCCCAGGCGCTGAGGATGGCTTTATGAGGCCTCAGGCACTAGAATGGCTCTGGTTGCAACAGAGCAACGCCCCAGATGGGCAGAGCATTGCCCCCTGGTGGGCATGCCGGGTGGATCCTGGTCGGGCGCATGTGGGAGTCTGTCTGACTGCCTCCCCATTTCCAACTTCAGAAAAATACACAAGTGTTGGTCTTACATAAAATGCACACATTTACTTGTATTTAGTGTTAAACATATTGTATGGCTCTCACGGAATTACATTTTAAAATATGTAGCGTTCATGGCTCTCTCAGCCAAAAAGATTTCCAACCCCTGTATTAGAGACTTTCTTATTTGTATATGCTCTCTCTCAGTTCCTGAAATTAGCATTACAGAAAAGCAGCAGCCAAGATGGCAGAGTGCTGAAGGAGAAGGCAGTTAGTGCAGAGAGAAGGAGATGAGGAACAGAGGTGAATGAGGTTAGTGAGCTAGAAACCTTTGATTGTAGGAAACTCGGATAAGTCAGTAGCTTTTGAGCACTGAATGAGAGGGTTTTGGAGCCCAGTGTGTGTTTTTACTTGCTCACCGGGTGTGAACTAGGATTAAAAGTAATGGCCCACCAGTTCTTGGCTCCGTTGTTTCATTATTGTCTGTCCGAATCTAATGCAAACCTGCATGGGCCAGGCGGCTGTGAAGGTAGCCATGGCTGCTGGCTTTACACCCCCCAACCTCTCAGACCCTCTGGCTGGACTGTCGAGGGCACCTTAGCTGTTCTCTGTACAGTGGTGTTGGTGCTCTGTACCGCCCTCCACTCTGAACTCCCAGCATACCTCGTCTGTACAGCCCTCTGCAACTATAATACTTTTATAGTTGGCCTCGTAGTGGCCAATTTCCTATTGCTCCACTATAGGGTGTAATTCCCACATTAGACTCCCTGAGAAGACATGCAGATGCATCAGAGCTGAAGGAAGAGGGGGGTGAGCCAGGGGATATTGGGGAACCGCACTGCAGACCCAGGGGGCAGAAGGCACAAAGGCCCCCAGGCAGCACTCTGGCATGCTGAGGTCCTGCAGGAGGCTCAGGGCGCTGCAGAGGAGGGGCACAGAGGAAGTGGCTGGGAACACGGCCACGTGAGACCTTTAGCCACTGGAAGGACTCTGGCTTGTATGCTGACTAGTTTGTGAACCACCAGAGGGAGGTTTTGAGCAGAGGAAGGGCATGACCTGACTTCCCTAAGACAGAACCACCCCAGGGTCTGGGGGTTCAGACTTGAGCAGAGGGGCAGAGTGGATGCAGGAGTCCAGTGAGGCAGGAGGCCTTTCCCAGCCATGGGGCCCAGGACTCCCAGGTGCACCCTCAGCTCTGCCAGCTCCCCCAGCTGCCCCTCCCTGTCTCTTCTCTGCCTGTCAAACTCCTCTTCATCCCTTAAAGCCCATCACCACCACCATTTCTCAAGGAGGCACCCTGCTCAACATAATGTCCTCTCTCCCTTTTAGCCCCAGCGACCCCTTATGACAGAGTTGCTGTTGCCTGGAGATGCGGACAAACACGTGAGAAGTTCACAGACCACACCAAGCAGAGCCCACCTGAGGCAGGTGAAGAGTGAGATACCCCCAGCATCAAAGGGCCACGGCCACTGTGGTCCTGACCGATAGGCATCCGTATCTGTGGTTTTTGTCACAGGAAGTAAAGGCACACATGTGCTCAGTGGGTGTCGGTCACATTCCCAGGTGTACTTTCTCTCTCCTTGTTGTAGGGCCCACACCCACCCATGGGACGTGACCAGGAGCCAGTTCTCTCATGGGTCTATGGCAGTGGTCTCCACAATCCTGTAATGTGTGGGCAGAACATATTCAACTTAATACATGTTCACCTGTCTTCTTTAAATGCCTTTTTAAAGAGTGTATCCTATAAGGTGCCCAGAGTAGAGTAGAAATTGTATGGACTTTACAAATAAACTGCTTTTATTTGTGCTCAAAAATCTTTTACCACTGAGGTTCATGATCAGAAATGTTTGGAGACACCTCATTTACTCAGTAGTGGGATTACATGCCCAACCTTCTCCAGCTGCCTCAGGAGGATCGCGCATCAGAGAACAAGGAAACTATTCTTCTTTTTGATGTGCGTGCATAGGGTTTCCGTTTCTGCTCACTTTTAGGGGTCCTCAGGGAGTGGAATCAGGGTGGCCAGATGGAGCTCAGTAATTCATGCCCTCAGCTGTGCTATGTTACTAATGAGATCTGCTGGGCCTCAGGGAGGGGCCTCCATGCTAAAGAAAATGTGACACAAAGCAGGTCATCTTTCTTTCTGATGGGCTGGGAAGGGTCTAAGCAGGAGCCCCTCAGAAACAAATAGGTCCCAGTTCTCCCATACAGAGGATGAGACCTATGAATTCTAAATCTAAAATGAGAGGCCAACTTACATGAAAATCACCCTCATATTTAATAAGCATTAATCTCCCAAATTTGTAGGATAACACAGAAGAAATGATATTAATCAGCCTGGCACAATTCTCATACTTCAGAAAAAAAAATGAAAAAGCGTGAAATAGCATTTGATACTCTAGCACAGACTAGACAGGTATTGATCGATACTCTGCACATCTGGGACGACACAGAACTCTCCGTTACTTACGTAAAAAATGTGGATGGTTTAGGGAGGCCAGTGCTGACAAAGATGGTGCAATGGTGAAAATTCTAAACACATATTTCAGCTGAATGGCAGCTGTGTTCTGTTAAAGCTTATAGTGGAAATAAAGAAATATTGCAATCTTAAAAAAAAAAGGATGGAAGGAAGAAATGAAATAAAATAAAATAACCAATGAATTGGGGAAAATTTGGAAGGAAGCATGTGTTCAGATTTATACCTTCAGAGAGGTCACGATTCATACAAGAGTTCACCTGGTCTGTTAAATTCCGAGTGCGCTCAAAATCCCATTACCTCTTGTTTCTTATGACCTGGATCTAACCTTAGTGCATAAAGATGTCCCGCACCTCTGCAACTTCTTGGAAACGCACTGCTTGCAACGCTTAAAATGGAGACACAGCCACAGGCAAATCGAAGTCTCACAGCATTGGAGACCCAGTTGTGGGCTGAGGGCGGGAACATTTATTCAGAGATGCTGGGCCCTAAATAAATCATTCCTATTTGCCCACTTCAGTTGGTTCCTCTCCAGACCACCTTGCTTTAAGGAGTGAGTTTAACTTGTGCTCTGATACCATTCCCAGGCCAGGCACAATCCCACAGTGACAAAAACCTGGGTAAGACAGGCATATAGATGGGCTGGGGATGGACTCTGTGCACACCTGCTTGTCTCCAGTCCAGCCTGGGGTGGCTTCCACAGCCCAGACCGACTCCTTCCCCTCCAGGAACCCCTCTGCATTCAGCACGGGAGTCCTCCCGGCTGGTGTTCATGCTGGTGGAGGCGCCTCGGTGCTTGCTCGCCATTTCCACCTCAGCCCTGAAGAACAGAGGCACCTAAGCCCCAGCTGGGATGTGTGCTGTCGTGAGGCAGAGGTCGCATCATTCTGGTCCATTCTGCCAGGGATGCAGGATGATGTGAACGCCCTAATGATACCCGTGAATGACTGGCTGACCTTGAGTAGAAGACCAGAGGTGTGCAGGTCACGGAGGAAAGGAGAAAGAACGAGGCAAACAATAAACTAAATCTTTTATTCCAGACAAGAACATATTTTTCGATGACTGTGCAATGTGGGGTTTGTACCCACACCCAAAGGAAAAACTTGGGAGTCAGTTCAAGCCCGTTTGGCCCCGTGCAGGAGACGAGGAGGTGCGCTCTGTCCTGTCACCAATGAGGCTTTACCGCACCTGCCGCGGAGAAGGGACCAACGGCCACAGCAGCGCTACTTCTGCACTCACACTGCCTTCTTCGCTGACTGTTCACAAGTCCGATAATGTCACATGAGGGGAACATGGTGATTCAACTTGTACTTTAAAAAACAGTGGACCACCAAAAAAAACCCAAAAAACAGTGAGCCACCATGATGAAACTAACAAGATGCCACCACAATTTGGATGTTCATATTTGCCATAAAAAAAGAGCACTTGGGCCATTTTTCATAGGAAGTTCTGGGCATTCGTATCAAGTGACTAAAACTTGGGGATGGGACACATCTTCCCAAGCCAGAGTGTCTGAGGTGTGTGGGCTGCCCGCAGTCCAACAGATATAGAACGCCAAGTGAATTTACACTTGTGAATTGGCAGCCCCCAATATTAAAAAAAAATCAGTGGTCAATATTGAAAAATTGGGAGGTTTCAAAAAGAAATAGAATTTCTGGCTTCTTTGGGGAAAAGAAAGGAAGCAAGGCTGGGTCAGGACCCACGTGGCTACAGCTGACATTCTGGCTAAACCCGTGCTCTCCTGACCCCACTGGCATTTGAGGTTTTGACCTCTGCCTTGACTTTGTAAGTCATCAAAAACAGAGGGGTACAGTGTTGCAGCTCACCCATCCACCCCTGTGCTCCCTCCCCACACAGCAAGTCTCTACTTTTTTCTGGCCCTTCACTAGTCCGGATTTCCTGGGGTGATTTCTTGGGCACTGCAAGGTGTTCTCCCCACTCCTGGAATCAGTGCTGGTGAATGGCAGGGACACTACTCTAGGGATGGCCTAGATTCTGCTGAACGTTTACAAACCACAGTTGCTTTCTTTAGCAACCATTAGTGAGACGTGATTGGGCCACACGAGGGAGGTGCACAGTGTGACTGAGAATCCAAACCTTAACACAGGACTGGCAAATGATGAACGAGGCAGAAAGGTTTGGACACAACGGCATTAGACAGCAAGGCAAGGAGGATGACCTGGAAGTAGACTGAGATCAGGTATTTTCAAGGTGAGGTTTTTTTTGTTTTTGTATTTTTCTGAAGTGAGAAGTGGGGAGGCAGAGAGACAGACTCCTGCATGCACTCGACCAGGATCCACCTGGCATGCCCACTAGGGGGCGATGCTCTGCCCATCTAGGCCATTGCTCCATTGCAACCAGGACCATTCTAGCGCCTGAAGTGGAGGCCATGGAGCCATCTTCAGTGCCTGGGCCAACTTCACTTCAATGCAGCCTTGGCTGCAGGAAGGGAAGAGAGAGATAGAGAGAATGGAGAGGGGGAAGGGTGGAAAAGCAGATGGGTGCTTTTCCTGTGTGCCCTGGCCAGGAATTGAACCTGGGACTTCCACATGCTGGATGGACACTCTACCACTGAGCCAACCGGCTAGGGCAGGGGTCCCAAACTTTTTACACAGGGGGCCAGTTCACTGTCCCTCAGACTGTTGGAGGGCCACCACATACAGTGCTCCTCTCACTGACCACCAATGAAAGAGGTGCCCCTTCCGGAAGTGCGGCGGGGGGTCGGACAAATGGCTTCAGGGGGCCGCCTGGGCCAGGGCCTTCAAGGTGAGGTTTTTATGATGGCTTCTTAAAAGACCATTTTGAGAAGACAACATTTTCAACTGTTCTTGTGCAAATCTAGGATGTCTGTTTAATCTTCTTATGTTGACATTAACTATTAGGAAGATTGGGCCTGACATCATCCTTTTAAGAAACCCTTGTGAGTCTGAGCAGCCCTGGGCTCTTCCATCCTGAGGGAGGTCATGGTGATACTACTGGCCTCTGTAGAGGAGAAATTATGTGGCCCATACAGTGACCAACTGCTCAGGGCTGCTGAGCCCATCACTAACCTCTAACCACCCCCCCCCCATTCCAACCAACAAACCTAACAGGCACTGCTTCCAGCCTCTGGGTCAGAGGTTCTTGTGCAGTAGGTCTACTAGAGTGCTCCTGGGAGAAGACCCAGGGAATGAGGGGATAGGGAAGGAGGAGGGGGGTTAACATGGATGGGACCAAGCAGAGGAAAAGTGTAAATACAATATGGTCCCACTGGAAGCTTCCTTGACCCTGTGGGAAGTTCTGGGGGTGGTATCATCATAACTGGAGCACAGGCACTGGGCCTTGATATACCCACACTTGTCAGCACTGGGACAAGTGGCTACCTTGAAAAGGTGGCTTTCCTGAGCTTCCTAGGGCAATGGGGAGACAAATCCTTTAATCCCAAAGGGACCTGAGGTGTGTCACAGTATCCACTAACCAACCAACCAACCAACCAACCAAGTAACCAACCAACCAACCAACCAAGTAACTAACCAACCAACCAACCAACCAACCAAGTAACCAACCAACCAACCAATCAATTAGACCCAAGTCAAAGAACCAATCAGACCCAAGTTCAAAGATTTGTACCCTAAGTTAATCATTTAAAATTTCTCACAAACATGACAGACTTTAAAGTGGACACCATAAAAATACTACTCCTGATTCTACTCCAAATCATTAGCTCATCTATCCATGCAAGGAACTCAAAAGACTACGGTAAAATAAGTAGTAAACTCAACAGTTTAAACTTTCAGGACAAACCAGGTCAACTCAAACACTTGTTTATTGTCTGGATTCCATCTGGGTGAAACGAAAAAATATACACAGTAGTGTTAAAGACTGCAACATTGTCCTTTTTGGTTTATTTGGGCCTTTTACTTTTGTAGTAACAAAAAGGCTTTTCTCTCTCCCCTCCACCAGGTGTCAACGTTCAGGAAACCAGGGTGGACAGACACACTCAGTGAGTTATGGGTCGGTGGGAGAAGACATCTACCTACTCCCTGCGCAGTGGTCTGGTCCTTTCTATTTCTTCTTCCTAACTCCCAGACCTAGTGTTTTTCACCCATGTATATTTTGGAATGCCCAGTACTGAAATAATTTCATTTCTTCCCTAAACACCTTTAGTGAAATAGGGATTTCACTAGAAAATACTTATTTTGCTTCTCTGTGATGATCTCACCTGCCAACAGTCTACATCTGGTGAAATGCCCAACCAATCAGTTGTGTTGACTGAGCCACCCCCAGTGGAGCCAGGACTGCCTGCCTGACCACCTGCCAGAGGAGCCATGTAACTGTGTCCTGCTCTGTCAGCAGGAGGCCCGGCCAAGCTCTGTGTCCTGTGAGCTGGTCTCACACAGCACAGTCTGAAGGTGCCAAGGTGTGGCCAGCAGAGAATTCTGATGTTCTTTGTAAAACCTCCCATCCAGCTTTTGCAAATGACCCCTAGTGCAATGCCCACTCTGAGCAAAACTGTGTATTTTCTGAGCAAAACTGTATATTGTCACGTTTCTTCTTATCACTGCCGCGTCCCCACTCCTCCTCCTCCCTCACCTGTCTGCTTTTTCCATTCTTCCTGCTGTCCCAGGAGGACACACAGGTCTGGTCCATTCTCGCTGGGATGGGCCTGCCCTCCACATCCCTTTCTAATGAGACTGATGTTACCTAATGAGTTTTCCCCACTGCAGTGTCAATGATGACAGCTCTTTCACGTATAAGACCTCCAGCCAATGTGTATTTATAATTAGCAAATTCTGGAGATCAAAATCTCAGCCCCGCCTGACCAGGCGGTGGCACAGTGGATAGAGCGTCAGACTGGGATGAGGAGGACCCAGGTTCAAGACCCCAAGGTTGCCAGCTTGAGCACGGGCTCATCTGGTTTGAGCAAAGTTCACTAGCTTGGACCCAAGGTCGCTGGCTCAAGCAAGGGGTTACTTGGTCTGCTGTAGCCCCACGGTCAAGGCACATATGAGAAAGCAATCAATGAACAACTAAGGTGTTGCAACGAAAAATTAATGATTGATGCTTCTCATCTCTCTCCATTCCTGTCTGTCTGTCCCTATCTATCCCTCTCTCTGACTCTCTCTCTCTGTAAAAAAACCCAACAACAACAACAAAAAACTCAGCCCCAAAGGAATGCATCACTGAGGGGGAAATTCCCAGCAGCACTCAGTTATAGGGGAAAATTCCCTGGACAGGTAGGCTGTGGTGAGGCTGGGAGCTGCTTACCTGGAGATGAAACACACATTTTTCAAGCACCTATGTTGAGCACATTCTTGTGTGGATGTTTGGAGTTAAGAACAGACTTCCAAGGAAAAGCTCTCATTTATTTATTCAACCACCACTTATCAAGGGTCTGCTATGTGCCTTCTTGAACTCCTTGGCAGGGTCAAATTACAACTATTACATATTCTCACAGCACTGGGGACCTTTAGTGCTTAGCATTTATTCTGTTTTAATTGGTTGGTTTCCCCCACTAAACTAAGGGCAGACCAAGCCACAGATTCTGGAACACTTATGACCTTCCAGAGATATCTGTTTAACAAATACTCGCAGTTGAGCACAAACAGTGGGGGATGGCATTAACTCAAAAGCTCATCATCCACTACATTGAGAAATATTAAGCCATCAGCAGATGCTCAGTGAGCAAGCTTCAATGCCCGGGACACAGTCTCTGCACCTCCATGAGTCTAACTCCAAAGTTTAGGAGACAAGACCTGACTGTGACTCTAGTGACCAGATAATGTAAACGCTCTCCCTCGTGTGTTCAGACTAAAGGCCTGGTGTATTGGAGGTGCAGGATCGGTGAAGGCTGATGCGGCGTGCAGTGATCCCAACTCAAAACCCAACCAGTCCAGTTAAAGAAGTCCTGTGCTGAAGGCCTTGAAAAGAGGGTTAGATTTCACATGAGTGGGAAAGGGAGATCTCCCTATATTCTCCTCATATCCACTAGAAAAAATGGTATCAGGAAAGTTAACATTTTCTTCATCCACCATCATGCAGAATCATAAAAGGGGCTGCTTTTATTAAAGGAGCCGTACACCTTATTCATTCCAAACACATTTCTCTGACTGCCTGCATCAATGCATGGCATTGGTCAAGAGCTAATGTTTGTTACTCTGATGTCGTGGATTTCTTAGGAAATCCTACTTTTGTATACTTTGATTTATTTCTGGAGTGCAAACAATTCATGCAATGCATGTGGCTACATTTTTAGTATTTTTGGTAAGAACATGAAAACAAATAAATGAATGTATCAGACAAAATTTTCTGTTGGCTCATACACCCAAAATTGGGTCTGGAGAACCATGCATTTCTAAGTGTGGGCGAGGTGGGGAGAATGCAGGGAGCTACAATGAAGACATTCCAGAGACAGCTGTCACATCTCCCATCCCACATGCTTTTGTAGATCCTTGTCATTCCCTCATCAAGAGGAGGGCATTTGTGAGTGCCTCAATCTACACTACATGGTGAACATGACACCATATGACTTCTGAGGCTATGTCATAATAAGTTACACACTTCCACCTTATGCTCTTGGAACCAGTCACCATGTTGTGAGGAAGCCCAAGCAGCCCACGGAGGGGCCCATGTGGAGAGGAGCTGAGGCCACTGGTCCAAAGCCCTGGCTGAGCTCCAAAATGACAGGCAGCACAACCTGCCAACTCTGTGAGCATCGCATCTTGAGAGAAGGTTTCCTGGTCCCCACACAGGCAAACCCAGCAGATGCCACATGGAGGAGAGAACTGTCTCTACACAGACTGCCGACTCACGAGCAAAATAAACGACTGGTGCTATTTTAAGTCGCTAAGTTTGGGTGGTCTGCTTCACAGCAGTGGTAACTGGAACTACCTTTCAGATGGACAGAAGTGACAAGGCCTTGTTACTAATTAGATGGGAAGTAAGGAAGTAAAGACCAAAGTGATGACCTGCTTTCCTACCTGAGCGGACAGAGGACAGCTGGGTCCTTGACAGGGATAGTGGGAGTTATGAGGAAGGGCGGGTCATGCCTGCTTTGTAGCTGGGCACCTGTGAAAGGCACATGGCAGAATAGGAAAGAGCAGGGACTCTGGAGCCAGGCTGCCTGTGTGGGAACCCTGGTGTTGCCATTTCTTAGCTGTGTGACCCTGGGGGACGTCCTTAACTACTGTGTGCTTCAGTTTGTCTGCAAAGTAAGGATAAAATAGAACCTACCTCACAGGGCAGTTGTGGCACTCGCTGACCTAATATCTGAAAAAGGCTGGGCACACAGAAAGTTCTGGAGAGTGTTTGCTGTTTGCCCCACACAAATATGAGTCTTGAATGGCAAGGCAGGCTGAGGAATGTCCACATCCTAACCCCTGGAACCTGTGAATTTGTCACCTGACGTGGCAGAGGGACACTGCACATACGGTTAAATTCAGAGCCTTGAGATGGGAGATGATCTGGGACTGTCAGTGGCAGGGGACATCGAGGTGACCACAGGTCCTCTTAAGAGGGAGGCAGGAGGGTCAGAGTGGGTGATTAAGACATGGTGAAGAAAGCAGAGACTATAGTGACAGGGGCAACTGGAAGAAGGGACCAGCTCTGCCGTCCAGCAGCCCCGCATGCTTCTCAGCGGGACCCGATCCCACAGAATCTGAACCAAAAGGCAAAAGCAAAGACAGGTCACAGAAACAGCCCCGCTCTCCACGCCTTCCCTCTTTCTTCTTGTCTTCAGGTTTCAGGTGTACAACCCTACATACAACACACCGTCTAGTGTGTGCTCACCACCCCAAGCCGAGTCCCCCCTTCGCCCTCTTCCTCCTGCCCCACCCTCTTTCCCTCTGGTGACCCCAGAGGGAAAGGAGGGTTTTTTCTGCTTAATCCCCTTACCTTTTCCCAGCCTCCCAACCCCAATGTCATCTCAGGTTTGCTTCTCACTCTCATGGGGAGATCACAGCATGGCACAATGGGCAGCTTGGGCCGGTCAGCACGTGTCACCCACATGTATGAAACACGGGTAGGGGGACAATCTGTGCCCTGGCTTGACATTTTCGACTGTGTGGTTGGAGTGCATGAGCCTTGGTCCCCCAAAGGAAACTGATTGGAGCTGTGACTAAGGTCACTACAGAAATGAGGAAGCCTATCTTGGGCTCCTCGTGGTTTTGGATGGAAAGTGCTGCAATGGGGGGCTGGGTGACAGGAAACCCTGACACGGCCTATGTGTCCCCATGGGCCGGCCCTCTGCGCTGTGAGCCAGTTGGGCCAGACGGGAAGACCCTCTATGTCCTAATATCCTGTGAGCCCATGATTCCCCTGAGCGTTTCTCAACACCGACACATGTCACATGTGAATGAAATGGTTTCTCCTCGTGCAGCCCTGTCCTTGGCATTCTAGACTGTTAAGCTGAAGCAAAAAACCCAGCTCCCTCCCCAAATGCCAGTGGCGCTTCCCCAGTCACCACAGCCCCAGTGACTTCCACGGGATCTTCTGTTATAACTTCAATAGTATCCTGGGAGGGTAGCAGCTCTGAGATCTAAAATTTAGCAGCTGTGTTTTAAAGTCCTAAGCACAGCCCCAGCACGCCAAACACACTCATTTAATTTCTTGTCTGACAGGAAAGACTGACCTTGTAAAATAGAGAATATCTTTGAAACGTGTCATTCCAAACAGGTCTCAAGGAGATACTGCCTGAATCTCAACTGCCCAGCTGAAGCACATGTAGAAATGCTGAAAGATTTCAGTCAACCCTGGACAACATGAAGCCCCTCCCGCGTACCACATGCTCCTTGATCAGCTGAGGGATGGTCAAAGAATATAAAATGAACAATAAACATTCCAGTTACTCAGAAAATGGCTAGAAATCACATCAGGCAAATGTTCACATTTTTTTCTATTAAAATAAAAATACCTGCCTAATAACCACCTCCTGCTCCAAATTTGCCAGCATGCTGAGGACTTACTAAATTTTAGCTTCTAAGAAGAAATGACATAAACACATTGACTCTATGTACCTGTTCAGTAATTCTTCCTTATCATTAGGTTTTTATTTTAAAAAATAATGTAAGTACCATTTTCTTTGTTTCAAAGTCAATAGGCTTTAACTTAAAATCATTTACTGGTAAAATTGAGCATTAAATGATTTGAAAAGTCCCAATAACGCAGCTAATGTCTTGTCAGCAAGGTGTATACTACTGTTCATTTTAGAAGCTGACACAAAGAGGGCATCACACATGTGAGTGAGCGGGAGAGAAAAACCCTGTGCTTAGAAGTCAACTGTCCTGCAGTCTGAAGGCAGATGCCGTGTTCTCAAGCGCTAACAAAGAAGCTGTTGTAACCCCCAAGCCAAAAGACTGTGCCAGAAGCACGGCACCCTCCACCACCCTCCACTGCACCAGGAACTGCAGAATACGGGAAGCAGGCCCAGAACAGGGTGAGTTTTCCCTGAGATGCAGGTTTTACAAGAAACGCTCAGTTCCAGTTTAGATGTGGAAAGATAGTGTGTTGTTCCCATTAGGAGGGGAAACAGGAAAGGTATAAGTAGCCTGCTTCAGGATTTTGTCCTATCTGGAAAATCAAACAGGTGGAAAAAGGGTGAGTCACAAGTTCATGACTTGTTGAAAATGACTTTCTGGATTAACCAAAATATGTCTGCATGAAAACACAATTCCTCAAGCCTCTAGATTTGGGATCCGTACTCTCGAGAGGTCTATGCAGTGAGTGAGACAGTGGATTTGGGGGGTGGTGTGACCAAAGGGCCACAGAAAGACAAACGCTGGGCTACAGCCATGCCCCCCCCCAAACCCAGGGAACTCTGGGGCTCCCAGCACCCAGGTGTCTTGGGAAACTGAACCCAGGCTTGAGGACGCTCCTAGCACCTCGAGAGAACAGGGCATGTCCCGAGAAGGCCTGCATGGGCTGCCAGATTGTCACGTAGGCCTCCAGCTCTCTACATCACTGCTTGCCTCACCTTCTCCCGGCCACACAGAAATACCCCCTAGGAGACAGAGAATAGTCTCAGGAGAAAAAAGAAAAACCTTCCTGGAAGAGAAGCTTTGTCCACTGCTATGGATTGAACTCGGTCCCTCCCCCCAAATTCACATGCTGAAGCTCAGACTCTTGCTGTGATGGTTTCGGGAAGTAGGGACTCAGGGAAGTAATCAGTTGTAGTAGAGGCCTTGAGGGCGGGACCCTCATGGTGGGACTGGTATCTTTAAAAAGAGGAAGAGACTCTCGCACCCCACTTGTGCTGTCTCTGCCAGGTGAGGGCACAGCAAGATGGCCAGAGGGAGACCGCTGTCACCAGAACCGGAGCCGTGCTGGGACTAAGAACTCAGACTCCCAGCCTTAGGCCAGGAAGTAAAGATCTGTACCTAGAAGACAGTACTTTGTTATAGCAGCTGGAGCTGACCAAGACCCACTGTTACTCAGCTTTGGGACCAAGACTTGAAACTAGTCTATGGAGTCACCGCTTTCTGAGAAGCACTGAACAGAAAAGCAGGCGGTGTGACCCGGCTCCATGCACATACATGCTCACAGCTGCACATGCTGGTTCTGCATGGTTGGCTAGGTGCCAGTGATTAGGAATTCTGAAATGAACATATCAATGATCAAATCACTTCTCTTTATCAAATGACATTTCCCTGATTTCTGTAAAGGTCTTTAATGACCTCTTAAACTGGAAAAGCTGAGTTTTCTAGTTTAAGCAGGGGACGTTCTAAAGGTTGAAAATGATCGAAGAGTTTGAGTCAATCAGTACATTGTTCAGGATTTAAATTCTTTTCAATATTGAAACTTTTGAAATATGAGACTAGTAAGTTTTAAACAGCTTTACTGAGATATATATGGTCCTTTAAATATCTTTGTTTAACTATATTGTGATAAAAACTAAAATTTTGCTTAACATCATGAGAAATATTATTTTAATTGAAAACATTATTCATGAGCATCTTAAAAAGCTACTATGAAATTCTACATCTAACAGTAAATCTACTAATGTTTAGTGCAAAATGTTCTGGTGAAGGAATGTTAAATTCTGTCTTAGTGCCATTTAATTAAAATTTTCATTTCTTTTCAGTTTATTTTGTAAACTCAAGCAAAGGATTGTAACACACTGTGAAGCAATTATAAAAAAAATGCATGCTTTTCCTCCCTGTTTGTATTTTTGTGTGCTTGTTTCTTATTTTGCGCAGGTTTGATGATTTTGCTAAGTCACACTGCTAACAAACTGGCTGTGGTCAAACACCCAGGAGAGAGGCTATGAGATCTCATTTGCCAGATGCTGGGATATGACCAAATGCTCATGTCTAAAGTTGTTCATTTGCCTTCTGTTACTCAGGCTCTGTACCAGTGGTAGTCAAGCTGGTCCCTACCACCCACTAGAGGGCGTTCCAACTTTCATGGTGGGTGGTAGCAGAGCAACCAAAGTATAAATAAAAAGATAGATTTAACTATAGTAAGTTGTTTTATAAAGATTTATTCTGCCAAATTTAGCAAAAATCCAACATAAAGTACTTGGTAAGTAATTATTATTATATGCTTTAACTTGCTATAACTCTGCTTTATAAATTTTATAAAGGAAAGTTACTTCCCTACTTTATAATTCACCATTACTGTGGAACCGGTGGGCGGTTAGAAAATCTTACTATATACTAACAGAGATAAAAAAAGTGGGCGGTAGGTATAAAAAGGTTGACCACCCCTGCTCTTTACAGTCTCCACCCTACATGATGAAAGGAAGGTGTGTGTCTGTGGCCAGTGACGAAGGGTGTGCTCTGCCATGCATATTGTGTGCTAGTGTGTTCTGACTCGTGCTGTTCATGGACCTCGAAGACACTGGGCAAAATAAGGGAATTAGACAGCCTGTAGCCATGGTTGCAGAAGCCTGCATTCAAAAGGGTGAAATCTGCCATGAAGGCACTTTCTGGGACAGCCTGTGACTTTATATAATTATTACTTTTTTATAGCAATGTTCACTTTCTAACCACCTGATGGCAATTTAGGTGATGTCCTCATCTGCTTCTGGGTCTGAACATGCATCTACCAGATGACTCGCTGTGGTTGCTAAAAATTAGGATTAGTGGTGGGTGTCCAGGACCACAAAGGGCAAGTGGATCCTCTCCCACAGCCAGGGTGATACTGTACCCCCTCAGTCCCGAGTAAAACAGACTGCACACACCTGTCTTACTTCTAGTAAACATAAGCAAAATGAGGTTTAACTTGACTGGTGGCCTCCACAGCAGTGGCCCCTAAAGGGCTGCTCAGGTTGGAGGAAAAGGACCAAAGGCTGGGAGGAGGTCACAGCTTCAATGGCTAACATTCTTTTGAAATATACAGCTCACAAAAATTAGGGGATATTTTATAGTTTCATATTCATTTTGAAATATCCCTAATTTTTGTGAGCAGTATACTTCTGAGGGGAGGTATGTGTAAAGTGGTTTGCCATTTTATCCATCCATCCATCCATCCATCCATCCATCCATCCATCCATCCATCCATCCATGCAACCATCCACCCATCCATGCATCTGTCCATCTGTCTAAGCATCCATCCATCCATCCATCCATCCATCCATCCATCCACCCACCATGCATGCATGCATGCATGCATCCATCCATCCATGCATCAGTCTGTTCATCCATCCAACAGTCCATCTGTCCATCCAACCGTCTCTCTACCCGTTCATTCATGCATCTGTCCATTCATCTAACTGTCCATCTGTCCATCTATGCATCTGTCCATCCAACTATCTATCCTTTTATCCATCCATCTATCCCCTGAATATCCACCATGGGCCAGGCACCAACTATGCCAGGTGCTGAGCCCAGAAACAAATCCATCATGGTTCCTTGAGGAGCTGATTAGTGCCCTGGGAACACCTGGCCACTATGGCGGTTGCCTCTGTGGGTGGTACACCCAGGAATGGTGAGGAGGAGCAAAGGGGGATGAGGGATGCACAACCAAGACTTAGTGGCAAAGGTCCACTCTGCTCTCTGCAGAACATCCCAGGTGCATGGCTAAAGCTGTCTTCTCAGAGAGTAAAAACCTTCTAATGGCCTCAAATATCATTTAGAGAATTAGGTTATGTTGTTGCAATCCTCTATAATAAAATGCCAGCTGTGCCATCTCTCAGTAAGAGAAAGACAGAACCATTCTTGAAAAGAAGTAGTGTTGCTCAATAACCTGAGTCTGAGAGATAGTTTTGCAACTTCAAAGTAGTTTCTATGACCTTTGTCATGGGATGAATTCATAAGCCCACTCCTAAATTCATAAACTGAAGTCTTTTTTATTTTTCTCATTAAACTTTGCTTTAATGAGTCTCAAAATCCTGTGACAGGTTTTTGGTCAAGTTGTTTCCATTACAAAGTATTGATTTTTGAAAACTAATAACTTAAAAACTGTCACACACACAAAAACCCAAATGGTCCACAAAACATACTCTTTTCCTTCTGAAGGTTTTTATGATGCATTGTAATCATTAACTAGTTTTTTACTATTAAACTTAAATGGCCAATTGAGACAAAAAGTTCCGAGACCATTCTTCTATTACTGATTAAGACCGGGGTGGCAGGTATTGGGGATAATACTCATTTAGACTTCTGAGTTTTCTGGGCAGACTTGGTGACTTTGCCAGCTCCAGCTGCCTTCTTATCCACCGCTTTGATGACACCCACAGCAACTGTCTCATGTCACGAACAGCAAAACGGCCCAGAGGAGGATAGAGAAGCTCTCGACACACATAGGCTCGCCAGGAACCATGTCAACAATGGCAGCATCACCAGATTTCAAAAACTTTGGGCCATCTTCCAGCTTTTTGCCAGAACGGCGGTCAATCTTCTCCTTCAACTCAGCAAATTTGCAAGCAATATGAGCTGTGTGACAATCCAGCACAGGTGCACAGCCAGCACTGATTTGGCCTGGATGGTTCAGGATAATCACCTGAGCTGTGAAGCCAGCTGCTTCCATTGGTGGGTCATTTTTGCTGTCACCAGCCACACTGCCACTTTGAACATCTTTGACAGACACGTTCTTGACACTGAAGCCCACATTGTCCCCAGGAAGAGCTTCACTCAAAGCTTCATGGTGCATTTCAACAGACTTGACTTCAGTTGTAACATTGACTGGAGCAAAGATGATCACCATGCCAGGTTTGAGAACACTGGTCTCCACTCGGCCCACAGGTACAGTACCAATACCACCAATTTTATAGACATCCTGGAGGGGCAGGCGCAGGGGCTTGTCAGTTGGATGAGTTGGTGGCAGGATGCAATCCAGAGCTTCAAGCAGTGTGGTTCCGCTGGCACTGCCATCTTTACGGGTAACTTTCCATGAACCAAGGCATGTTAGCATTTGGCTCCAGCATGTTGTCGCCATTCCAACCAGAAATTGGGCACAAATGCTACTGTGTCAGGGTTGTAGCCAATTTTCTTAATGTAGGTGTTGACTTCTTTAACAATTTCCTCGTATCTCTTCTGGCTGTAGGGAGGCCCAGTGGAATCCATTTTGTTAACACCAACAATCAGTTGTTTCACACCCAGTGTGTAAGCCAGAAGGGCGTGCTCGCGGGTCTGCCCATTTCTGGAGATACCTGCTTCAAATTCACCAACACAAGCAGCAACAATCAGGACGGCACAGTCCGCCTGAGATGTCCCTGTAATCATGTTTTTGATAAAGTCTCCGTGTCCTGGGGCATCAATGATGGTCACATAATACTTGCTGGTCTCAAATTTCCACAGGGAGACATCACTGGTGATACCACACTCACGATCAGCCTTCAGTTTATCCAGGACCCAGGCATACTTGAAGGAGCCCTTCCCCATCTCGGCAGCCTCCTTCTCGAATTTTTCGATGGTTCTTTGACGATCCCACCACAGTTGTAGCTCAGATGGCCAGTAGTGGTTGACTTGCTGGAATCTACATGTCCAATGACTACGATGTTAATATGAGTCGTTTCCTTTCCATTTTGGCCTTGACTTAGTGGTGGTTTTCATGACACCTATGTTCTGGCAGCAAACCCGTTGCAAAAAAGACATAAACTGAAGTCTTAATCCCCAGTACCTTAGAATGTGGTTATATTTGGAGACAGGGACTTTAAAAAGGTAATTAAAGTTAGATGACTTCATTAGGGTGGCCATAATCCTACAGATCTGTGTCCTTATAAGAAGAGGAAATACGGGCACATGAAGGGACAGCAGGGATGTGCACAGAGGAAGGACAACGTGAAAACGGGGAGGAAGCAGCCCTCTGCAAGCCCAGGAGTGAGGCTTTAGAAGAAATCAGTCCTGCTGACACCTTGATCTTGGACTCAGCCTCCTGAACTGTGAGGCAGTGAATTCTGCCACCCAGTGTGTGGTCCTTTGCCACACCAGCCCAACGACACTAGCACAACCTCCAACATAAGCCTGTTAACAGTGGGAAACGTGCCCACCTTTAACTACTGCTCTTCCTGAACACCCTCCCACATAAGGTCTCTGCAGAAACCCAAGTCCCTGTCTACATTTGCCTTAACATTTTCAAGAGAAAGTCTCAGGAAGGAACAAAAAGACAAGAATGCAGTAACAGCTCCAGTCCCCCAGTGTAGCCACACCCAGCCACCTCAGACATGCTCCATGGTATGCAGCACTTTACCGCGCACCTGGTGGGATTCATACCCTGCCTTCACCCAGCACCGAGCTGGAAGTTGGTCATTCATGTATGCAAAACCACATAACTCTCTGATGTTGACAAAGGCAGACAAGCTACTCTGTGACAACAATTAAACTTGCTTTTCCAAATGCCACGCTTTTGGCAATCATCTGGATGGGGCACTTTTATTCCTAAACAAAGACCCAAGGAAAACAGAGGGAAGGGCTTTCGAAGGCATCCATTACATTAAGAGAGACCACCAAGGATGTATGCATGCCAATTGTAACTACTTTTATTCCTACATTCAGAACGCTGTTTCTTTTCAGACCAGGTGGTCTGCTGGCTGGCCTCTCCCTGGAAAAGTCACAGAAATTCACCCTCACAGGAAATATCTATAACAGTTTCTTCCTTGGAAAAAATAATGACAAACCCTGAATCACATTTCCTCGGATCTTAAAATAATGATGTTGATAAAAAATTTTTTATCATTGCTGGTTTATTCAAAAATTCTGTGCTAATAAAATAACCAGCTAAGGATTTAAACTATTTCCATTGGGACCATTGAGGGAAAATGAGGTGGTCACTTTGGCCTGACAGTTCTTCAGCTAGTCCAGAACCCATGTTCTCATTTTTTAAAAATTTTAATTTATTTATTGCATTTAGTGTCTCCCTGAATGCATCCCCCCTCCCCTGTATTCCCCTCAACATCTCCCTTACCCCCTCTCAACAGTTCCCTCCCCCCTTCCCTTCAGGTTTAATTCCGTTCCTCAGTTCACATTGTTCCTTGGATTCCTCAAATGAGTGAGGTCATATGATATTTTTCTTTCTCTGCCTGGCTTATTTCACTTAACATAATAGTTTCCAGGTCCATCCATGTTGTTGCAAAAGGTAATAGATATTTCCTTCTTTTTCATGGCCCCATAGTATTCCATTGTATATATGTACCACTGCTTTTTAATCCACTCGTCCACTGACGGACACTTGGTCTGTTTCCAGATCCTCGCTATTGTGAACAATGCTGCCATAAACATGGGGGTGCATTTCTTTTTTTGAGTCAGTGATATGGTGTTCTTGGGGTATATTCCTATAAGTGGGTGGCTCGGTCAAAAGGCAGTTCCATTTTTAATTTTTTTGAGGAATCTCCATCCTGTTTTCCACAGTGGCTGCACCAGTCTGCATTCCCACCAGCAGTGCAGGAGGGTTCCCATTTCTCCATATCCTCGCCAACACTTATTCTGTGTTGTTTTGTTGATGAGCGCCATTCTGACTGGTGTGAGATGGTATCTCATTGTGGTTTTAATTTGCATTTCTCTAATGATTAGTGATGTTGACCATTTTTTCATCTATTGGCCATCTGTATGTCCTCTTTGGAGAAGTGTCGATTCATTTCTTTTGCTCATTTTTTGATTGGATTGTTTGTCTTCCTGGTGTTGAGTTTTACAAGTTCTTTATAAATTTTGGTTATTAACCCCTTATCACACATATTGTCAAATATGCTCTCCCATTGTGTGGTTTGTCTTTTTATTCTGTTCTTATTGTCTTTAGCTGTACAAAAGCTTTTTAGTTTGATATAGTCCCATTTGTTTATACTGTCTTTTATTTCACTTGCCCGTGGAGATAAATTAGCAAATATATTGCTGTGAGAGATGTCAGAGAGCTTACTGCCTATGTTTTCTTCTAAGATGCTTATGGTTTCACGGCTTACATTTAAGTCTTTTATCCATTTTGAGTTTATTTTTGTGAAGGGAGTAAGTTGGTGGTCTAGTTTCTTTTGCAGGTAGCTGTCCAATTTTCCCAGCACCATTTGTTAAAGACTGTCTTTACTCCATTACCATTTGATGATTATGAAATACAGCAACTGCAGAAGTTTCTAGGCTAGGACAGTCCCCTGGTGAACATTCTCTCTCGACTCTTTCTTTAACTCAACTTTAAGGAACTCATAAACCTCTTAAACTTTTGTTCATAGAACTAGCAATGCCCCTTGGGCATTGAAGTGGAAACCCCTGCTTACCCTTCTGAACTTCTGGAGCCCTTTCCCTGCACGTTGGAGGATGAGGTCAAATAGGCTATGTAAAAAAACTCAGAATGAAGACCCAGCAGTTAGTTAGCTTGTGAGTTTCATAAGAAGACTCAGATGACCAAATGTTCTAGAAAGCACCTTCATTCTAAGAAAAGGGCCCAGTCAACAGAGAAAGGGAAGGACATGCCAACCTTCACGAGCTCTGGCTGAGTTTGGGCAGCCAGTCACGTGCTCAGAGGATGAAGTGTGGTCAAGGTGCAAGGTGGGAGGGCCAGTAGGAGGCCCATACCAGGTGTTACTAGGTTCCTCTATCCTGGGTGTTTCCCAGCTCTGCCAAGGGGGTGTTACATGATGTAAAGAGACTTGAGGTCATGGACACATAAGAGCCTGTACTATTAGTATCAGGCAGTGGCACCCTTTAGGGTTGGGCCTCTCACTAATTCTGCAGACAGCGCATTACATAGTGCTGGCCTTGACACACACAGGGTGGCCCTGAGCCAGCAGCACTCAGCACCTGCGAGCTCACGAGAAAGGCAGAACACTGGGCCCCACCTGAGATCTCCCCAAGTGAAGTGTGCATTTTAACAAGATGCACAGATGACTCCTGTCAATCACACTGTCTTCGTCTGGCCGGCTGCGGTAACAGAACACCATGGACTGGCGGCTTGTAACAATAGGTGTTTATTTGTCCCAGCTCTGGGGGCTGCAAAGTCCAAGATCAAGGCCCTGGCAAACTCAGAGGCTGGTGAGCATGTCTTTCTTGGTTCACAGACAGCCGTCCACTAGCTGTGCCCTCACCTGCAGGAAGGGGTAAGCCTGCTCTCTGGGGTCTCTCTGATAAGGACATTAATACTATTCATGAGGCCTCTGCCTTTGTGCCCTAATACCCTCCCAAAGGCTCAACCTTCTAACACCATCACATTGGGGGTTAGATTTCAACATATAAATTGGGGCGGGGGGGTCACAAACACTAGGTCCATGGCAACCAATAAGGTTTGAGAATCATGGTCCAGGGCAGAGAAGGGGGAGGAATGTGCGATTATTACCATGTGATGAGAACATTAAACTGTCCTGGTTGACCTGTGGACCAACCTCGCCAGACTGTCACAGATGGCAACAAGGCAAACCTGGTCTACAAAATTCTTCCAGAGAAAATGTTTACCAGGTTGCCAAGGGAATCAGAGTCTGCTAGAATTTCATTGATGCTCAATGGTAGTGTGCGTATGCAGGTTCCATTCTTAGTCAAGTTGTTCCATTAGATATGCTGATTAAAAATATACACTTACATATACAAACACAACTACCTACCTACTTACCTACCTACCTACCTAGAGATGTATCTCCCAAGCTGTAATTATTGAATGCTCTATGAACTTATCAAGCATAACAGGCAGGGAAGAGATGACTTACTACTCAATTAATTTTAACTCACTGGCACTGCCAATAAAACAACAAACTTACTCCCTTCCATGTGTAGTTTTAGTGGCTCATACACTGTCAGTGTTTTTCTTTAGAGATGCAGTTTTACAGATGTTGCATGACTCAAATTGTAAATCTACCCCCTTTCCAGAAGTTTTTCTTTTCTCTTCAATGGGACCGTGGAAGGCCGGAGCAAGCTGCCTACTTGTGAACCTCTGTGCACCTTCCCCTAAATCACAGCCTCACCTGGGGAGCAGCAGCTCTCGTGCAGACCACAGACGGCATGGTTTTATATAAACCAGCCTTGCGGCATGAGAGAGTGTTGCAAGCGAGAGGAAGTGCAAGTGCCGCCCTATTGTCACTGGCCACTTTTTAGACTTGACCTAGGAGACCCCATGGGCTTCCAGATAAAGAGTCCCCATCCCGGGTAGAGGGACGGTAGGCGCAAGTCCACTAGAGCTGATGACACAGATGGCCAACCACATAGAGGGCTGTGGTGCTTTTTGCTTCATGGGACTTCTCGGATTTATCTCAAAACTTTAGAGTGAACAAAAAAGAAAAAGTCCAGGTGTGTGGGGCATTGTGTACACGACTTAGAGTACTGTATATGAAGTCATGGAAAGTCACGCCACTTCCTGATGGTGCCTGGCTCCTGCTGGCCACAGAGCCTTCCCCTGACTCATTCATTCCATGCTGAGTTTTCCATGGCTGACTCACCCCCATCTCCTCCTTCTCTAATTTCCTGAAATGACTCTGATGAAGGTTATTCCACAGAAAAAGTGGAATTATATATAAAACTCAGAAACTTGAGGATGACATTAAAAGTCTTAACTCTGGGTCCCAAATGCAGTTCTGGTCCCAAATTCCTCAGATGGACCGATGGTTCTGGGTTCTAGTGGCTATCCTAGTCCCCGATGTGAGGCGGGCAGCACAGTGCTGGGCTCAGGACCACAACTCAGTCAAGTCAGCTCCAGAGGCAGAGCTACCTGTGGGGAAACAAACAAGCTATAAGGCAGACATCTTTTTGAATCAAAGTGAGTTCTGAAATCAAGAAGTATGACTGGAATGCAGAGGTGACTATCAGCAGCACGGATGCTCCCGTTCTGAGAATGCCGTACCATTAGGCTCAATCTAATTGAGCCTTCAATATTTAATCACCCATTTTTATTTTTTACATCATTTTCAAAAGGAACTTGGAGGACTTGAACTTCCTTCAGTTTATGCTTTAAGGAAGATAAATGTTTAAAAATAAAAATAACTGTGTTCTTCTGAAAACATTGCATATTTCAGATCTTTAGTTGGAGCCAACGGAAAGAAGGTGAACAACCCAATTCCCACCTAACTACTTTCTGTATTCACCTTGAGACTTAAAATTATTTTTCTTTTTCTAGTTAGCATCCTAAAAAGTATGTTTGTTTTAAAATGTGCATGACGCAATCACTTTCACCTAGAAATCATGACTTTTATTAGCATCATGTAGTATTTCTAATACCCGCTAAGAAACACTTCTTTCTAGTTGAGTTACACGCTGGGTGCTGGCAGTTAGGTTTCTGGTGCAGAAACCCTAGTGAAACAGTGGCCCAAGAGGCTGGGCCAGCGATGGCGGCTACAACCACCAGGTAAGGAGCTGCTGGGTGGGTGGGTATAAATAGGGTCAGACAGGCCCCACCAGAATCCAGGGATAAATCCACATGACACACAAAAGGAGAGACAACCAGTCACGGCATGCTTCCCAAGGTCCAGCTGACGTAATAGGAAGTTTCACGTAAACGAAAACAAAACACTGATTTGGACCCGTTTCCCAGACCCAGAATTCTACAGCAAACAGAGGGAGGAAGGGACATGGTAATGGGTTCTAGTGGGATGCCACCTCTGCTTCCGGACTGAGGGACATCCTACCAAATGACCCAGTGTCTTCAGCTACAAAGGACTGTGGGTGGGGGAACCCAGGGGTAAGAGACAGAGAGCCTTGTCAACCAAGGCAATGGGCGTGTCTTATTTGGATTCTGATTCAAACACAGTCATTACAAAAACAGGCTAATGGAGCAATTGGGGAAATGTGAACACAAATAGTCTGTTTGGTACTAACAAAGTACCGTATTTCCCCATGTATAAGATGCTTTCATGTATAAGATTCACTTTAATTTTGAGGCCCAAAATTTGGAAAAAAAAATCACATAAAGTTATTGAACTGAAGTTTTATTCATCATAAAATTCATACAACTCCTCATCATTGTCAATACTCCCATCTATTAGCTTGTCCTCACCTGTGTCTGATGACGAATCACTGTCTTCATATATTGCCTCATCCTGAGTGTGTATGGCATTTGAAATGCCACAATCACTGTATAAGACACACCCAGTTTTTAGACTCTAAATTTTTTGAAAAAGAGTGTGTCTTATACATGGAGAAATAAGGTACTTTATATCTATCTATCTATCATCTACCTACCTACCTTTTGTTTTTAGAAAGGAGTCTGTATCTCTTAGTGAGGCATACTGGCAGTTAGAATGGTGCGATGCCTGGCGGTGTGAGGACAGGAAGTGGCCCTCTACCTGCCGAACACTGTTGAAGCTGGGTAACAAACACGTGGGGTGCATCAGACTGTCCTCTCTGTTTCTGTGTTTGAAAAACTCCATAATAAAAAATTATTTTTAAAAAGTTCAAAGGCAAAAAGAAAAAAGGACTGAAAAACTGATAAAAGACTTCAAATAAGGGATAAGATGGTTTTCATAATAAAGTATATAATCCCCACTAGTTAAACATCCATAATTTGATTTTTAACCATTTCTCAAGAGCGCAGGCCTCTGATGAAAAACATCCTCTTCTGACCCTGAATGTACCCCACAGACCTCTCTTGGACATGGTTTACTTTTGTAACCACTGCAGTATGGTCCATAGGGAAACTATCCAACAATTTTCAAAATGCTGGAGAATGGAAGTGCAGACGTGCCCCGTGGCCCCCCAGGGTAAGAGTGGTGCTGCTGAAGGTTGGTGACAGATCTGGGTCCGGCCAATCACAGGACCTGAGAGGTGCTCTTCCTGAGCCGCTGCTGAAACGTTCAAGTATTTTCTGTGTTTTTAAGCTGTGAAGACCACATGGGAGCCCCCAGTAAAGGTAACGCCCTTGCGACCATACACCTTGTGCTTGCCTGGCTCGCCCCAGCCACCCACTTCAGAATTCAGAACTCCCACAGCAACCCGATGAGGTGTGCAGGGTGTGGAGGTGGCAACTGGTGTGTTTTGATTTCATCTATGAAAAGACTGATACATATTATGTGATCACTCGATTTAGCCAAGGAGAAGGCCAGAAATAAACCCAGCCTGACACTTTGAAATACCGGCATGCATCTAATAATTGACCATCACAGTGCACTATTTTCCACACCTGGGGAGGATGCTAAACTGAATGGCATCATGAGATTCATATGAGCAAGGATCAGGTGGCGGGGTTTAAAATTTCCAGGTAATTTTTAAAACTAATAAACACTTAAAACCACTTTCACATTTAATGTACTAAACAAGTAAGCAAAGGTGGTATCCATTTTTCAAAGAAGGTGACGTTAACAGACTGATGAAGATGGGAACCAGCAGCTGGCGTCAGCTGGCAGCTGACCTCCCCAGGCTCTGAGGCAAGCTCCTGCATCCCCCCTGCACCACCAGCCCAGGAAATGAGACGAGCACTATTTCTTTTTCACAGATGGGAATCAAGGCAACATGTCAGCCTCGTTCCTTTGGATGTTTGACTCAGAATCAGAGTCTGGAGCAAAGTGACAGTGAAATTGTTCCTGGCCTAACACAGATGCTTAAAATAGTGAAGAATGATCCCTCATAGTCTGTGTCAGACCGTGTTGACAAGTTCAAGCCGTCAAGGAGGTGCCTGTGGTCCCATGTACCGCTGATAGAAAAAACATAATTCTTTGAATGCTGCAGACAGTTCATGAGACACCTGGTCACTGTGTGGAGGATGTCACCCCGTGTGGGAGTCCTGCACTAATATGCGGGTAAAGAAACATACCACAGAGAGGCTGAGATCAAGGGCTTTCCAGAGTCAGCAACCCTGTCTAAGAAAGCAGGCCTCAGGCTCGGGCTGGGCCCTGCTTTAAACCTTACATACCACACCACCTCCACCTAAAGCACAACACAGTGACTGAGGCACAGGATGACCAGTAAGCTGGAACGGTATAGAAAAGGCACCATCAAGAACTACCAAAAAAGGAAGTTATCAAGAAAAAACTTTTATCCCTATTTAAGAAATCAGAGTTGGACTATCCATTTTAGGCACTGACCCCCAAATAGTTCATTAGCAATGAACTTCTAATTATCAAAAGGTTGTATATATCCTTCAGATAGACAGATGGCCTGGTTAGGCCAAGGGTTTTGAATAGCAGAGCTCATATGCTGGTTTCCCAAGGAGCTGTGGCATCTTAGAAGAGATGCTGGTCTAGAAGTCAGGGTCCTGGCTTCTAGCCCCAGCTCGGGCAAAAGCAGTGCTGAGCACGTTTCACCACCCTGGATCTCAGCTCGTCTGCTGTGAAATCAACGTTAAAGATTCCTTCACTCCAAAACACTGAACCCAGAGAACCCACGAGAGTGATCACAGGGACGGGAAAGGCCATAATCGCATGTGATACAATTTAGTTGGTAGAATAAGACAGGCAGATGTTGACACTTGCTAATAAAACACTATAGGAACATTTCACCGGAATACTAGAAATAGGTTTCCCATAACCATCATCATCATCATCATGAGACCATGAACAGCGGTCATCCTTGCTTCAGAGAATTCCCCTCAGAGTCGCTGGGAACTGTGAGCACACAGGGGTGGAGGAGTGCTGCCTATTGATGCCAGGAAGCATTGGAAAACTCGGAAAACAGGATTGGGGAGAAGAGGAAAACTTGCCTGGCAAATAAAGTAGTGTCAGGAAGTTTAACACAATCTGTGTCTGAGTCACAGCACAAGACCCTTTCTGCAAGAATCCTCATCAAACCCTGCCTGTTTTCTCTGGAAAGTGACTGACACGCTTGAGAGGGAGCTCAGACACGGGCAGCTTCGTGCAGGGCTCTGCGGCAGACCCTGCTATGGAGGCATCTCTGTGACTCTCATGGGCAGGCAGGAAGATAAAGAACTCGTGAGGGGCAGGAATGTCCTGCTGGCAATGGTCTGGCCAGCCTCATGCCTTGAATGCCACGCTCTGAAACAGCCTCTTGTTCCAGGGGGTTAAGTCAGTCATAATACTCAGAAGTGGGTCCTACTGGAGTTCCTGACCTTCTGAGAGCGAGCTCACAGTTTCCAGTTTATGGTGTGGGCTCTGATGTATCATAACTAAGTTACAGCCAGCCTGCACTTTGAGGTTTACACGGTCTCCTGACATGTACCAACACATCTGAGTTTCCTGACACCCTTGAGAGGACAAAGGGAAGTCGTCCTTCTCCCTCTCTCCCTCCTTTTCTCCCCTCCCTCTTTGCAGAAACAAGAAGTGGTGAGCTCAGATTACTTGCCCAAATTATGTACCTCATAGCTAGCAATGTCAACATGCACGCTCATGCCCTCTGACTGTGTCCCAGGATGACTGTACCCACACACACCTTCTTGCGCATCCTTAAGGTAGCACCGAGAAAGGCCTGCCTTAGGTACATGGCATGCCCTCTGGTTTCTGTGATGAGCCCGTAAGCACGACTTATAGGAAACATCACAGAGCTCATTCAGGCATCAGGCTCTGAACTGAGAAACGGTTAAGATCATTAAAAAAAATTTTCCCCAAAATTCATCTTTTATTCCAAGAAGTCAGGATCTAGGCATTTTCTTCTTAGATTTTTTTATTATTATTTATTGATTTTGAGAAAGAAGGGAGAGACAGAGAGAAGGGGGGAGGAGCAGGAATCATCTCATTTGCACCTTGACCAGGCAAGCCTGAGATTTTGAACAGGCAACCTCAGCATTCCATGTCGACACTTTATCCATTGCACAACCACAGGTCAGGTGGTTTTAGACATTTTCAAGTACTCTAATACAGACCCCAAATCTGCCTAAATTAGTGATCTAGAGGGCACGATTTGTGACTCTAAGGAGACCATTTGCTAGGCGGTGGCTGGGAAGGGACCAGTGAGGGACACCCCCCCCACACACACACACACGAAGGGCTGGTTCTGAAATTCCCAGGAAACAGCTCCAAGTATGGGCACCAAACTAGGATTCTGTGAAGACGAGAGGCCTGACCTCTCTTTGGCATGTCTCCACCTTTTATACCTAGAACATACTGGCCGCAGAGAGTAAGACAAAACGAGGGAAAAGAACAGAAGCAAAGGATGAACATCCTCATTGCCGCTCCTGTCAATGTCGCAGACTCTGTGGGTCACCATCGAGGATGAGGACAGGGTTTTACAACAGAATCTGTTCCGCAATTCTTTAATAGCTTTAATATTTAATATAACTTGAAATGTACCAGAAGGAAATCTGGTTGAAGTGACAAGAAAAAGAAAATGATGTGTTAAGAGCTGGAAATACATACAAGATTTCAAAAAGACAGCAGAAGCGTGATGTGTTTAGGAAGGGGAGTCTGGGGGGAAGCTGGACACCCTGGCGTTTAAGAAATAAAGAAACAAGAATGAATAATATACAGGCAAGCTGCTCTGACCACACTGAAAAACGAATGTTGCACTGAAATTCTGATCGGTATAAAACACAGGAGAAAGGTTCTCAACCTATGCCAGGAAATTCATGACAAGGGGTTACTTTAAAACCTTTATTTTTAGTACAAAGAAAAATAATCCTTGTGGTATACTTGTAAACCACGGTGGGACTGTGATGTCAGAAATAGTGACCTACCTGCGTAACCGACTTATCCCAAATGCTGCTTTAATGCTCTCAATGTGAACAAAAATACATCTGGACAGTTTCATCTTCCTCCACGAGTTAAAAATATTGTTGCCAGCTGTACTTGGCTGGTTTGGATGCTTCAGGCAGAGCTGCGAGAACTTTTTGGAAGACGTTTACCTCTTTCTGGGTGACATGACAAAACAGCCAGTGACCTGAGTAATCCGCTGGTGGAAAAAAGAAAGGCTGCATGGTGTCAAACCGAGCAAACCTGAACTGTAACCCAGGAGTTGTCTGTCACTGCCGCCCGTGCCAGGGGCCACACTGTCCCATGTTCAGGAAGCTGAAGCAGCACACAGTGTCAGCACCAGCCCAACTGCGTGCTCCGTGGACGCAGGATTCCCCTGAAGACCCAGCTTCTCCCCAGAAAACCCTCTATAGGTCGCTGACCACCCCAGGGCCTCGGTGTGGCGGTCGAACATACCTTTCCCCACTGTGACTGTGTGAATGAAGTCAGCTCTCAGATGTCCCCTGAGCCCATATGCAGAGCAGCTATCCCACAGCTCTGTGTCCCGTCATGAACACATAAAACCATCAATGTACCCCGTTTACACAGGGATCATCTCTTCTTACGCTCATATTTTGGCTAAAATTCAACAGAATCTTCATGGAGCACTGATTCACCCTGTAGTGACATCAGTCTGGGTACATCTATATTCCCGGAAATCAAATTACTCTGTTTTTCATAATTTCTCCCAAATACTCTGCTTCCCTCAGTCACTGACTGGATACCTACCACGTGCCAGGCATTCCCAAGACTGTATTTTTGTCTGGAGCTAGACACATGGGCAGTATGTGAAGAACACTGTATGACCATCGCCATGGGAGGCCCCACTGCCACCAGCGGATGGCACCAGGAAGAGGCAGAACCTGAAGCCCCTCACCCCCAACCCCGTGCTCTTAAGACCTGGATCGTCCAAGACACTTACAAAGTAACACTTTTGCACAACAATGTGAATGTACTTAACGCTACGGAACTGCACATTTAAAAATGGTTAAGATGGTAAATTTTATGTCATGTGTATCACGCCACAATTTAAAAAATCAACAACCTGAATTGCATCAAGAGCAAACATCAGACGAATGCAAACTGAGGGACATTCTACACGACGGGCCTAAGCCTTCAAGTGTACAGGTTATGAAAGACCAGGAAGGGCAGGGTCTAGGAGTTGTTTCTAGCCTAAAGGGGCCTCAAGGTTGGCCACGCCAGCCTCAACTGGACCCTTTTGCTACAGGGGACGTCACTGGGACAAACGGGGACTTTTTTTTTTTTTTTTGTATTTTTCTGAAGCTGGAAACGGGGAGAGACAGTCAGACAGACTCCTGCATGCGCCCGACCAGGATCCGACCAGGATCCACCCGGCACGCCCACCCGGGGGCGATGCTCTGTCCACCAGGGGGCGATGCTCTGCCCCTCCGGGGCGTCGCTCCTTTGCGACCAGAGCCACTCCAGCGCCTGGGGCAGAGGCCAAGAAGCCATCCCCAGTGCCCGGGGCATCTTTGCTCCAATGGAGCCTCGGCTGCGGGAGGGAAAGAGAGAGACAGAGAGGAAGGAGAGGGGGAGGGGTGGAGAAGCAGATGGGCGCCTCTCCTGTGTGCCCTGGCCGGGAATCGAACCCGGGACTCCTGCACGCCAGGCCAACGCTCTATCACTGAGCCAACCGGCCAGGGCCTTTTTTTTTTTTTTTTTTGACAGAGACAGAGAGTCAGAAAGAGGGACAGACAGGAAGGGAGAGAGATGAGAAGCATCAATTCTTCATTGCAGCTTCTTACTTGTTCATTGATTGATTTCTTATATGTGCTTTGTCCAGGGGGCTACAGCAGAGCAAGTGACCCCTTGCTCAAGCCAGCAACCTTGGGCTCAAGCCAGCAACCTTGGACTCAGGTCAGTGACCATGGGGTCGTGTCTATGATCCCACGCTCAAATCAGTGACCCTGCACTCAAGCTGGTGAGCCGCACTCAAGCTGGAGATCTTGGGGTTTCAAACCTGGGTCCTCCATGTCCCAGTCTGATGCTTTATCCACTACACCACCACCTGGTCAGGCCAAACAGGGACTTTAAACAGAACCTCAAGGTTGCATGGCAGGGCTATATGACCAGTTCCCACGTCAGGGCTGTATGGTGTCAGTTCCTGAATTAGGGTTGTACAGCATCAGTGTTCTGACCCAATGGTTTCATTGTCATGACCTAGACCAGGGGTCCCCAAACTTTTTACACAGGGGGCCAGTTCACTGTCCCTCAGACCGTTGGATGGCCGGACTATAAAAAAAAACTATGAACAAATCCCTATGCACACTGCACATATCTTATTTTAAAGTAAAAAAACAAAATGGGAATAAATACAATATTTAAAATAAAGAACAAGTAAATTTAAATCAACAAACTGACCAGTATTTCAATGGGAACTATGGGCCTGCTTTTGGCTAATGAGATGGTCAATGTCGGGTTCCATATTTGTCACTGCTAGCCGTAACAAGTGATATGATGTGCTTCCGGAGCCGTGACGCGTGCGTCCCACGTCACCGGAAGTAGTACTGTACATGAGCGACACCACGCTTTGCGGTGTGGCCACATACAGTACTCCAGGAGCACAGGATGCATCCGCCTCCTGTGCTCCTCTCACTGACTACCAATGAAAGAGGTGCCCCTTCCGGAAGTGCGGCGGGGGCCAGATAAATGGCCTCAGGGGGTTGCATGCGGCCGCCGGCCATAGTTTGGGGACCCCTGATCTAGACGCACATCTGTGTTTTAAGGAGACAGTCTACTGCATTTGGGGTGGTGGAGCATTGGCAACTACTTTCAATGGCTTGGGAAATATTTACTTGTATTGAACTTGCAACTCTTCTATAACAACAATCACACCCCCCCCCGCCCCGAAAGAACTTCTACATCAAGTCAGGTGAGAGGGTGGTGGTGGACCTGGGCCACCCAGGACAGAATCCCAGCTTCCCCTGTGTGCTGTGCAGTAGACACCCTGGGCAAGGCATTCCTCTCTGCACGCTCTGTTCCTCACCCAGCACCCTGGACCAGCTCAGACAGCTGGGAGGAGTCGGCAGGAGAGTCCTGTCCATGTGGCATGGACTGGATGGGTGTGGAGTGCTCACAGTGCGGGAATTGCTGTCATAGGCACAGGACGGCTGCTTCTGTGATGTCACCTCCGCCTCCACAGAGCTCACAGGGAGGGACATCTTCCCTCAACAGACCTGCACCGAGCACCAGGCTCACAGTCATCCACATCACACCATGTCCTGGGTCTCCAGGATAAGGAACACTGGAAGACAGGCCCATGCCTTTGCAGAACTGACATGTAAAGCTGAAAGTTCGTGAGTTTGACATTAGCTTGACTCACATAAGAAAACGCTGCGTGCTCTCCAGTGAAACTCAACTTAGGGCCAATATTGGCATGCCATTCTGAGGTAAAAATCAGGATTTAGTGATGTTAAAGCTGAAAAATGGCTCAGACTTTCTGGAAAACAAGTCAGTTCCATTCAACACTGTTTATGAAGGGTCCCTGACCTTGGGCATCAGGGGGCATAACTTCCTCTGTTAAAGAAGATAAATTGTATGAAGTGTTTATGTCAGAGCTGTCTATGACAGATAGCTACTCGGGACACAAAGGGAGCGTATTCTCAGTGGGAACCGGAGCTCCCGCTTAAGGGGAGCTAGGCCAATGCCGCTCTGCCTGCACCATCGGCAGGAAGGCACGGAAGGGCAGTAACCTTCTGGAACTATGGGCACCCCACCTCAGGGGGGGACAGCTCAGAGTGCAGGGGATAAGTAAGAATAAAGCTGGGGAGGCAAGCAGGAGCAGGCCGGGTGGCAGAAGAACCGGGACAGTGTCCGATGAGAACCACAGGGAGGGACAGGCTATGACCAGGAAGGCAACTTGGGTCCCGCAAAGCAGTGGTCCCAACCTTTTTTGGGCCATGGACCGGTTTAATGTCAGAAAAGATTTTCACGGACCAGCCTTTAGGGTAGGACGGATAAATGTATCATGTGACCGAGACAAGTGTCAAGAGTGAGTCTTAGACGGATGTAACAGAGGGAATCTGGTCATTTTTAAAAAATAAAACATCGTTCAGACTTAAATATAAATAAAACGGAAATGATGTAAGTTATTTATTCTTTCTCTTCAGACCAGTACCAAATGGCCCGGTCCAAATGGGTACCGGTCCGCGGCCCGTGGGTTGGGGACCACTGCCTCAAAGGACTGGATGTGAACAGAGATCAGAGGTGAGAGGGAGAACAGTGCAGAGGCCGGGATAGCGGCCAGCTGGCAGGTGAGGGGCCAGGGAGGCCCCGTGCAGTGGAGCTGGGCCAGCACCTCAGAGCAGAACTGAGCACAGGTGAGGGCTGTGAGATGTGTGCTCACACACTAGGAAGGACTGGAAGTCAAAAGTACTACAAATTGGACATACTGTAAACTGATTTTCTTTCCTGAAAAGTTTATGAAATGTCATCATTATAAATAAACACATTTGTAATTTTACACCCAGGATTTGACCTCCCCCTGTGATTGAGGGCAATCCTACCCAAGTGTGGACAGTGGACAGGGGCCAGTCTGCGATGAGGTGAGGACAGAAACGGGGATGAAGGGTTTAGGCACTCATAGTGCAATCTATCAGAAAAATTGCATGTCATTTAATAATTTGAAAAAGTTAAGGCTTGTGTTTTGCATGTCCTTTTGTTCCCTTTCATCGTTCTGGTAATGTATTTTTGTTGTGCTGTATTTATTAGTGGGCCAAACAATGGAAATGGAAACAAAGCAGGTCTTCCTCGCAGACAGTATGACAAGTGCCGATTGAAAACACTGCTCAGTTTCTGGGCTCAGAGGCCAGCGTGGTCCACACAGAGCCACCAGCGCCAATCCTGGCTTTAGTCCACCCCTGCCTGATCCGTGCCACTGTCCAATGCACACGGTGGCTGGGATGGGAAACCGCCATAACATACAATTCCACAGCCATACCTGGGGGACACTCTAAAGACCACTCAGCCGAGTGTGTGTGTCACACACATATCACGGCAGACTATAAGACACACCTGCACGAGACGGGTTCCCCTGGATAGCACCAGAACCCCCCTCCTGACCCACACCTCTGTTTTCTGTCATTTTCAAAGACATTATTGGGTAGATCCAAAGGCCTTCTGTACACCCTCTGGAAAATTTGCAACTTACATTTAATAACAACTTGGCCACAGAGAAATGACGTATGTCTTAGCTCAAAGAGCTCACAGTGTCTCCTCCATAAGGACCAAGTCTGTGTGCCTGACAGGCTCCACTGGGCGGGGCTCACGTCTGGATTTGCTCACACTGTGTTTGCCTGTGTGCACAGTGCGGATGGGGCCACGGGAGTGTGCCCTTGTGACAGGTAAGGCCTTCTATGCTCACTGTCTTGGCAGAGCGCCCTCTTCCCCTGTCTTGGGGACGCAAGGCTGGCTCTTCTGATCACTCAGGGGCAGTGTCGACTCCACGCCTGACCAGCTGCCTTTTTGGAACGTGCTAGAAAACGTCACAGTGGAGAGGGTGATAGTTGGCTTAGAGAGGCGAGAACTACTTCAGAGCCATGCAGAGATGAGATGGACTGCCGGGGGACAGAGGCCTGGGGACAGAGGCAGCTGCCCTTCGCTGCTTGCTGAGGCCAGGCAGCCATGTGGCATGGTCAGGACGGGCGAGGCAGTCAAGTACAGATGGCTTCTGGACGAGGCAGACTTCTCCCAGCCCAGGCTCCAGTTCTGTGTGAGGAACGCCACACCTGCCTAGAGGCACAGCGCCTGGGTTTGTAGCAGGCTGCTTTTCCGGAACAAATGCAGGCCCACGTTCCATGTGCCTAGATGGTGAAAAGTTATCCATCAATAATAAATTTTAGGCCCTGGCCAGGTGCCTTAGTGGATAAAGCGTTTACCCGTGTGCCACAGGTCATGGGTTCCACCCCTGGTCACAGCATGTATGAGATGCAATCAATGAGTGCACACTAAATGGAACAATTAAGTGAAACAATGAGTTGAGGCTTCGCTCTCTCAAATCAATGGAAAAGTTAAAAAAAATTAAATAAAGGTTATATCTTCCTACCTTGAAAAAAAAGATGGACATTTGCAGTGGACTGAATGTTTGTGTATACCACCAAATCCATATGTTGAAACCCTAATCCTGATGGGATGGTATTTGGAGGTGGGGCCTTTGGAATGTGATTAGGTCATGAGGGTAGTGCCCTTGTGATGGGATTAGTGCCCTTAGAAGAACAGGTCAGAAGGGGCTTTCTCACTCTTTCCAATAAGCAGGACACGAGAAGGGGCCAGTCATCTATAACCTAAAGAAGAGCTCTCACCAGAACCCACCCTTCCTGGTGTCCTGCCCCGACTTGCAGCCTCCAGAGCTGTGAGAAACACATTTCTGTCAGTTAGAAGCCATCTCATCTGTGGCATTTTGTTACAACAGCCTATGCCGACAGTCACAGTAACCTGCAGGGCAGGCACAACATTCGGACACTCAAACACATTGGAGTTCCTCATTGGAAGATGACAGAGACCTGACCCCTTCTTTTCCTACCTCTGCCTGTAGCCCACACCCTGGGCTCCCATCCCAAGGGGCCTGTCTATACTAAGTGGGCACCCCAGATGACATGTGGAAACTCAGCCCACAGCCCCAGGTGACAGCTTCTCTTCGTCACCTTCTGGCTTAGGAGGGCACCACCTGTGACTTGGTCCATGGATCTGGGAAATAGACCCCTACTGACCTTGGAAGTGTATTTGGGCCATTTGGAGAAGGAACTACAGGGCCCTGGTACTAAAAATGAGACGTAAATGGAGGGTGTAGGGTCTAGAACATGGGATGTGGACAGAGGAGGGCTACAGAGGGAAAGCACTGGGCTGGGCGGTGCCCCGTGGCCTGCGTCTGTGGGCAGTCCTGGTTACAAGACTAACATGGCCATGGTCCCCTTCCACTCCCCAAAAGAACATGGTTCCTCTAGCCTCCAGTTTCTCAGAGAACAGGAACCAAACTCTTTTTGCTTTTTCTTCCCTGCTCTTACCGGGATGTGAGCCTCCCGCTCAGGACCTGAGCTCAGCTCTGAAAGCCAGCACAGCTACATTGAGGGGAAGCCTGGTACACACCAAATGCTGACCTGCTCAGCTCTGCAGCTGGCGACAGGGCAGGTGCAGCTGGACACCTCAGCAGCCCCTCCAGCAGCCAGAGTCCACCTGGAATTCCGACCCTCTTGTGTACTTCCTCCCCTACCAAACCTGTCAGAAGACCTTGCTATATAATTACATTGGCTGTTCAGAGCTTGACCTCCACTGTGTTTAACCTTTTGGTTAACTGAGAGAATAGGCAGCGATGTGAAGTTGTCACTGGTGAGAGATGGCAGGGGCACGGGAGCAGAGGCATGCTAGTGTCACCTCCCTTCCTTGACATTGACCGACCGTGGACGGGTAGCAGGGCATGCTTCATTCACAGAAATTGACATGATGTCGTGTAATCTATGTTTAAAACTCCTTTCCCCAGCCAGACTCAAGTAGCTGAAAACTTGAACAACAGCCCATACAAAAAATTAATCACAACTAAGGAGAGTTCTCAGAGGGAGGATGCTTTATAAACAGAACACATTTAAATGCAGCAAAGTATAAGTTGGTTTCCTGATAAAATTTTGCTGAAAAAAAAAATTTGCCCTTAGAATCGACTAAATGTAGTCCATAAAAATTAGTTACACCTACCTCTTTAAAATAAGGATCATGTCAAAGCATGAAATGTACTTTTAATTAAAGAAATCAAATTTCCCTAATAATGCCAATCAATCCATTTTAAATTTAAATTATGCAGAAAATACAGATAAAAATGTTGAATGACTTTACAATGAGTCATTAAGGCACGTTCATTTAATTTGGTAAATCACAGCAAACTGCTTTTACTTGCAAGCCCATCAAAGACCTAACTGCATTATCACTAACATAATTTATTACTAATATAATCAGTGACTAAGAAAAAGCAGAGGAAGGTGATCCCGCTGCAAGAAGAGTCCTCTTTGTCGCTAGGGAAACTCAGCACCCAGCGGTCCTGAGGATGGTAGGCTTGAAAATATGCAGAAGTAACTTGCACTTTATCTGAAGGGCACATGTGCATCTGTGGGCGAGAACACATGTACTGAGCTCCATTATGACCATGTGCTTTCATAAGAGCCTGGTAGGAAAGCCTGGAGCTAACGGGCTCAGGAGATAGCTCCTCCCATCCCCTGAGGGGCTAGAATATCAAAGGTTGAACACACAGACGTGACTTTCTGTCCAAGACCTGCTGCTTCTCGGGTGGCAGGGAGAAGAACACAGTGAACAGAACGCAGAGGGATGGGTGCCGTTCTGACCCTGCCTGCCCTCTTTTGGGCTCAGTTTCATCAATTATAAAATACAGAAAATCCTTGGGGTCTGGGGCCATGGTACAAGGGGTGACAGGGGACTCATGGTGGGGCTGCAGGACGGACCCTTCTGCACAATGGGGCAGTACCACTTTGTTCTGTTTATGTGTTGGGTTCATTTAAAGAAGACATTTCATTAAATCAACAAAACATGAGACCAGTTCCAAATCACTGAGCTTGATCACTATGGTTTCTCCCAGTGACAATATTCTCAGTCTCATAAAGGTGGAAGATTTTGGCTCATCTGGACTCTGCTCCATTGCAAGCCAATGCCAGTCAGCTGGAAATTCTGCGTGCAAGACATAATGACTCTCTCGGGTGAGGCTCTGGTTTTACAAGGCATCCAGGATGCCATTTGAACATGACTTGTTTTAAATGGGAAGATTTTTAACACTAGACTTCCAGGGGTCATGTCTATGGTTCGTTAAAGTTAAATGCAAAGATTTCAGCAGACACCCTCAAATTTGGGGACCAAATGTTTCCAACTTCTTTTTTGTTTCGGTTCTTCCTGGGGCACTTTGGCATGATGATGGGGACTGAGGGAGGTAGGAGGGACACGCAGAGAACATTAAGTCACGAACTTGGACAATGTCAAGATTATTTAGCTAATCTCCAATATTAATCATCACTGATGAAAACATGTTGCTTTTAGTTTGGTTAGGTCCCTCATGAATGTCCTGTTACCATGCTTGCTTTGCCAAATTTCAATCCCATGTGTGCTCAGAGGTTCTAATTATTGGATGTTAAAAAACCAAGCCAATTGGTCCCACTACAAATCCATCCCATATAACTTCAGATGGTTTCCATTCACCATTTGTTGCTTTGGCAGATGTTCCATACCTTTCTATACCACGGAGTCATCAATTGAGTCAACGAACTCAACTTCCACTATACAAGGCTATCAAGGCCAAGAAACATGAACGAATGTCTCCCCTCTGGACCACAACATTTTTCCGCATCTTGGCTCATTCTTAGCTCCTTCTCTATGATGCCAAAAAGAAGCATCCTTCCTCCTTCCCAAAGACAAAGCCTTCATCTGTTCCCTCCCGCCTCCTGCAGGTCTTACTCCGTCTTACAATTACTCCTACTTATAATGTCTGTCATCACTGTTATGATGTACATTGCTTCTGTACTCAGTAGAAAATTGCCAAAATTATCTGTGTCATGAAGATACTTAAAGATAGAAAATGTAAGAGATATAGAATACCAATTTAGAAATCCCAATATTCACACACCAGGGTTCTGGACAGAAGAGAAAGAAATGAAGGGGGAAAATTAAGGAATGGTAAAAAACAAAAATTCCTCAGGTCTAAAACAGCTGAGTCTTCAGATGGAAAGAGCTCATCACATGACAACTAACAGGAATAAAGACCTTGCAAAGTGTTCCAGAATATCAGAGATAAAGGGAGATGTTTTAGGAGAAACAAAACGTCAGTCACCTGCAAAGGTATGAGAAACACTGGGCCTCGGGAGACAATGAGCTCTCCTGCTATGATCTGAGAGAAAAAAACAGTGTTCCCTAGAGACTTCTACATACAGAGAAATGAGCAATCAAGTGGGACGGTGAAGTGCATCTATTTTAAGCTATTTTCAAGAAGACAGACAGTTTAGTGTTCACTGCTTCTTCAGGAAGGGGGAAAAGGTAACGTGAATGTAGTCCAGCCAAAGGAAAGCCAAAATCATGTGAGAGAAGGACATGGAACCACAGAAACACTGGACGTGGGGAGGACTGAAGGGAGGTCCTCAGGTTGTAGGTATGGCTCAAGGCTCAGGAAGAGCCTGTGCACAAGGGGAACGAGGAGAATAGGATGTGTTGCCAAAACTGAGAAGATTGGAGTCTATGATAAAGCATGTGGCACACAGAAATAAACATCATAGAAACTCCAAGAAGGGACTAAGCAACGAAAAAGAAAAAAGTAAAACTCATGGACACAGACAACACTGTGGGGATTACAAGAGGGAAAGGGGGTGGGAGAGGTAGAAGAGGGGGTGGGGGCATAAGTGGTGATGGAAGGAGACTTGACTTGGGGTTATGAACACAAATACAATATACGGATGATGTGTTACAGAATTGTACCCCTGAAATGTCACGGTCCAGCCACGACAGGTCTATTATGGGGTCTTCGAACGGGAAAAGGTATGGAATTGAAATAAATGATAGACAGGAAACTTAAAGATAAATATATATACAGATGGGTTCAGGAGGACGCCACAGCAAACAATCTCTACTGTTCATTAGCTGTAACGCCAGTGCTCCCAGAAGCACATCCACTTTTATTCATAGAAAAAATGTGGTCCATCAGCAATTCATTAAGTTTCCAAGGCAACTCAAAGACAACCCCCACCACACCATCCAAATCTACTTTTTTTTAGCTCTTTGTTAACTAAGCAAATGAGGTGGGGTTTGGGCCCAGCACCTCTGTCCAGATTGCAAAAATACCCTATTTATTTGGTCCCTAATACTGAAACGTACACAATTTTATTAACCAAAGTCACCCCAATAAATTCAATTAAAAAACGTTATTCAAGAGAGTTAGGTTCAAATACGAAGTGAAGAATAACAAGACATGATTTTAAGCTGGCGGTCTTTTGAGTGTATAAAAAGAGTATCCATTTGACTTCAAGGCTAAATACATCCTCTTCGAATTCCTCGTGGGACATGAAGTTGGACCCACTTAGACAGAAATACACCCCTGGCTCAGCACTGCAGGATGCTGTTATAGCTGTGATAGCTGGTCTTAGAATCAACTTATGAGTAAAATGTGGACAACAGTTCCAGCACAAAATGTAAACATTAACCACCTCAAGTGAACATATTGCTGCTAGAAGGAGGAACAGGTCAGGCAGAACTGGACAAGAAGAAATCAGAAGGGCAAGGTTGAAATCCCGATTCCAGAATTTGAGGGATCTGCTAAAACTGGTTCATTTACATAAAAGGAGCTTTTGAACAACATCATAGTCAGTCCTTCACAAAACTGGTCTGGGGATTCTCAGAAAAGTGGTCAGAGTGAGCCTCTATCTGTAATGGTTACCTGGCTCCTCACTGCCATCTACACCTGGGTGACCCCGAATGGCCCAGGTCCACCCTCCACATGGATGGCGACACTACCCAAGAAAACACTCAGTTTGTCCTTCACCTGTCCCCGCCTGGAACTACCACACTCAACTTGCTAGCGACATCATTCCTTCTTCCTCCCTCCTCTCCCTTTATACCAAGCACTATGACGGAGATGGTCCTGCTCTCAAGGTGAAGCAAGGTCAGGAACCTGCCTGGAAGTGATAGAGAAGAATGTGTAAAGCACAAGTGGTTTGAAAAGGCATTTAACATAGAGCAGGGATTAGGACTTCCCAAACAGGAAGGACACATGCACAGTCCCTGCCTGAGACACAGAAGTCAGTGTGACAGCGGGTTGCAGAGGGACCTGCCTGGGACCTCAGACATATCACTGCATTTGATCCTCAAGACCAGGGGTCCCCAAACTTTTTACACAGGGGGCCAGTTCACTGTCCCTCAGACCGTTGGAGGGCCGGACTATAAAAAAAAACTATGAACAAATCCCTATGCATACTGCACATATCTTATTTTAAAGTAAAAAACAAACAAACCAGGAACAAATACAATATTTAAAATAAAGAACAAGTAAATTTAAATCAACAAACTGACCAGTATTTCAATGGGAACTATGGACCTGCTTTTGGCTAATGAGATGGTCAATGTGCTCCTCTCACTGACCACCAATGAAAGAGGTGCCCCTTCCGGAAGTGTGGCGGGGGCCGGATAGATGGCCTCAGGGGGCCGCATGTGGCCCGCGAGCCGTAGTTTGGGGACCCCTGCTCAAGACAATCCTTTCAGAACGGCGCGATTTTGCTGACAAGGAGACAAACTCAAAAGAACCTGAGTGGGCCCAATCCAGGCCTGTGTAGTGCTAGAGCCTGGGTTCTTTCCACTACTGTCTGGGATCCTTAACTCTTGGCTACTCTGAGTGAGTGTGTGAGCCTGGGTCCCACAGAAGACTCCAAATGCTGTGGTCAGATATGGTGGCTGGAGAAGGGAGCTGCAGCCTTTAGAAAGGCAGCCCGAGGAAGATTCTGCTCTGAGTCTAAGAGATTCCACTATGTAGCTTACCTTAGCCGATCCAGGCTCTGCCTATTGATAAAATCTGTTATTCCACAGCTGGCCCTCATTCCCTGTCTGTTTCCCAATCTGGACAGGGTTTTGTAATATCTCTGTCTGACCAGTGCAATCACTGAGTCTGGGGACCCTGCAGGCTCATACCAGCACCATCCCAGCCTGGGGGTCATGCCCTCTACCTGACCTATTCTTTCCAGCAATAAACTGGGGCCTCTCCAAAAGCAGGGCTCTGGCCAGCTCCCAGAAGAGCCCATGACAAGGAGAAAAGAGCCCCTGGGATACCAGCCAAAGGTGGATGGGTGAATGTTAGGGGTTCGAGGCTGGAGAGAATTTTCCTTGTTCTTTTAAGCAGTAATTGTCTTGTGTGCTTTTAGACTCAGCCTTGCTTTTTAAGGAAGAATGATGAATTTTATTAATAACAAAACCAAAACCAGCCAGCAAGTATAGTCTTCAGAAGATAAACAAATTACAGCATGTTGAGAATAAGGCACTAGTCCTGGAGAAGCCTTCACATTTTGGTAAATATGCATGAATAGTTCTAAGTCTAAACAGAGGCCCAATTTCCAGGGAGTCTGGTGCTGCTCAGCAGGAAATCCATTGCACTCAAATGATGTTAAAATGCAAATGAGCAGGTGGGAGATATTTAACAAATTAGGCTTTCACCTTCAGTTCGGTGATATGATATGGGTTTTAAATGACTTGCTAACTCATTCATTCATCGCTTATATAATATGGCAGGTAACTGTGCTAGGAGCTGGCAATGTTAAAGACAGTTTCTTTGTTCAAGAAGATCAGAGGTGAGATCTGAGAAAAAGTTACCTGGGATGAACGGGGGAGCACTGAAGATTGGAACACAGTGGAAAGACGTATACTCTGTGGGATACTGAAATGGTGGATACATGCCATTGTACAATTGTCCAAACCCACAGAACGTACAACAGAAGAGTGAGACCTACTGTGAACTGTGGACTTGGCGTGATAATGACGTGTTGATGGAGGTTCACCAGCTGTGACAAATGCACCATTTAGGTGGGGGATTTGATAGTGGGGAGACTGGAGGGCAGGGAGCATATGGGAACTCTCTGCCTTCCATGACATTCTCCTGTGAACAAAGAACTGCTCTAAAACATAGCCTATTTTAAATACAGGTTGAAAGCCACCAGAAGGGCCAGCAGGGCTCAGCTCCATGCGGAAGGGGGCAAGGCACCCTAGGTGGAGCCTGCAGCAAGTGCCATCATACAGGCCTTCTTCTGGGGACCTAACTGGTTCTGCAGCCCCGCACTGACAGATGTGTTAGGAGACTAGGGGGCGGGAGGGAAGGGACAGAGACAGAGGCAGGAGCCAAACGAAAGGGCTTATTAGCAAAGTATGGAGTCTAAACTTTCCTTGAGTTGTGGGTCATAGTGCAAGAGTTGTTAAAAGCAGGGTAGTGGGGGGATTAAATAAGTCTTCAGAAAGATCTCTCAGGGCCTGGGCTGGAGGCAGATTGGTGAGGCCGAGGGAAACGGGAAGCTCTGAGTCTAACAGCTTCCACTCTGTAGCTTACCTGAGCCGAAGGGGGAGATGGTGCAGCCATCCAGGCAGGAGGCATTCTCAGAGACTGGACGAGGCAGTTACAGAGAGGAGAGGGAAGAGAAAATGGAGGGAAGGCAACTTCAGATGTGAAATCTACAGAACTTTGGGCCAAATAAGTGAGGAGAGAGAAGACATCAACAGTATCTCCCCTGCTTCCAGCACAAAAATACTGAGTGGATGGGAGAGGACCCAGAGGGACAGCCAGCTGGCCAGTTCAGAGTTGTGAAGGCAACGGCGGGCCTGGTCCCACAGAGTTTGAGATGCCTGCAGAAGGTAGGGTGGCCAGCAGGTCTGGAGTCCTGCTGAGGGTCTTGGAGTGCCAGTCGACGCAGTATTGGAAGTGGCTGAACAGGATCAGGAAGCTGACCCAGCCAAGGTCAGAGTCTGGAGGACAACCTTCATGGAGGTGGTAATTCAAACACGGGAAAGAATAAGATGTTTGCTATGGAAATATAAGATTTTACACTGTCCTGAACCTTTGTCTCTTAATACTTACAATTGCTTTACTTTACAGAAAATACAATAGAATAGAATGAATTAGTCAGGGGTCCTAAAATAGACTTGCCTCTCATTTCTCTTGAATACATTTTCTAAAACTGAAATAGTGTCAGCAAGGTCCCTGAGCTTAGAGGAGCGAGGTGGTGAGTTGACGGGTCCAGGGCCATGAGCTCCAATTCCATCCAGGCCACTGATTTGCAAGGATGACCCTCAGCAGAAGAATTTTTGTTTTTTTCTTTTAAAGTGCCTCCTACTCTATAAAGCAAAAATCACAAGCTCCAGTCTGACTGCCAGGGCTGGTGGGAAGGATTGCAGTAAGATCTGCTATCAGTTTGTGTCTTTACAAATGACAGCCGGTGAGCACGGCAGGGGGGAGATGGCCACGTTCCGCATTCCCTTCAGACCCCAAGCATCTGCACTGCAACCGCCTCGCCAGCTCAGGATAAGAAAATCCAAATGAAATCTTCAGGGAGAAGGGTGGGGCCCTGCTTATTTTGCATTCACAGGTAAGCATGTCCAGTTTTAGCACAGCCAGAGCCATCTTATCTGTCCTCAAGTGTGCTGGGGATGGAGGCCAGCCTGCCGTCTGGTCGGCACTCGCGGCTTGCTCCCCAGAGTGCGCTGGCATCGGGCTGACAGGGAGCAGGGTCTGCGCGAGTGGAAAGAATGACAGGGTGCCCTTCCACCTTCCTGAGGATCCAGCTGATATGGAAAGCGGCTGGCCTGGCGGCAGTGGAAAGTATGAATCCATGCTGCCTGGGGTTGAATGACTACAGAATAATCAGATCAGGGCTAATGTTCAGATATCACTGCAGCTCACTTGACACAGCCATTATCCAGTCACGTCCTTTGCAAAGGCTGTAGGAATTAGATGCTGCAGCCTGACATGGCCAAAGACAGAGCCTATGAAAGCGGGCATGGATGAACTTCAGACAGTGAGGGCGGGAGGTGGGGCAGGTGCAGGGCTGCCCATGCTGGTCACCTACCAAGCATCCGGTGGGGCTCGGGGTACTTTCCTTGGGCTCCTCACCTGAGGGAGACCTCATTATGAGCCCAAGAAGTGTACAGTATTTGTCCCACTCTATGGATGAGGGACCCAGAGACCCTGAGTGGGCACAAAACAGGGATCCAGCCAGACTCAGGCCCTGTGAGTCTGAAACCTGAGACCTGCCAGCTGCTCTTGTCCTCTGCTTATGTCCCATTCATCCACGCGTGAAAGCAAGTTGAAAGTCAGGGACAGCACAGAAAGGCAGGCAACCAGGGATGTTCATGAACAGAGACTGGTGAGGAGGACGGAGAAGCTGGTTTTAGGCTAAAACTTTGAAAATGTCCTTCAGACAAGCAGTTGGTGAAGAATCAAAAAAAAAAAAGAAAAGCACTGAGCAGGAGTTAGGAGTTTGAGGCCCATCCAGAGAGGGGCCCAGGTCACCCAGAGATGCCTTGGTCTCCGTGGGAAAAGTCTTCAAGCTGAAAGTTTAAATACCCAGCATGTTTGAGCTTCCTCATAATTTTTTTTCAAAAATTGTCTTAAAGCCTGACCAGGTAGTGGTGCAGTGGATAGAGCATTGACCTGGGTCTTGGGACATTGAGGACCCAGATTTGAAACCCTGAGATTGCCAGCTAGAGCATGGGATTATAGACATGACCTATAGTCTCAGGCTTGAGCCCAAAGGTCACTGACTTGAGCAAGGGGTCACTGGCTTGGCTGGAGCCCCCTGGACAAGGCACATATGAGAAAGCAATCAATGAACAACTAAAGTACTGTAACTATGAGCTGATGCTTCTCATCTCTCTCCCTTCCTTCTGTCTGTCCCTGTCTGTCCCTCACTCTCTCACCCACACACACACAAAGAAAGAAAGTATCTCAGAAATGAAAGCTACCTATTCCAACATCTCAACCAAGTCAGATGCTGCTTTTAGGGTTCTGACGGCTCTGCTCAGGCAGCACCAGGAGGGCTGGAAGGAGTCACTAAAAGCAGAGCAGAACTAAATGAACATCACTGATTAGCACTCTGACTTGATAGTGCCCCTTACAAACCTTTTCAGTCTGAAAAAGTGTTATTTGTTCTCACTTGAGAAGTCTCCTCAAGCAGAAGAGGAATCAGAGAAAGAGGAGAAGGAGGAAGACATTCCTTTGGTCCCCAGTCCCCTCTCTCCATTTGCTGGACTCTGACCATGGACATCAAAAAACCCAAAAGAAAAACAGTCATTCCCAGGCCTTGATGACATTACTAATAAAAGAGCCATTAAAATGAAAAGCCTCTACTGCCTACAGGTCTGAAGGACAGTGAACACAATCAGGACACCTCATGTACCAGTTTCCATAGAGCATTAAAGAAATAAAATCTTTTTTAAAAAAAGCTAGGAAATCAGGAAGCAGTCCATGTGCCCAATAATGCCCATGGGGTGAGGAGGGCATCCCCCAGGGGCTCTGTCACACTCTTACAGAATGGTGCCTTCCATGGAGGTCACAGACCGGGACCAGCTTCATCAGTGACCTCCAGGCTCTGAACTTGTTATCACAAGGCCAACAGGCTGCTCTCTTCCAAGCTGGTCATTTTCACTGTCACCTGGGCTGGGTGTGGGACACAGAGAATGGAGCCCAGCGGCTGCCCCATGGAGCCTGGTGCTGTTTAAGGAGCAGGATATTTTATAATAAGAAATATATGCCTGGTATTCCTCCTGTTTCTGGGACAGAGCTCCTAAGACCCCTGAACTTTTCTGAGTGAAGAGAGCAGAAAGATGCCTTTTGTTATAAAAGGTTCCCTAGCTGGGGACCCCTCTAACCCCCCTCCCCGAAATGTTGGAATTGAGTCTAGAGTCACTAGTATCAAAGAGAGAACAACCTAATGCCTGTTTTGGGAATACAAGTGCTAATAAATTCCTATAGATACTCTTTCCCCCCAGTTTTATTGAAGTATGTTTGACAAATGAAATTTTTATATATTTAAGGTGTACAACATGATGAATTATACGCATGTATACTGTGACATGATTACTACAATCAAGCTCATCAACATAGCACCTCACAGTTACTATCTTTGTGTGTGGTGAGAACCTTTAAATCTACTTTCTCAGCAAATTTCAAGTATCCCATACAGTATTAATAACCACAGTCACCATGCTGTCTCTAGAACTTGCTCATCTTATAACTGAAAGTTTGTACCCTCTGACCAACACTTCCCTATTCTGCCCATGCCAAGTCCCTGTCAACCACCAGTGCACTCTCTGTTTCCACCAGAGCTAAAATTACTCAGAGTTATGGGCTGAACTGTGCCCCATAGTATGTACATAGAAGTCCTAACCCCCAGTACCTCAGAATATGACTATATTTGGAGATGGGGCCTTTAAAGAGATAATTAACTTAAAGAGAGGCCTTTAAGGTGGGCCCTAATCCCATCTGACCAGTGTTCCCATAAGAAGAGGAGATCAGGACACAAATGGGATAGCAGACACATGCACATATGACAACACATCAGGAAGGTGGCCGCCTGCAAGCCAAGGAGAGAGGTCTCAGGAGAAACAAAACCACTGCCACCTTGACCTTGGACGTCAGCCTTCAACACTGTGAGGATATAAGTGCATGCTGTTTAAGCCACTTTAGTCCATGGTACAGTGATATTGCAGCCCTGGCCAACTAATACACATAGCCTCCATTTTGCTTCCAATTTTTATTGGCTGATAAACTTAACCAGAGTTTACAGAGATTCCATGACCATATCAGCCACTGCCGAGGCCCGAAGATTGGCTGTGAAACAAAACATACCACACACACACACACACACACACACACAGGCCAGGTTCACACAGGTTGTGAAGTCTAACCAAGGGCAACTTCCTTACTTCCAGTGACCCTAGGAAAATTCCTCCCCAGCCCCTGCTGAAGAGCATGGTTGCTCCTGCTCCCGTCCAGAGTCCTGAGGACAGGGATAGCCAAAGACAGCTCGCAGGAGCCATCCTGGGTGGCCTGGCCAGCTGACTCATCATGCAACAATTTGTTGACTTTAACCTTTTGCCCATATTCTAGAAGCAGGAAAATCTCATACCTTATTTCAAGTAATTTCTATTAATATCCCTTCCCAGCCCTCAGAAGATGTGAAGAATCCAAAATGAAATCAGAAACTCAGCTAGAAATATCCAAAATGTCTCATTCAGAATGAATTTATCAGAGCAAAATAACGAGGGAAAATAAGCCTTCCAACCACCAGACTATTTCTCTTTCTGAATGTTTCTGCCAAATCTAAGAAAACAGATATCACCATGGTTAAAAAAAAATTGCACTTTGTAAAAATAAATCTTCCTAATTATAGCTTGTTCTTGTGAATAAGTCCTCAAATATAGCCTTCTTGCAAAGGTTTTATTTCACCGACCTCCTCTTACCGACAGCAGTGGAAAATTACATCCCCTATGAAACATAATCCTGTTGATAGTAACACCTATTAAGGTTGTCATCAAATTGCTAGGTGAGTCGGTATAATTAGGGACAGGCAGGGAAAATTACAGAGGATACAGAGGACATCAGCCCAAAGGAGGTAGAGATGAGAAGAGAAGATCACAACCTGCTTTTTACTTGGTATCATGCACTGACGAATTAAACAGCGCTCTTGGGCCAGGCCCCTTCACACTGACGCAGAAGCGTGTACCTGCCTGCCTGGTGACAGTCTTTTTTTAAAAAAATAAACCTGGACACTGTCTAAGTCTAATTTTCATCAGAAGATTCATCATAAATCCAAATGACAAAATTAAGTGCACGCCACCCACCAGTCCCTATAGCTTCCGGTAATGTGTGACATCAGGAATAAAAGTAAAAGTTTTCTGTCATCTGAGGGTCAGGCTTTGATATGCATTTAATGGGTGCCACTTCTGTATGCTGAAAGGGCAATGTTTTACATTTTTATGTTAACTATGTACTTTGACTTCGATGAAAGTAATTTATAAATTAGTCTTGTTTATAACAAATTTTTTCTCTTTCTAGGAAAATCAGTGATTGAATTTTTAAAAAGTTGAAGAATATCTAAAGATTATGCAAGATGTCAATCCACTTAACTCATTTTGGTGATTACCATATTAACAGCTTTAGGTCTTTAGGGATAGATAGATAGATAGATAGACAGATAGACAGACAGATAGATGCAAAGTTTAGGCATTTCCAGAACAATGCATAAGCTACAGAAGTAGCATATGCTAAGCTGTCATTTCTACTTTATAGTTTCTATTAGATTTTAATAAGTCAAGGATGCATGCTGTAACCTCTAGAATACCCATTCACAGGACAGTAAAGGACCATACAGCAAACAAGTTAGAGTAGAACAATGAAATAATAAAAAGAAAATAACTACTTCAAAAAAAGTCAAGAAAGGAAGAAAATGAAATATAAAATAAGTGTAACAAATAGAAAACAAACAGTAACATGACAGAAAGTAGAAGAATAGGAAAACTTATAAAGCATCAACTTGGAATGCTAAGGTTGCTGGTTTGAAACCCTTGGTTTGGCCAGTCAAGGCACATACAAGAAGCAACTACTACAAGATGATGTTTTCCACTACTCAATGCCCCTTCTCTCTCTCCTCTCTCTTAAAAAAAAAAAAAAAAGACAAGAAACATTCCCTAGCAAAAAAAGAGGGGTACTTAATAATGATAAAAGGGCAAATTTTCTCAAGAGATATTATAAATTTGCATGTATCTAATAAAATGTGTGTACATACATACATATACACACATATATAAATATATACATACATACATATACAGAAAATTTGACAGATTAAAAAAAATGAAAAATAAATCAAAATCACAGCTGGAAATTTTAACACTTCTCTCAGCAACAGATAGGCCAGACAAAACTCAGTAAGGAAATGGATGGTATGAACATGCAAATAACAAATTTAATCCAATTGACTGTAAATTCCTGTTAAATGCTACACCTAACAACTGCAGAATACATATGAAACTGTCTTTCTACTGAGCCATTAAGAAAATCTGAAAGAAGATCAAGGGGCTGAGATAGAGTATTTTCTGATTACATAGTGGAATTATGCTAGGAATGAACACATAAAAGATAACTAGAAAATCCCCAAATGTTTACAAAAAAGCAATGCATTTATAAATAATCCCCATAGGTCAGCGATTCTCAACCTGTGGGTCGCGACCCTGGCGGAGGTCGAACGACCAAAACACAGTATTTTCCGATGGCTTTAGGCGACCCCTGTGTTTTGGTCGTTCGACCCCTGCCGGGGTCGCGACCCACAGGTTGAAAACCGCTGCCATAGGTCAAAGAAGAAATTATGATGGAAATTAGAAAATGTTTTAAAGTGAAAGGTAATAAAGACATAACATCTCAAAAGTATAAGATGTAGCAAAAGCTGTAGAGGGAAATATATAGCATTATATGCATATACTAGGGAAAAAAGACTGGAATCAATAATTAACAAATTACTCTCAAAAAGCAAAAAAAAAACACAGAAGAGCAAATATAACCCAAAGAAAATAGAAGGAAAAAAAAAGAGTAGAAAACTGAAATAGAAAACAAAATTACAGTGAAAAAAATTAAGTCAAGTATTGGCTCTTTGAAACCATTAATAATTCAATAAACTTCTGATAGGACTAATTAAGAAAAATAAAACAAAGCACAAGTTGCCATTATCAAAACTGAAAAGGGAAACATCACTACAGGTTCTATAGATATTAAAAGGCCTGTAAGAGGCCCTGGTCAGTTGGCTAAGTGGTAGAGTGTCGGCCTGGTGTGCAGGAGTCCTGGGTTCGATTCCCAGCCAGGGCACACAGGAGAAGCGCCCATCTGCTTTTCTACCCCCCCCCCCCTCCTTCCTCTCTCTCTATTCCCCTCCCACAGCCAAGGCTCCATTGGAGCAAAAAGATGACCCGGGTGCTGGGGATGGCTCCTTGGCCTCTGCCCCAGGCGCTAGGGTGGCTCTGGTCGCGACAGAGCGACGCCCCGAATGGGCAGAGCATCGCCCCCTGGTGGGCGTGCCGAGTGGATCCCAGTCGGGCGCATGCGGGAGTCTGTCTGACTGCTTCCCTGTTTCCAGCTTCAGAAAAAAAAAAAAATAATAAAAAAAATAAATAAATAAATAAAAAAAATAAAAGGCCTATAAGAATTAAGAGTTTCATGACAATATACACTGCTCACAAAAATAGGGGATATTTTATCACTTCATCAATTTTGCAATATCCTCTCATTTTTGTGAGCAATATATATAAATTTTTTTACAAAATGGACAAGGCCCTGGCCGGCTGGCTTAGTGGTAGAGCGTCAGCCCAGCATGTGTAAGTTCCAGGTTCAATTCCCAGCTCGGGCACACAGAAGCGCCCATCTGTTTCTCTACCTGTTCCTCTCTCCTTTCTCTCTCTCTCTTCCCCTCCCACAGCCAAGGTTCCATTGGAGCAAAGTTGGCCCAGGCACTGAGGATGGCTCCATGGCCTCCACCTCAGGCACTAGAATGGCTCCAGCTGCAATGGAGCAACACATCGGATGGGCCGAGCATCACCCCCTGGTGGGCATGCTGGGTAGATGCCAGTCGGGCGCATGCGGGAGTCTGTCTCTCCACCTCCCAGCTTCTCACTTCAGAAAAATACAAAAAAAGACAAATTCCTAAAAAACAACAACATATAAAACCAATAGAACAGAAAATCAATTAGGTCTATATCATATTAAAGAAATTAAATCTCTAATTTTCTCCAGGCCCTCACAGAGGATCAGATACAGAGGATCAGTGAAATTTTCAAACACTGAAGAAATAACATCAATTTTATATAAACTCTTCAATAGAAAAAACAAAAGGGAAAACTTTTACCATTTGTTTTATGATTTTAGCATAACTTTGATTCTAAAACTAGACAAGGACCTTATAAAAACAAACATTATTGACCAATGTCTCTCATGAATATAGGTATAAAATTCCAAAACAAAAATAGTATGGTAAAGCTGGAGATACAAAACAACTCTGCACCACGACTAAGGAAATGTGAATTTATGCAAACATATGACATGTAGGAGAACATTACGGCAGCATTATTATGATATTCCCAAAATGGAAAACATCCAAATGGCCGTCAATGGTAGAATGATAAATTGTGATACACTGACACCATAAAATAAAAATGTCAATGTAAAAGAACTATTACTATATGAGAGACGAGTAATTTAATGTGTCAACTTGGCCACAGTGCTCACATAACTGGTCAAACATTATTATAGATGTTTCTAAGATGTTTTTGCATGAAATTAACATTTAAATTGGTGAACTTGGAGTATGAGACTGCCCTCCCTAAAGTGGGTGACCCTCATCCAATTAGTTAAAGGTTTGAGTAGAACAAAAAGACCCAGTCTCCTTGAACAAGATGAAATTCTGCAACAGAGGACTTTCAGACTTGAACTGCTGGGACTATAGCCTGCCAGCCCATTTTGCATATTTGGACTTGCTTGCCTCCATAACTGTATGAGCCAATTCCTTAAAATAACTCTCTGTAGACATACACATCCTATGGGTTCTGTTTCTTGGAGAACTTTGACTAATACCACATGGATGAATTTCATAAACATACTGTTGAGCTAAAGAAACCAGATACAAATAATTAGAACCATATTTGCTCATTTATATAAATTTCCAAGCAAACAAGATTGGAAAACTAATCTCTTTTTATCTATCTGTCAGTCTATCCGTCTTTCTGTCTCTGTCTATCCATCCATCCATCCATCCATCCACCCACCCATCCACCCATCTATCCATCCATCTATCCACCCATCCACCCATCCATCCACCCACTGACCCATCTGTCTCTCCCTCCTATCGGTTTCGTTTCCCTGGGAACCCTGACTGACACAGAATTCTAGCCAGAGTTTTCAGTAGCCGCCCATTTCCCCTTGTCTGCTTTCTGTCCACGCAGCTTCCTATGTGAACACACCACACTCCTTCTGCCAGAGGCCACTCTGCAGCCACTCCCTCTGCCTGGAGTTCACCTGGTTGTTTTTGTCCCTCAGAGCTAAGTTTAAATGTCACCTCCTCAGGGAGACCTGTCAGGTCCCCTTTAGGTCCCTCTTGTTACTATTTGTCACAGTTTCCATTTGCTTTACTCCTAACAGTTATAACCTACAACCAATAAACTTAAAAAATACTATCTGAGAATGCCTGCCATGGAAATGCACATTTCTTGACACAGAGGCATGGGTGAGTTGTCCCTGGGTCTCAGTACGGTGCCAGGAGAGTTCGATAAATATCTGTTGGACGAACAACTAAATGAATAAATGAATGTCTAATAAGCACGCTTCATAGGATATATGAACCTCAGCAGGCTGATCCAAACGGAAATAAAAACCAGAACTTATAAGAAAAAACATTCTGGACTCTCTAAAATTACATCTCTTTAACTGAGTGTTTTCTCCACATTATCCTGAATACACTGTTGTACGTTAACAGATCCCTCTCATCCCAGCATCTGACCAGTGCAGCACCCAGCACACTACAGGGAGCTGTGGTTTGCACCAAGATTTCCTCCTACAGTGGACCAGGGCCAAGGGCTGGCCTGTCACATCCGTGATGGTCCCTGTCAGCAAGGCCCCAGAAGGAAGATTACTGAAGGACTAGAAGACACGTTCTACATGTGAGAAGCAAGGAATGTCATGGCTCAGTGAAACCGTATTCTTGTTGAAATACAAAGTCTATCCAACCAAATACAGCTATATAATGAAGTAATCAGAAGGACTGGATGGTCTAGATTTGGATGCTCTAGACATTTCTGGGCACAATAATATGCTGCCTTGATCTGGGGGAGATGATAAGGATTTATTTAGTAAGAGCCGATCAAGCCACACTCACAGTCTGAGTGCAGGTGCCGCCTGCGCAGGGTTCGGAAGGAGAATCCTCCCACAGCACACAGAAGCTTATGTGGAGCGCGGGATGGAGGGACGCTGCCAGCCATGCCTGTGGAAGCCCTGGTCGGAGGACGGGTCCCTCACTTGATCAGTATTTGCTGAGGCCACCTTGCACACCAGGCACAGCTGCAGCAGCTGGGAATGTGGTGGTAAGCAAAACAAAACCACCCCTGGCGCACGCAGTTCACTGTCTGGAGGGAAGAGATGGACAGTACTTAATAAGCAAAACACGCCATGGTCGTGTGTTGAGAAGCAACACCGAGGAAAATAAAGTAGGGCAGGAAACAGGAAGTGCTGAGAACAGAGGTAGGACAGGATGGCCAGGGACACTCTCCCTGAGAAGGTGACATTTGAGCCAAGACCCAAAGATGGTGAAGGAGTCACTATGACTTTCTGGGCAAAAACTATTCCGGGAGGGGTAAGAGTGAGCACAGAGGCCTGGGGTGGAGACTCGGAACACGATGTGTCCAAAGGACACACAAAGCAGCGGAGGGGGGCTGCCAGCTACGTCAGGGAAGCCCCCATGCTCCAGCGACATGGAAACTCTGTGAAAAAAGAACATGGAATTCAAATTGAGCTTCAAACACAACTAGGTTAGGACTAAACAGAGCTGGTGTCATTTTAACTGCCGCCAAATTCTAATATGATTAATTGATCTATCTAAAGCAGGGGTCTCAAACTCGGGCCCGCGGGCCGCATGCGGCCCGCCCACCAATTTTGTGCGGCCCGCAGACTGGCCCACAGACTAATCCACGAAGTTTGATTAGTCTGCGGGCCGCACAAAATTGGTGGGCGGGCCGCGAGTTTGAGACCCCTGATCTAAAGGGTTTGAGATCCCCACAAGTTGGACCTCAGATTGTCAGGCCAGCCCTGGCTGGATAGCTCAGTTGGCTGGAGCGTTGTCCTGATACATAAAAGGTTGCAGGTCCCATCTCCAGTTGGGGCACATATAGGAACAGATCCATGTTTCTGACTCTGACCCTTCCTCTCTCTCTAAAATTAAATATTTTTAAAAAAGATTGTCAGGCTAACACCAAAACTGCCATTATTTTTGCGAGAGTCCACAGAAGGGACCATTGTTTACTTGGACGTGCTGAGCCCCCATTATAACACATGTGGTTACAGGACAGGGACTCAAGCTGCAAAAGCGCCATCAAGGGCCAAGTGCTCACGCCACTCAAATCTGTCAGACTCTGGGAACCCATGTTCTTTACAAAATCTCCTTCTGTTTGGGTTTAGAGAGATGAAAAAAATGATTGGAGCCAGAAAACCTGATAAAACCACCCAATTTCACCCAAACTTCCATTCTGGGAAGAAGTTCTGGGGGGGACTTGGGGTGTCTGCCAGCCTCAGCACACCCGGGCCTCAGGATGGCGCCATGAGCATGGAGCTTTCCAGCCGGGCCCACCACCGCAGCAACACTGGCCTCAGCATTTCAGGAAGATGGTGCCCACGCACATGCCCACACCCTGTTGGCACTGTCCTCCGATGGGCTAAGAAAAGATTTGCTAAGACCCAAGGATCAGGATGTAGGCTGTTATTCTTTGGAATAAGACACTAGTCAGGAGGTGCTGAAGTTCAAGCACAAGGAATTTCCATTTTCCCAGCACTAGGATTAGATAGCTGGTCAACATAATGGGACACCCTCAAGGAGCAGGTGTGCAGACCAAAGGAGTGACACAGAAATCCTATGACAAATCCTATGACACGTGGAACCGTTTACACAGGGTTTTCATGCCTAGGCTGGAGGGCTGCAGAGTGGAGTTAATCAGCACTCTTATCCTCTTCATCAGCATTGGAGGCATGTGATTGTTTTCAGAGTTGTTGCAAAATGGAAAAGGGACAAAAATGTTATGTGTCCATTGATGAGATTAGAGGGATTTCTGTCCTGACCTTTGAGTTGAAATGTGGACCTACCAAAAATGAACAGTTCAATGGCCAAATAGGCAAAGTTACGAACTGTCCAGAGGAAACAGATGAAACAGAACCAGCCCTGAGCACTGAGCATGTGGGAAGACAGGACAACCTTGCAGTTAGAGAACCAGCTGAAAAAAGCCAAAGTGTTCCTTAAAGGGGAGTGAAGAGGTGCCCGGGACAGATCAGTTAGGTGCACTGACATGACAGGCAGAGTCTAGGGCTGGGATGGCAATGACGGGCAGGTAGCCCAGTGCATGGAGGGCAGAGTTTGGCATCAGACCCTTGGGTGTTGCATCTAAATTCCCGGCAGGCTACCGGCTCGCACATGAAGTTTCCAGGCCTCAGTATCCTCAAGTTAAGAACAAGCGTGCACCTCACAGGGATGCTGGTGTCAAACTGAACGAGGGACCACAGCAGGATGGTGGTGGAGGGAATGCTTAAGAACACAATACTCTGGGATAAGACATGCTGAGTTCAAATCCTGCCCCCCACCCCTGGAACCTAGCTATGCCACACCAAATGCCTTATTGTTATTCGAGAAAATGGGGACAATAGCAGCACCTTCCTCACATGATTGTGTGAAGATTAAATGTGATTGCATATCTGAGCACGTGTACCAGTGCCTGGCACAGGACAAACTGTGACACATTTACCCCCACAGACACATGAGCCGTTCTGTGGGGACCAACACAAAGCGGGTGCCTAACAAACTATGCAGAAAGTCCCCAGAGCCCCCTACCTTCTCTGGTGTGCTCAGAGGCAGGAAGAGAGGGTCCTCAGATGGGGAGAAAGAGTCACCTAGTTTTTAAGTTCTAAGAAAGTAGTCCAAGGTTCTTCCTTGACTGGGGGGGGGGGGGGGGCAACACCTGCAGAAAGAATAAAATCCTAATAATTTGTGTTCTGATCAAGCAGACTTTGACCTTCTGCCAAATGACTAAGAGGGTACACAGCCCATCTCTTCACCACTAAGTCCGGTGCCTGGGGAGCGGGTCCCGAAGGCCAGGCTTTGCAGATGGGAGCCCACACTGTGAGAAAGGGCACCGCTGGGGCTGTGCTCGGCTCCAGGAGGGTCACTTCCCACCTGAGGAGCTGATTTCTTAACTGGCCAGCAGGTTCAGATGTGCACGCGACTTCACCGGCTGCTCCCAATACCAATCTGCTGCCTGGACACACCTGACAGCTGGCATCCCGACAGCTCCAATGCAGTCACCAGGGCTGGGCCAGGGGCACCAAGAGGCCTTGCCCTGCTGTCAGGTAAACCAGCCACCCTCTGCTGAGCTGGGACGTCCATGTGATCAGCCAGGAGAGGGGGCTCTTGGGGGCCGCTGATGCCACCTGCACATGTCCAGGCAAGCTTCCCAAATGGGGTGGCCCGAGCCTGGAGGTCACCTGCCCTCAGGACGAAGAGGGCCACCCCTTCAGTGTGAAGGAGCGCTAACATCTGAGATGTGCCATCTATGGACTTGTCTCTCCGGTGCCCTGCAAGGGGCCGTTAGTAGGAGACCTGCTCCCAGGGGAGCAGTGGAGCTGGGGTGAAACCCAGGTGGCATGGCAGGCTTAATTGCTAAGCTTTGACAGACGACCTTTAGTGTGAGTGCAGGGTCTTCCTCTCAGACAAAAAAAGGCGAGTTCAGAGGGAGGTCACTCCCACTTCATCGCATGACTAGTTGGAAGAGAAAGTTAAGGAGACACCTGCAGTGGCCCCTAGTGCCTGACCCAGGAAACCCTGGGGGAAGGTTAGCCAAAAAAGGAAGAATTCAAAGCAACTTGTGAGCAATGCTGTGGTCTCCTCATCACATTCCCAAGCACCCACTTCCATGTTGGAGTCCCTGGGCCAGGCCTACTTGAAGGCCCTCCTGTCTTCCTTCTCCTCTCTGACTCCCAAGTCACAGAGTCTGAGTTCTGGTAAGGTTAAGTTGAGTCATAGGGCATGGGAGCGACACCCTGCTGTCTTTCCAGAAGCCCATGTGTTTAGTTTCAGGAGATGAACTAGAAAATATACTTGGAACAAAAGGGCCAACATTTCCTACAACCAGCATTCCCTGAGGATGTTGAGACATGAGCCCAGTGCCCGACTGCGGCCAGAAGCAGACACTGGACAAGCAGCCTGGGCACTTGACCTCCCAGGCCCAGGGAAGTGCCCCTGCTAAGGGAGAGTCATGTACTGCACAGTGAGATGTCACAGCTGAAAACTCGACAACTGCACAACCCTCGGTCCACCCACTCGAGGAGAAGTCAGTGGGATGAGTCTTGTGTGGGGGACACTTGCTGCTCTGCACAAAGAGGGACTCTGGCTGTCATTTAAAGAAGTGAAGTGGGAAGTGAGGGGTAAAGTGGGGTCAAGCATGGAGGGAGAACCCCCAGAAGAGAACAAGGGGTGGAGCTTCTCATTTCACTTTAGTCATGAACTTGCTGTGTGACCTGGAGTTAATGTCAACCTCTCCAGGCACAATGAGGAATTTATGCTATGAGACACATGTGGCTATTTTAATGAAAATCAATAAACTTAAAACTAAAAATTTAGTTCCTAAGCTTGTAACAAATTTAAATAAAGGGAAATAAAAGTAAAAATCCAGTTCCTCAGTCATAGCAACCATATTTCAAACACTCAGAGGCTGATGCCCTGGGCAATGCAGACACCAACCAGCGCCACCAGCAGAGAGACCCACTGCAGTGCTGTAACCATGCAGATGGAGACACACAGCTCACAGAACATACCCGCGGTCACTTTTTAAAAATTTTTAAGCCTGACCTGTGGTGGCACAGTGGATAAAGCGTCGACCTGGAATGCTGAGGTTGCCGGTTCGAAACCTGGGCTTGCCTGGTCAAGGCACATATGGGAGTTGATGCTTCCAGCTCCTCCCCCCTGTCTCTCTGTCTTTCTCTCTCCCTCTCTAAAATGAATAAATAAAAAATAAATAAATAAAAAAAATTAAAAAAAAAGAAATCACAGTTTAAAAAAAAAAAATTTTTTTAATGCAGTGACATTGATAAATCAGGGTACATATATTCAGAGAAAACATCTCCAGATTATTTTGACATTTGATTATGCTGCATACCCCTCACCCAAAGTCAAATTGTCTTCTGTCACCTTCTATCTGGTTTTCTTTGTGCCCCTCCCCACTCCCCCCCCCCTTACTATCACATTCTTGTCCATATCTCTGAGTCTCATTTTTATGTCCCATCTATGTATGGATTCATATAGTTCTTAGTTTTTTTCTGATTTACTTATTTCACTCCATATAATGTTATCAAGGTCCATCCATGTTATTGTAAATGATCTGATGTCATCATTTCTTATGGCTGAGTAGTATTCCATAGTATATATGTACCGAAGCTTTTTTAAAAAAGGAGAACTGAATGCAAGGTTAGAGCCCCCACAAAGGTGAGGAGAGAGAGCTGGGTGTGCTTGTTGGGTATAACCAGGCACAGAACAGGGAAGTGCTTGTCAAAGCTACTTCAAGGTGAGTTACGTACCAAATCAGCACACCAAAGTTATGGTCAGTGAGGAGACACTACCACGCCTCCCTTAAAAGCTCCATACAAGACAGGGATGCCATCTGCTGCCACTGTCATTTAATGTTGAAGTGCCATGTGGGTAAGAAAGTGAAACACAAGGGATGTACATAAGTATAAACTAAGAAAATAGGATCTATATAAAGAAAATGTTAAACTTGGACTGACAGCATAAAAGATGGTTTAACTAAGTAGAACAACAATAAAGGAATATAATATTCAAAGGTGTCAATTCTCTCTAAGTAACTCTACAAACTCAAAGCAATTTCACCCCAAATTCTAACAGGGTTGGCTGCTGCATTTTTGTTTTCTTTCTTTGCAACAGGGGTGGGGTAGGAGATGGATTGAACATGACTGAATGAGTTTACAGTTCACGAAGAAGAATAACCAAATGAGCTGGCCAGGAAAATAAATTCTAAGATATGAAGAATAGGGGAGAATTAGTCCTATTAATTATTAAGTAGGCTAAAACATATGACACAGTCATTAAAATAGTATGAAACTGGTTTAGAAATGAACAAAAGAGCAACAGAAGAGTCCTGATTCAAGTATATTTGACCATTAGGTGACATTCCAAATCTGCAGGGAGAGAAAGAGTTTTCTTAAGCAATACTGAAACTTACACATAACATGCTAAAAAAGACAACTAGAAACCGAACTTACTCCTTATAGCAAAATCTCCAGTGAGTGAAAAGCAAACATCAAAAATAAAAATTTAAAAGCACTAGAAGAAAACACACTTTTCTATGGATGAGACAAGTCCAAGAGACAGGGAGGTAAAATTTTTCCATCTGAGCTCAGAAAAAAATAAAATAAATAAAATTTTCCAGGGTAAAAAATATCATAAAATCAAATGGCAAACAGGAGGACATATCTGCAACATATTTAATAAAGTATCAATTTCCTTAATATATAATAACTCTTATAGATCCTTATAAGTACAGCCTAAAACCTTACCTGAAAAGTAGCAAAAAGATACAATCAATTAATTTATAGAAAAAACAACAATGACCAATAAGCATAAAAGATGGTCAACCTTGTTCCTAATTAAGGAAAAGCAAATCAAATCAAAGGGATACTACTTTTCCCTATGAAAGATCCCTGCAACGATCCAAAACAAGCCCCTGTATTGGCAAGAATGCAGGGAAGGAGGAACTCTTACGCAGTGCAGATAATATAAATTAGAATAAGCATTTTGGAGAACAGAGTGGCAGTTTCTGTCAAAATGCAAAATATCCATACCCTCTGGCTCAGAAATTTCACTCCTAGAAATACATCTCATAAACAGTTACACAAATAACACATATCTGTGTATAAGGATGTTTCTTGAGCCATTTTTTTATATGGGGGAGGGGGGGACACTAGAAAGAACCTAAATGCCTCTCAGTAGGAATTGCTGGTTAAATCATATCATAGTCTTATAATGAAATGTCAGACAGCCATCAAAAGAAATGCAGCGTTTATTGAAAAGATGTCCACGATATGTTTAAAAGGCGAGTAGCAAAAGAGTGTATATAGTATGATAGTGTATAAATATACATATATGTAGTATATATATAATTGCATTTATCTGTTTTTATACATACTGTGTATGTTATATGTGTATAGAATATGCATACAAGAATACATGGAAAACTTAACAGAAGCTATCTCTAAAAACAGGTTGAGAGCAGAGGTTGGGGAATTTTTAGTAAATGCTTGTCTTTATTTTTATGACCAAACGTTACTTTCAGAATGAATTACTCTCCCATTCACGCAGTAGTCTAGACAAATGTAATGTCCCCGAGTTGGTGCAGCAAGTGGCCCTTGTTACCGCTGGGCTCTATAGAAAGTCTCCCTGATGCCATCATGTACCTCACACCCAGCCCAGGGTGGACCTAATACAACTGGGGGATCACTTTGCTTAAGTCAGCCTGTAATAACTGCTCTCTGGCTAGAAGGCTGGATGAGGGGTGTGTTTTCCTGAACCTAGAGCACAGAGAACTGCTCCCCAGAACCACGAGCCCGGTTCATACAATGCTAAGGCCCCTCACTCCAGTCTTCATCCCCACTAGTGCAACCTTATGACATAAGCACCTCAAATTACAGGAACTAGGGCCAGACTGCTGGGTAATGCTGTTGCATATAGAAGACTCAAGTTCTCAAAGACTGGCTTATTTAATTAAAAGCACAGCAGGCTACTGAGTACTAAGCAGGCAGCATGCATCTCATTAAGGAAGGTCATCTTTCCTGGCACAGTTGGATAAAACCAGTGCAGCACTCAGAGATAAGAAGATCCCAAGCTAACTGTGTCCTCTTAGGATGAGATTTTGCAGAGAATGGATGACCAGCCACCTAGAGGCTGACTGGCTCATGAAGCAGGTGGAGGGTTAGCAGATGACTATGAATTTTTGAAAAGAGCTGTGTGGGCCCTAAAAGGCATTCTAAGAACGAGAGGAGGATGGAGGAAGGGAAGAGAATAGAGGAAAGGGGTGGAGGGTGGAAGGGAGAAAGCTCACCAGCAGACAAGGCATTTATTTCTCAATTCCAGTACTGATTTCCACTGTGCTAGGTAGCCTAGGACTTCTCATCAGCAAAATTGACTTTATACTTTAGAGTTTAAGGAGTTCTTATAGTCATTACCTTATTTGGGATATTTTAAAAAGTGTTTCATTTCCTAAGTTGTTTTCAACTTTTAGCAATGCTTACCTCATGTTAAAACCTCCTTTCAAGTCCCAACATACTATGTGGAAATGACAGCTCGTTCTAAGTATTTACAAGCAGTAACAAGCCACACTAGTCTTCTTAGTCTTCTGGTGATACACTTTACAACAATATTCTAAATGTCAACAACATCCAGGCCTGTTAACTTCATGTGGGCACCACTCTTGCGTGCACGCCTGCACACACACACATCACTGCACAAATATTAAAGCCAAAGACTCTACCAGTCTAAAATAATTTATGCAACTTTTATAAGTGCCCCAATTGCTTTTGGGAAAATAAGGTTTAATATCTAATGGACTTAATAGAGAAATACTTTCATGCTGGTGTTCTATTTCCCCTGCTGCACAAATATTCATTGAGCATTGACTCTATGGCAAGCACAGTCTTAGGCACAGGATAAATAACTGAGCAATAGAGACACTATAAGCTTCACATTTTAATAATTTTAATAAAATTGCCAATGTGCTAAACACTGACTACGAGCCTGGTATTGTTACTAGCCATTTATGGTATGTAAATGGCTACGGTATGTACCCTGTTTTTTTACAAATGAAGAAACTGAAGCACAGAGCAATTAAGTTACTTGCCCAAGGTCACACAGCCAAGATGCTGGCAAGTGTCGGCATTTGAATCAGCCTCACTTGGCTCTGGGGACCATCCTATTAAACACTGTATCATGCCAACTCCAAACTAAGGCAGGTATCTGTCCATAAAGGGTGGGCACACATGGGTAATACATGCACACACCCTCAGACATTTCCACTCTCGACTAAGCCATTAATGTAAGATGAACACCAGCAGCTGGTGGTTCTGCCCATCTGGTCCCTGTGCTATTTGTAGAGAAAAAAAAAAGGGGAAAGAACATAAATGAATGAACAAAAATCACAGGGCGCCCCAACATAAAACCTCTAACAATGAATTCACTGACATAAAAAGAGTCCTTGAAGAAGAACAGACAAACATTTTTGAAGCACCGCTGCCTTCAGACCCTGCCACATGGCTGTGCCCGCTGTGCTGAGCTCTCTGTCCTGCCAGGGCAAAGGCAGTCAGCGACCCTCCTTTTATAGTGAGAAGATTCTCAGCCTCGGAAGCGGCGGGCCAGTGCAGTCCATTCCGAGCCACTAATGCCACACACAATGCTCTGTCTGGCTGGCCTCTGCACTACTACGCCTCCAACAAATGCAGGAGGTCATCCCCTCAACATGCAACTTGTCTACAGTAACCACTCCAGCCCCCTTTACACCACAGTCTCAGGCAGGCTCACGGTGCTGAGGACAGGTCAGTATCCCGAACTTGCTCTAAATAACTAAAACCCTCTAAACCAGTGGTAGTCAACCTGGTCCCTACCGCCCACTAGTGGGCATTCCAGCTTTCATGGTGGGCAGTAGTAAGTTGTTTTATAAAGATTTATTCTGCCAAACAGCGAAAATCCGACATAAAGTTCTTGGTAAGTAATTATTATTATATGCTTTCACTTGCTGTAACTCTGCTTTATAAATTTTATAAAGTCAAGTTACTTCCCTACTTTATAAATCACCATTACTGTGGAATCGGTGGGTGGTTAGAAAATTTTACTACTAACAGAGATACAAAAGTGGGTGGTACATATAAAAAGGTTGACTACCCCTGCTCTAAACTGAGAGGCTACATAGTATCTTATGCTCCTTCAGCTGTATTTCCCAATACTTGTCAAGGATTAAACGAGTATTTGACAAAACAGAGCACACTGGGGTCCAAGTGTTAGTCCCCTCTGCACAGTTACGAATCACTTCGAAGAAATGCACACATTCAGAATGGATTTTAAACATAAAATCCACTCTGCAAATAGTGTCAGGTTGAAGCACGTGGTAGGAGTTCAAAAGATACCTGTTGGACTTGGCTCTTTTAGAAAGAGATATGGGCATAAATCAATCCTGAATCACTTTCCAAATGTCTGCAAGTGTCTTTGGGTCAGTTCATGAGCTGCAACCCGGTGTATTTTCTGATGGGTGGTCTGTTTCAGGGGCTGCAAGGGAGTTTCACAGAATGCAGACCCAGAACTGGGGGTGAGGGTCTCCATCACCACCTGACATCTACACCTTAGGATGCAATGGTGAGTTGTGGGAAAGGAGTCAAGATCTAGATGAACTCACCAGAACCCTAACTCAGCCCAGAATAGTCCCTACATGGCCCTGAGCAGCAGGTAATTCTGGAATCATGCGAGGACAGGGCTTCTATGAGAGAACACTTCTAACCACTTAGATGTGATGACCTAGCCACCAGCACACAAAAAGAGTAATCTATATAGTATACTCAATACCTGAGGCCAGCTCAGAAAATTCCCCTTACCTCTGAAATAAAGTGTTCCAACTGAGTTGTTTCTTTATGTTGATAATTTGAATCATACATAGTTCAAATACATTACAACAAATCTAAGCAGCATATGGCAGAAAATGTCACAACCTGTATCCAAGCACAGTGAAGTGGAAAGGTCATTCCTTTAGGTCAACATAGTGCCCCTGCATCCAGTTTCAACAAGGGGTCTCATGGCCCAGCAGCAGGTAAGGGTCCACTCAGGGAGGTGGCTCTGTCGATTCCCTTGGGTGTCTGTGTGTGTGTGTGGGGGGGTGGGGGGTGGGGGTGTCTCTCTGCTTTAACATTTCAACTACAAACTTACCTTTTTTAATAAGCTCCTTTGTGGCAGAAGATGTGACTTCTCCCTCCTGAAAATGCACTTTGTCTTTGATGCCTGAAATAAACTCAACCACCAGGCTCCACAACAGAATATATGTGATGTTACCTCCCTCTGGTGGTGAGCGCTGGTCTCAGAGCAGCGCCAGACCACCTGGCAGGGACCGTCTCTGCCCCTCCAGGAGCAGAGGCTGGCTGCCCCTAAACAGCAGCACTGGGGACAGTTCTGCCTGTTCCTGCCGACCTGACTCTAGATGTCCTCATTATGTGCAAGCCCTGGGTTCCTTTGGATGGTGGTGGGGTGGGAGAGGGGAAGACATTATTTCACAGAGAATTAGAAGAGTGGCATACATGACCAGTGGGCCGGAAGATCTGCATGGGAGTTCCAGGTCCAGAATATCCAGTGAGCACTATGGAGACAACACCGTCTTCTCTCTGAGCCCTGACTCCTCCTTAGGGAAAAACAGGCTTGGGGCTGAGCCCTTCCTGCCTGGTTCTGTGACAGCCCGGAGTCAAACGTCCAGTTGCCATGATTCTAGTACAGATCAGTTTTGCAAAGGGAGAAAGGCAAATATAGTATTTATCTTAGAAGGCTGTAAGGATTAAATGAAATGCATAAATGGTTAAGTCCCAACAAATAGGGTGCTTACAATGAGTTGTATAATAACTACTTATACAACTTAGCATCCAAACTGGGACATATGGTCATCCTGTCAATAAAGAATAGCTATTAGGAGATTTGTGAAAGTCTCCAATAATCTACAGTTAAAAAAAATTTCAGCCAAGTGTCCCAGCTTTGCGAGACTCTATCTCTAGCAGACTTGAAGGGTCACCGGCAGCCTCAATGCCGGGGCAGGTAAAGCCTCCCAGGCACCAGTATGCACTCATCAGTCTACACACCCTACCCAGGCTGAGGGGGACCTCGTGCAAGCGACAAGCTCACTTCCTCTCCAGCTACAAACTAGCCCCCAGGACTTCTTCGCCCTGACCAATGCAGGACAAGGCAGAATAGGGTGTGAAGGAAATCAGAATGTGTCCCCCAACACACCTCTACGACATGGAATGAAGGTGATTTTAAGCTGAAGCTATGAAGCCGCCGTGAGGCAGGGCATTCTCTGTTCTGGCTCTCAGTACAGGAAGTACCCCAGTTCCGCCCTCGCTGGGGATGACTCTCAGCCCAGAGAGGCAGCCAGGAGCCTGCAGTGCTCCCCTCTGTCCTGTCCTTTCTCCACACATTTACTCTTTTCTTTAATACTTCTTTTCTTAATTTAAATCATTTTAAAAAATAATTTTTACTCTTCAATTACATAAGAGAGAAAAGATTAAAAAATAAGCCCTGGCCAGTCGGCCTGGCGTGCGGGAGTCCCGGGTTTGATTCCCGGCCAGGGCACACAGGAGAAGCGCCCATCTGCTTCTCCACCCCTCCCCCTCTCCTTCCTCTCTGTCTCTCTCTTCCCCTCCTGCAGCCAAGGCTCCATTGGAGCAAAGTTGGCCCAGGCGCTGAGGATGGCTCTGTGGCCTCTGCCTCAGGCACTAGCATGGCTCTGGTCACAACAGAGCAACGCCCTGGATGGGCAGAGCGTCGCCCCCTGGTGGGCGTGCCGGGTGGATCCCGGTTGGGCGCATGCGGGAGTCTGTCTGACTGCCTCCCCGTTTCCAGCTTCAGAAAAATACACACACACACACACACACACACACACACAGAGAACAAAAATAGCAATAAATACATATCTATCAATGACTGAATCTAAAAAACGAAGTAAATGATCAAGCAGAACAGACTCCTACAGAGACCATTTGGGTTGCCGGAGGGAAGGAGGGTGGGGTATGTGTGAAAAAGGTGAAGGGGTCAGGACGTACAAAGAGCAGTCACTGGGATGTAAGGAAGAGCCTAGCCCTGGTCAGGCTCTTTGGCCCCTTGAGTGTGGCTCTTCCACAAGATACCATGTGCAGGTGCTACCTTGATAAGGAATGTACCTACCTAAATAGTTTAAGTTTAAAAAATTTGGCTCTCAAAAGAAATTTCAATCGTTGTACTGTTGATATTTGGCTCTGTTGACTAATGAGTTTGCGACCACTGGCCTAGGGGATACAGTCAGTAACACTGTAACAATTACCAATGGGCCAGGTGGGCACCGGCTTTACTGTTCTCTCCTGCGTTCCGTTTCGCTGAAGTTTCTCCTGGGTGAGGGGTGCTGCATGCACTCACACAGTTCTGCTGTTAACCTGTCTTTTTGTTAAAGAACCCCAGCGAACACCTAGGAGGGTCATGTCCAGTCTCTGCTACAGGTGGAAGGCTGGATAGGTCACAGGGAAAAGGGTTGAGGTCACATAGGAGAAATTCTCTTCTTGAGCAAATTCCTACGTGAAAAAGACTGATTTGCCTGACCAGGTGGTGGCACAGTGGATAGAGTATTGACCTGGGATGCTGAGGACCCAGGTTTGAAACCCCGAAGTTGCCAACTTAAAGTGTTGGCCCTGGCCGGTTGGCTCAGTGGTAGAGTGTCGGCCTGGCGTGCAGGAGTCCTGGGTTCGATTTCCGGCCAAGGCACACAGGAGAGGCGCCCATTTGCTTCTCCACCCCTCCCCCTCTCCTTCCTCTCTGTCTCTCTCTTCCCCTCCCGCAGCGAGGCTCCATTGGAGCAAAGATGTCCCGGGCGCTGGGGATGGCTCTGTGGCCTCTGCCTCAGGCGCTAGAATGGCTCTGGACGCAACAGAGCGATGCCCCAGAGGGGCAAAAGCATCGCCCCCTGGTGGGCATGCCGGGTGGATCCCGGTCGGCGCATGCGGGAGTCTGTCTGACTGCCTCCCGTTTCCAGCTTCAGAAAAATGAAAAATAAATAAATAAATAAATAAATAAAGTGTTGGCTTATCCAGCTTGAGCGCAGGGTTGCTGACTTGAGCATGGGATCATAAACATGACCCCATGGTTGCTGGCTTGAGCCCAAAGGTTGCTGGCTTAAAAAGCTAAGGTCGCCAGCTTGAACCCAAGGTCACTGGTGAGCAAGGGGGTCACTGGCTCAGCTATAGTCCCCAGGTCAAGGTACATATAAGAAAGGAATCAATGGGCCCTGGCCGGTTGGCTCAGTGGTAGAGCGTCGGCCTGGCGTGCAGAAGTCCCGGGTTTGATTCCTGGCCAGGGCACACAGGAGAAGCGCCCATCTGCTTCTCCACCCCTCCCCCCCTCCTTCCTCTCTGTCTCTCTCTTCCCCTCCCGCAGTGTGGCTCCATTGGAGTAAAGATGGCCCGGGCACTGGGGATGGCTCCTTGGACTCTGCCCTAGGCGCTAGAGTGGCTCTGGTCGTGACAGAGCGACGCCCTGGAGGGGCAGAGCATCGCCCTCTGGTGGGCAGAGCGACGCCCCCTGGTGGGCGTGCCGGGTGGATCCCAGTCGGGCGCATGCGGGAGTCTGTCTTGACTGTCTCTCCCCGTTTCCAGCTTTAAAAAAAAAAAAAAAAGAAAGGAATCAATGAACAACTAAGATGCAACAATGAAGAATTGATGCTTCTCATCTCTCTCCCTCCTGTCTATCTGTCCTTCTCTCTGTCTCTCCCTGTTTCTCTCGCTAAAAAAGAAAGACTGATTTAACCTGTGGGTTGTGCTGGTACCAGCGCATAGCCAGTGATGACGTCACAGAGGTTATCCAAGTCAACCTGCTCACTTTGCAGAGGAAGCACCTGGGGTATGGACAGGTTAACAATGTGCTCAAGGACGTGTGGTTTATTATGGTTCTATTAAGCTCCTTGGTTATATTCATATAACACACAATAAAAGAAAATAATTTTGTGTCTTCCCTTCTCGCTGTGAGCTCCATGAGGGAGGGACAGTATCTGTCCTCCACCTGGGGCCTGTCTAGGGCTGCACCCCGCACACTGGCCTCACCATGACCATGGGGTAAGGGTGAATGTCCTTCTTCTGCTTGGGCATGGTGGCTGACTCATCTAGGGGCCCACAGCTGGTCTACAACCAGCACAGTGCTCAGAACATGAGGCTCTCAATAAGTATTTGCTGGAAAAATGAATGAATGAAATAAATGAATGAGTGAAGTGACCGAGCCAGGGCTCAAACCCAGTTTGTCTGGCTCCAGTGCCTGCAAGGTCTTCGCAAGACTGCAAGAACACCGCCATGTATCCTGCACCATGAGCGCTCAGATACACCCGTTGGCTAGAAAGAAATGACCAAAAGAATAACAGAGTTGTGAAACAACTTTCTTACAGAGCTATCCTGGGGTTTAAGTAAGATGTGAGTGACATGATAAATTCCTGTGCATCACCACAGACTGGAAGATGATTACAGTTAAGGCTTCAGGGGCAGCTAAAACTAGCTCCAGAACTTAGGACTAGCACTTACTGGCTGTGTATTTCACTGACCTGGGATGGGTTACTTAGCCTACCCTGGCCTCAGTTTCCACATGTGTAGAATGGGAATGATAATAGTACCTTTTTCATAGAATTGTTGTGAAAAGATGAAATGATACATATTACACATAAAGCACATAAATAAAAACTCTATTATCTTTAAAATAAAGCAGTAACTGACAGAAAATATAAAAGTGATGAAGTATAACGAGCTATTGTTATGTTAAGCAGAAAAAAATCTGTAATTAGCTATCTGAATTAGGTAACATTTTTGTCTTTTAATTCAGAAATCAGGCCAACTTCAAATACCTCTTTCTATGGTGTCAATTATGATTACACATGGGAAATTCACACTGCACCTGCCAAAATTAGTAATGAAAGGAAAAGTACTGGACCTTCCCATGGTAGAAAAGGTTTAGTTTCCCAAGCTCTTCTTTTAGAAACACAGCAGTTAGAAACTTAATAACCTCACTATAATCTTCTCAATGAGGTATTTTATGTTTAGAAGCTAACACTGTATTCTCTTATAGAATTGAAGCTAGAAAAAAAAATCAGATTAGAATATGCCTTAATAAACATTTGTGCACATTAACTGCTCCACAGAAGTCAAAAAAGTTGATAAGGACAAAACGTACGAATGAGCAGCTGCTGTGGGGGGCAGCCTGGGAGATGGCCTGAGGGGTCCCCGGCTGTACTCAGGCCCTGGGAAGCCCCCGTCCCCTGCATTTGGGCTGCACTTACTTAGTTCTGAAGAACAGAACGCTGGGGGGGGGGGGGGGGAGAGGGACGCCTATCACTCTGAGACTCTGTTACACAGACCGTGAGTCCTTTTGGTCCAGCACGCTCTTTCTTGCTCGTTCTGATGGCAGCTGGCTGCCATGCTGGAGCTGCTGTAAGGCCCATGTGGCAAGGAACAGAGCCTTCCAGCCAACAGCCACCAAGGAACCAAGGCTTCCAGTCCGACACCCTTCCAGAAATGAGACCCTGCTACCAACCTGTGAGTGAGCCCGGAAGCGACATACCTTTAGTCCAGCCTTGTAGCCTTGTAGTGAGACGACCCCTGCTCTAAAGTAAACTTTGCATGTAGTTTTTTTTTAAAAAACAACAACACACAACAATCTGAACATCCCAAACAAATTAAACCACTCCATATTGGTTTAATACCTTTCCACTCAAGGAGGCTTAAGAGGAAATTTTGTGCATGATTTAATCTGAGAAACTACATGCCTCTGACACCTGGTTGAGGAGTGAAAATGGTGTAAAACAGCTGGATTTTACACTGCACTAGAACTTGACTGCTGCTGTCCTGCTGGGATGTATTGCAGACTTGGAGGCGGGGGCACCAAGCTATGCATCCCTGGGTTCCTGACCCACAGACAGTGAGATAAACACTTACTGCTTTGTACCAATAAGTTTTGAGTTAGCTGGTTACACAGCAGGGAATAACTAACACACCAACTTATACTGTGTGTTCACTATGTCCTAGTCACTGTGACAAACATTGTATGCATATCATGAAATGTAAGTACTGTTGGCACTCCATTTTACAGGTGGAGAAACTAAGGCACGGGTAGGGTAGTGGTAAAGGTAAGCCAAAGACCCACACTCTTAGCTATTATGCTGCACTGCCTCAACGTGCACACTTCAGTGGGGAATGTGAGCGTACTATACCCAACTAAATCTTTACAGGTTAAAAAAATAAATAACAACACTACTAAATCACTAACCACTAAATCAAATACCGTAAAGGGATTCTACATGATTGAAATCTATACAACATGAAGACAACAACCCTTTTCCCAATGTCAAACTTTGAGTTAAGGTAATATTTTCCTGATGTTATATTTTAAAAATGTTTGTTTCGCCGGAGGAGGGTGGAAGAGCTATACTTACTTCCTATTGACCATCGAAGTTCAGAGCACACAGCAGGCATTTATGTCTCATTTGCTGTCAGCAACCCCAGGCTTTGACAATGAGTAGTATTTACAATGGGGAACATGCTCTCTCACAACTGAACTGTATTTAAAATGACTGGCACTTCCCCGTTGTCCTTGCAATGGGGCCCAACAATAGAAAATACACATTGAGCAGTGTGTTGCCCCCAGTCCCCTCCACACACACAGATGCATGCACACTGCCATTACTGTACCTGGATGATGCCGTCACGCAACAGGGCAAATGGGCCCCTCAGTGACACATATGATGAAGAGAACACAAACAACAAAAAGAACTACTTGATTTATTTAAGGGTCAGCAATTCTAAAGTTAGGGAAATAATAGATAACTTCTAAAGCAGGGGTCCCCAAACTTTTTACACAGGGGTCCAGTTCACTGTCCCTCAGGCCGTTGGAGGGCCGGATTATAAAAAAAAAACTATGAACAAATCCCTATGCACACTGCACATATCTTATTTTGAAGTAAAAAACAAAATGGGAACAAATACAATATTTAAAATAAAGAACAAGTAAATTTAAATCAACAAACTGACCAGTATTTCAGTGGGAACTATGCTCCTCTCACTGACCACCAATGAAAGAGGTACCCCTTCCGGAAGTGCTGCGAGGGCCGGATAAATGGCCTCAGGGGGCCGCATGTGGCCCGTGGGCCGTAGTTTGGGGACCCCTGTTCTAAAGTAAACTTTGCATGTAGTTTTTTTTTTAAAAAAAACAACACACAACAATCTGAACATCCCAAACAAATTAAACCACTCCATATTGGTTTAATACCTTTCCACTCAAGGAGGCTTAAGAGGAAATTTTGTGCATGATTTAATCTGAGAAACTACATGCCTCTGACACCTGGTTGAGGAGTGAAAATGGTGTAAAACAGCTGGATTTTACACTGCACTAGAACTTGACTGCTGCTGTCCTGCTGGGATGTTACATTGTATAGCGTGCTGCCAGACAGACTGGTAACGGGAACACAGCAAACGCATCCAACCTCACGAGTAGAAACATAAACCAGCTCTGCCACCTGTGACCTTAAAATCATTTCAATCATCAGGTCACTATCGAATGATATCGCTTCCCTAAGGACAAGACCTGGACCTGACACTGTGGGGGAGGGAGCGGCAGCAGGAGAGCGCCAAGGCCAAGGGCGGCCACCCCATGCTCAAGACAATGTTCTTATCTCACTGTCACTGGTACAGAAGCTCAGGCTGTTGGCCAATCTTCCAGCCTCTGACTGCAAGGTCAAACACCACTTAGAAGCAAAGAGGCCCCAAACCAAGGGCCTAATGCCCTTTTCAGACAGGAGGAAACCAAGGCACGGACCTGGCTAAAACTGGAACCCAGCAGTCAATTAATTATTCAGTAATCTTATCATGATACAATGACTCTGGTCCGCCAACATCCCTTATAGCTAGGACAACGGTCCTCAACCTTACTCCCACTTAGAAACATCTGGGGAGGTCCCCAGTCCCTGAGATGGGAGATGGTCTGGCGTGACGGGGCACGGGAGTCTGCAGACTGCTCAGGGTCTTCACTGACACAAAGAATTTATGGACATCACTCAAACTCCTAGTACACCTATCATAATATCTCCCATTATTTAAAGAAAGTCATGGAAGTATCACAAGTCTTAAGTGGGCAATCATTTCAAGAAAGGTAAGTTTATTCTCTAGAAGAGTAAATTTTTCTATGATCAGCATTTTCTGACTTAGCCTTCAGGCAAAGCTCTCTCAATCAAATATACATTCACATGTTTCAGAAAACAGAAAAAGTAGCATTCGTTTCCATTATTGTTGGAACTGTATTTACTACCTGGAAACTAACAGAATATTACCTGAGCACCCTTCCACTTCTGGTTAGCTTGGTGATAACTGAATCAATTCCCACAAACCGAACTACACATAATTAATTACTGCTTCAAAGCACTGCTTTGCTTTCTCAGTAAAAAGAAAAAAAATTCACAAGAGTACAGTAATGGATATGCTAAGCGAATATCTGCACAACAGAAAACAATCTTATTTTTACTAAAGTTTTCATTCATTTGTAATTGTGTACTTAAAATTAATGATGATACAGTTTCACTTTTTTTTACATAAATGTTTAATAAACATAGTTATTTTAAATTATTTACAATTAATGACAATGCAGCTAACAAAAACAAATTTTACAGACCAGACCCCAACTGCTACAAGTCAGAAAATGGCTTCTGTGGTCAATTCCCGACTGAATTGGTAGTGCAGGTCAATTTCTGTCTTTCCTTTCAGAGTAAGCTTCAAGAATAATACAACAGAAGTCTGACACAGTCTTTTTCCTCCACACCACCTGCCTCAATCTGGATGTTTGGGTCCTGCCAAAATTCATATGTAACCATCTAATCTTCAGAGTCATGGTTTAAGCAGGTGTGGGCTTCAGGAGGTAATGAAGTCATGGGGGCGGATCCCTCACGATGGGATGGTGCCCTAATAAAAGAGAGCCACTCACAGAGCCCCACACTCCTTCCACCGGTCTGTACATAGCACCAAGAAGCACCCCCTCCACCACCACCCCCAACCAGGCTGGCCTGGCGTCCAGGACTGAGAAATACCTTCTACTGTGGGATTTTGTCAGAGCTGCCCCAGACGCCATCACTCACCCAGGCAGGGAGAGGGGTTAGCCAGACCAGCAGCAGGACCTCTCCCACCTGCACAAAAGTCAGACGCCACTCACCAGAAGCAGAATCTCATTTCATGACACGGCACCGGGCGATGCCCACCTTCAGGAAGGATGGCCTTTAAAGTAATCACACTGTCAGACCCAAGCCTCAGAAGCCACGTGTCCCCCACAGAGTGATGGTTTTGGCTCCAGGAGAAGATCTCTCTTGCCAGTGGCCTGTAGTGATTTCCGCACAGGGCAGAGCTGTCTGTCTTCAGGGTCGTCCCCGACTCCTCCATCCAGTGGGTTTTGTGTCTTCATCCATTACTTTACATTTTACAGGACACAGTGGATAGGCAACCAGCGCACAAAGGTCCCTGCCCCATCCTGCAGCTCCGACCCTCTGAGTGGAGAGGACAGGATCGAATGGACATTGTTCTTTGCTGCACCTCCAGCATCACTACCCAAGTCTGAATCCCTTCAGTTTCCCTTGGCAACAGCCAGAGCCTCCTAACCAGTCTCCTTGCTTCCTCTCTTGCCCACCCCCCTCCGACCCCAAGAGACATTCTCCACCCCTCTTTGCCATGAGAATAACATCCAAATCTCCGCATAGCCTCTAAGGTGCTCCATGAAATGGGTCCCTGGCTGTGTCCAGCCACAGCTGCCACCACCCCTCCTCACCTCTCACTGGATGCTCCGCTATCAGGCCCTTCATGGCCTCTCAATAAGCTCAGCTCATCCCTGCACTGGAGGCTCTGTGTTTGCTATTTGCTCTGTGTGGATGCCAGCCTCACTAGTCTCACAGAAACTTCCTCTGTCAGCCAAGTCCACACTGTGCAGAGGCCTACCAGGACCACTCAATCTAAGGTGGAGCCAGGCCAACCATCCAGCAAGTCCTCTTTCCCTGGACTGTCCCCAGAGCCGTTCTCCACCGCTGCACCATTTCCCTGGGCCCAGGAAGGCTGACCGTACATGGGGACGGTATTGCTTGGCCTCCTGCCTGTCAGCTGAGTTCAGAAAGCTGGGGTTAAGTCAGGGTGTTTCCTCCTGCCCCTCCCTGTTCAGCATCTCAGCGCCATCCAGGGACAAGTCGGGGTGTCTCCTCCTGCCTCTCCTTGTACAGCGTCTGTGCCATCCAGGGACAAGTCGGGGTGTCTCCTCCTGCCTCTCCCTGTTCCACGTCTCAGCGCCATCCAGGGACAAGTCAGGGTGTCTCCTCCTGCCTCTCCCTGTTCCGTGTCTCAGCGCCATCCAGGGACAAGTCGGGGTGTCTCCTCCTGCCTCTCCCTGTTCAGCATCTCAGCGCCATCCAGGGACAAGTCTGGGTGTCTCCTCCTGCCTCTCCTTGTACAGCGTCTGTGCCATCCAGGGACAAGTCGGGGTGTCTCCTCCTGCCCCTCCCTGTTCAGCACTTCAATACTATACCTTCATGTCTCAGCTCCTGCCCGGCAGCTCCTCTCCTGGTGTTCCAGCAACACCCCCTGTTGATTCCCTGAGTCCTGCCCTCCAAGAACCTGCTCCTTATTAAGTCCTCCTGAACCACCACCACAGGGTCCCTGTTGGGGCCTGACTGGCCACCCGCCCTGGCCCCGTCCTTGGTCACACTCCATCATACCGCCCGGCTTAAATTCTCTCTTGCACTCACCACCACTACCTGAGAGTACTGTGTTCACTTACTTCTCTCTAGTTTAGTGTTTTTCAACTGCCAGCTGGAGGACGGGTCCACTAGAAATTTCGTGGCAATCTGTGAAAGAGTTACCCTGATGCAGTATGAAGATTATAGACCCAATGATCTTAGTCGAATTGGCTTATGCTCAGGGTGATTTCTGCCTTAGCGGTCCCTGAAATAATTCTATTTTCACCAGTCCCCAAGTGAAAAAAGGTTGAAAACCATTGTTCTAGTGTCTCTCTCCTCTCCTCAACCCTTAGAACATAAGAAGGAGGCTCATCATATTCATCAACCTACCCAAGGGCCTAAAACAGTGCCTGGAACATAGTGAGCATTCGGTAAATAGTGAAAAAATAAACGACTCAATGAGCGAATGAATACCAGCCCACAGTCTCTGCTCCACAAGTGAACTCTTTAGTAAGACCATCCCTGATCATCTTACACAGCACAGCAGTCTCCCTGCCCTCCCAGGCCTCCATTCCCACAACCCCCGTCTTCTGAGTCTTATTTTTTTTTCTTTTGGCCCCATCACCTCCTGATATATTTGATATTAATTTACATTTGTTTCTCCCAACAAAAATGTCAGCCTAGAAGGCAAGTATGCTGTTTTATTTGCTGCTGTGCCCTTGGAGCCTAGAACAGCGCCTGGGCCAGAGTAGAGTCTCAATAACAATTTGTTAAAATGAATAGCTAGTAAAGTGGGCAAAATGTCACACAAAAAGCCATTTCAGGGTTGTCGCTAACACTTCTTGGGAAGAATATAAAACTGAACTGCTAGACACCCAAGCAAATAAGCGCCGTCTTACGTGACCTGACCTTGTTCCCCTAGAAACATACCCTAAATCCCCAAGAAAGAGACTGGAAATGGCAGCTAGAAGCTGGTCTAGAAAGAGAGAAGGTTTTAGAAAGAGGAAGACTATTTGTGGCAATTGCAGCTTTGAAACGTGCAGGGAAGTTTACCGAAGCTCACAGACATTGTATTGTAAGTCCTTCCTTAGAGTGCACCGCACATAAATTCTACCAATGGGACTTAAGACAGTCTCTGTCCCACAGTGGAGTGCCCCTTGGCAGCAGCCTTCAAGTACAGCCACTGACAGTGTTTGTGGACCAGAACCACGTGAGGGAGATACTGCTTTTTTGACAGCTGCTCCTCTAGTAGGGCACTGTTCTCAAAGACAGGCTTTATTCTGCAATGCCTACGTGGTCTGAATTTTTTCTGCATACCAATTGCAGATTGGAAATAAATTCCTCCTCCCCACCACTAGTTACTCATACCTGCCCCCTCACCCTCCAAAGTGTCTAAACTGTGTGGATGGAGGTAAGGTGGGAACTCCCAAAGTAGGGAGTGTCCCCGAGGGTGGCATGTCACTCCTTCCGTGAGCAGGATTTCTGAGTAAACGTTGTACAGGCCTAGAAAGTGAGGCCCTTCCTCCCAACTCCATTCGACCAAAACTGGCCAACCGCAGGGTAATGAGCAACTATGATGCTCACCAAAACATTGGCTCTCCTTCCACTAGTGCAGATTGGGAATGCAGTGAGTCACGTTGCCTCAGAGTCCCTGTGAATGAGGTGACCCCTCCTCTACCAAGTACAGGGTGATGGCAGGAGCTCCCGGGCTCCCTGGCCACTCCGGGTGCTCATTCCTCCCCCGTCCCTGCTGGAGTGGATGCCCGGGGCAGGGGCATCGCTGGGAGGCGGTGACCGGCCTAGGTCCCAGCGGTGGCGGACTGCGCGCGCGGTCCAGCAGGTGCTCTGGAACCCGGGACCCTTGGGGAGCTCGACCCCACCCTCCAGGCAGGACCCGAGGGAACCGCCGCAGGTCGGCCAGCGTGTTGCCGCGTCCGCGGGGTCCTCTCCCAGCCCCGGCTGGGATATCGGCGCTGCGACCTGCCCCGCCTCCGCTGGCAACAGGTGTCCGCCCTCCACCCGACGGCCCGCGCGACTTGCCCTCACCCGGCACAAGCCGTCCACGAACACGCGCGGGTCCAGGTGGCATGCGATGGTGGCGCTGGGCAGGTCCTGCAGGTCCACCTCCTCCATCTCGCAGTCGATGAAGCTCCAGTCGCCGCCGCCCTCGTCCGCCTCGGCCGCCCCGGAGAAGGGCACGAAGGGACGCAGCGTCACCCCGGGCCGCGCTCGAGCCTCGGCCGCCTTGGCTACCTCCCCGAGCCGCGGCCCAGCCCCGCCGTCCTCCATACTGGCGCCCGCGCGCCCCCGGCGGCTGCGCTCGGCTCGCGCTCTCCCGTCCGCCGACCCGCGGTTAATCCCCTCGCCTTCGCGTCGCAGCTGCGGCCGTCACCACGCCTCCGGGAGACACGGCCTCCGCGCGTCTGCCCGCCGCTGTTCCCCACCGCGCTCGGCCCGCCCGGCCCTCAAGGGCGGAGCTCCTGCGAATTTTGCCGCGGGCCCTTTAAGGCCAGATCAGCTTTGCGTCTTGTGTCCCGCCCTTGCGGAGAGAAGGCCAATAAAGAGGCGGAGTTCTTTTCACGTGACCCTCATTCCACGCCTTCAGCCTGAAGCCTCGGAGAGCCATGTTGGTTAGGGGCGAAGGCCTGTCTTGAGCCAGTTCTGCTTTCCCAACTGTCACTGCCTGCTGCACGGCGCCAGCGAGGGTCGTGGGCACCGGTGGGAGCTGGGTTCCCATGCGGTGATGTTTGAAAGCACCTAGGGCAACTGTTGGAGATTTAAGTGTGATCTAGTCCAGACTATATAGCTTGGTAGGCATGGGCAAGTGGTTGGATGCCTACCGTGTATTATTACATGCAGCCGCAGATGAGGAGTGGGACCATGACAACAGGACCTCGCTTTTACATTTCAGCATCTTAGTCATTATAACATTGTTCAAAATGCATACAATCAGAAGTGAAATTTTCACTTCCCACTATGTACTAGGTACAATGGGACCTAACACAAGCACCAAAACATGGGTCCTTGCCTTGGCGAGCCTATAAAGGGAAAGCAGAGATCCTCAAGGCTCTGTCTCTCCTTCCTCCCTGCTAAATGGACAGAACCCTTCACCCGAAGGACAGTGTGAACACTTGAGTCTGAATTTCAGCATTGCCTTGAACTACTTGGCCAAGTAACCAGCAAATCTCAGTGTTGTAGTAATATAAGGTTATAGTAATTAAATATATAGAAATATAAAAATATGGACAATATAAAAGTAATTAAAAGGATATTAAAAATAATTATTAAAATTAAGTAGAGTTATGCCAATTGGATAGGAATTAATATAGTGGCTTAATGCCATAACTCTGTAATGTGATAAACAGACTCTGAATTACAAGCAGAGCCCAGTTAGTATGTGTGTGTGAAGTTATACATAGATAAGAAGTGGCTTAGTGTTATTTACATTAACTTTGTAAATTAATGAAAATAAGAACATCTTAAAAAGTGGTTTAATGTAAACACTTCAGTAGATGAACATAAAGGGGGTTCCCTGTGAGGAATTCCCAAAAAGGTGGTTTGAAGTGTTAATCCTGTAGATTGACACCTGTTAGAAGGCATTGGCCAGAAAAGGTACTAAAGCTGAGGGGCCCCCTGCTGCAGTAGTCGCCCAGACTCCAACGTTGATGTGGACTGTCTCCACGCCGCTCTGAGCTCTGACCAAAGCCAGCCGAGAGAAGCACGCCAAGCTGTACCCAGGCACGCCAAAAGGATTTGTGAGTAGTAAATTGCCTGTGTGGTTATTGCAACTAATTTGTGTGTCGGTTGTGTCTTTCCTCTGGTGGATTTTAACAGTAGCATCCTCATAGCCGCCTCAAGAGTAATTAATCTTGAAGAGGCTGCCAGCCCTGCTGGTAGGCGGGAGTGTCCCACTGCATGGGGAAGTCGAATCAGGGACGCCTGATCACATAGAGCTTGGGCTCTACTGGGACACTCAGGGACCTCATCTGAAGGGTGGGGTCACATATGGTCAGACTCCGGTAAGGGCCAGTGAAGGGTTCCTGGGTTCATGTGTTAGGTTTTCCGGGACAAGTGAAATTAGACCTGTGTTTTCTCCTAAAGGTGTCTTACCCTTCAGTTAGGAGCTGTAACTGATTATAAGAAAACGTATATCCAACTAAGAGCTGAGGTTTATTCAGAACACATTGCGTGCTTTGGTTGCTGTCAGGGCAATCTTAGGGCAGTCTGTGTCCTCTAGAAACTTAACTCTAGCAGGAGCGGTAATACACAGGCAGAGACAGATCAGAAAGCAGGATGTGATGAGAGGATCTGGAGAAATTGGGACCATCCCACATTGCTGGTGGGAATGGAGAATGGTGCAGCCACTTTGGAAAGGTAGCCTGGCAGTTCCTCCCACCATTAAACACAAAGCTACCACACAACCCAGCAATTCCCCTCCTAGGTGTAGCTCCAAGAGAAATGAACATACGTGTCCACCCAAAAACCTATATACAGAGGTTCATAGCATCATTCTTCATAATAGCTAAAGGGTGGAAAGAACCCAAACCTTCATTAGCTAATGAAGGGGTAAACCAGATGCATCTCCATTCAATGACATATCTTTCACCGTAAAAAGCAGTGAAGTACTAACACATGCTGCAAAATGGATGAATCTTAAAAACATTATGCTAAGTTCAAGGCACCATCACAAATGGCTACATATTATTTCATTTATATAAACTATTCAGAAGAGGCAAATTCATAGAGGCAGGGATATAGATCAGTGGTTGCAGGGGCTGGGAGAAGAGGGAGGGGGAATGACTTCTAAAGGGTACAGGTTTCGGCCCTGGCCAGTTGGTTTAGCCCAGTGTGTGGAAGTTCTGGGTTCGATTCCCGGCCAGGGTACACAGGAGAACCACCCATCTGTTTCTCCACCCCTCCCCTCTCCTTTCTTTCTCTTTCTTCCCCTCCTGCAGCCAAGGCTCCATTGGAGCAAAGTTGGCCTAGGTGCTGAGGATGGCTCCATGGCCTCTGCCTCAGGTGCTAGAATGGCTCCAGTTGCAGCAGAGCAATGCCCAGATGGGCCAAGCATCACCCTCTGGTGGACATGCTGAGTGGATCCTGGTTGGGCGCATGTGGGAGTCTGTCTGCCGCCCCCCTCCTGGCACCTTGCTTCTCACTTCAAAAAAATACTAAATAAGTTAATAAATAAATAAATGGTACAGGTTTCTTTTGGGGCTAAAGAAAATATTCTAAATTTGGATGGTGGTGATGTTTGCACAACTCTATGAATATAATAAAAACCACTAATTGTACTTTAAACGGTTTTTAAATTTATGGTATGTAACTTGTATCAGAATACAGCTGGTATTTCAAAATAGGAGAATATGATGAAGGCCGAAGGGGTCAGACAAAGTGCACCAAGTGGATGACACAGCAGGTTGAAAGCTCTCTGTAAACCCAGCCAGACATTCTGAAAAGGGAAACAAAAGGGAATAGGCACTAGTTTTGGGAAAAGCTCCCAGCCAGCCTGTTGCTGGGTGGGTCCTCATTGTGTAATCACCCTTAGGACAGGAGGCTCTTTCCATCCTGGCTTACCCTAAGCTTTTTACAGCAAGCAGACAAAGGATGGGAGAGGAAAGAATGCACCAGGGAAAACAGGAACCTGAGCAGTGCGGGGGAATAAGCCATCACAGGTGGTAGTGGCCGAGCTGAGAGAGGCAAGGGTAAGTTCAACCTCAGGCAAGTAGGTGTTGAGGGCAAAGTTACCTGCCACTGACTTCACGATGCAGTGGGTCATTACTAAGACAAGGACAGAGACACGCATTCTTGGGGTGACATTGTATTCCCTCCTCTGTCTGTCTCCTTCCCCTCCCCAGGCAGCAAAGTAAAGAGGGTGATATTTCTTCATTGTCTGTATGACTCTAATAATACCAATTTCATTTGGGTAGCTCATAAATAGCTAATGGATATACATATTAAACCAGCTCAGATAATCCTCATGAACAGGTATCATTACTCCAGGGTCTTAGAACTGAGGCTTACAGAAATGGAATGATTTTCCCACAAGCAAACAAGTAGCAAACGGCCAAGGAGAACACCAGCCTTGCTTATCAAAACGTGAACCGGGAGTGACGAGCCTAAGGAAGAGCAGTACCTTCCCCAGAGCAGCGGTCATGCAGGGCACCCTCAGGACACTGGGGCCAGCGCTGGGCGCAGTGCTTGAGTGATAGAGAACTCTCAGAATATCAAAGTAATGGACGCTCTCAGAAATAGGATTAGTATTGTGGCTTCGGCATCTGAGTGCCCAGGGATCTTGCCCGATTGCTGGTGACTGACTATTTAGTAATAAAATGTCAGATTTTTCTTTCCACGTAGAAAATAAAATTTTATAGTAACTGTCATCTTTGTCATGCCATATAAGCTTTAGAAGGACAGGCCTTATTGCCTTCACTGACACCTGCAGTTAACACCAACCATTAGTGGTCTCTGCCAAAGAGGGAAAAACAGGGCTGTCAACATAACAGGTAGAGACGTAGCTAAACATGCTGCTGAAGTATGATCGCAGACATTTTTAAGGATGAAATCAATTAAGCTAGGGAGTCATCTGTTCAGAGCTGTTGTACAATGAGACGTGGCCCAAAGCCCCCAAGCATCCTCTGGGAATTGTTAGCTGTCTCCCTTTTCCCACCTGTGGCAGTGGCATCTAACATCCCCCCTGTTTCCTGCTTTGGCATCTGTCTATCTAGAGAGGGCCTCTCCTCCTCTCATTGGCTCACAGGAGCAGGTGTGATCCAGATGTTCAGAAACCCGGGGGAAGGGACCAACATGGTGAAGAGCTGCTCTCAGTCATGCCCCTTCGTTGCCTGCAGTATCATTAGAGCCACACTATGGCCACAAACTAAGTGTCCATCTGCAGACGAGTGGATAAAGAAGTGGTGTGTAGATACAATGGACTACTACTCAGCAAAAAAACAAAAGAAAGAGAGAGAGAGAGAAATCTTGCCATTTGTGACAATGTAAATGGACCTTGAGGGTATTATGTTAAATGAAATTAGTCAAACAGAGAAAGACAAATACTGTACAATCTAAGAAAACAAGACAAATGACTAGACAGAACAAAATAGAAACAGACCCATCAATATGGAGAACAAGTTGATGGTTGACAAAGGTAGGGGGAAGGAGGATATGTGAAATAAAAAATAATAATAATAACAGAACAATCATGAAAAACACAAACTACCCATAAGCAAACAACAACAGCAACCAATTGCTCTCAGCAATTTCTTTCTTGAGATAGCAGAAGGGCACATATTTTAGTTCCTATATTCCTCCACCTCCCATTCATTCTCTTCCCGTACCTTTCTTAGTGCCAACCATGGCACTTAACTGAATATAACAGAAGCCCAGGGCTCAGGAAGCCCTATGTACTTGTTTTGGTTCTCAGCACCTATCTCTTGCATCTGACGCAGCGCTGTTATGCAAACACACTTGCATGTACTGATAAAGCAGCCTGCTCATTTGCTAGGTGAGGAAATTTCCCTGTGGGACTTTCAATCGCTTCCTGATTTGTTCTAGAAATTGAACGGGCCTGCATGCAGCAGGTCCTTGCTGAGTGCTTATTAAATGAACCTAAGGCATTTCCACACATTCTGGCAAATTATAGATGTTTAAAAAAATATTTAAGATAGAAAGCAATAGTTGACTTTCTGAGGGTTTGCTTTGACAGAGAATGTACCCTTCCTAAGGCTGCTCAACCGGATGAACCCTTAAATGACTCAATCCAAAGTTTCTGGTTCCTCCTGTAAAATGAATAAAAATGGATGCTATTTTTGTTGTTGTATCAAAGAGAGAAACTTTTTTTACTTACTCAAAGTTCAGTCTTAAAATTTACTGATAAAAATCCCTGTTGTTATTATTATTATTATTATTATTTTAATGGTCTCTGATGCTTTTAAAATCAGAAAGCTAAAGTTATAAATTGGGTTTTGGGGAAAATGTTGAAATTTGGTAACTGACTTTCCAAGTTTAGAAAGACAGTTTACCGCCCTAATGGTTGGCTCAGTGTTAGAGTATCAGCCCTGTGTGTAGATGTCCCAGGTTGGATTCCTGATCAGGGCACACAGAAGAGGCAACCATCTGCTTCTCCCCCCGCCCCCCCTTCCTCCCCTACAGCCATGGCTTGATTGGTTCAAGCACACCTGCCCCTGACGCTGAGGATGGCTTGTGGAGTCTCTGGCCTCAGGCGCTAAAAATAGCTCATGGCCTCAGGTGGGCAGAGTATCTGCACCAGACAGGGTTGCTGGGTGGATCTCAGTTGGGGTGCATGTGAAAGTCTGTCTCTCTATCTCCCCTCCTCTCACTTGGAAAAGAAGAAAAAAAAAATAGGAAAAAAAAGAGAAAAAGATAGTTCACCGACTTTTGTATCCCTCCCAGCTCCCATTCAAGGTTGCTGACACCTGTGTGAGTTAGGCTTTTCCCAGCTGCAAGTAACCAAGACCCCTGGGACCAGTGTAAACAGAATTTGTTTACAAATTTACTTCCTTGGGGAAGTACTTGACCTCTCTGAGGCTCCAAATCCTGGGCTGTGGAAAGGTGATTTTAAGAGCTTCCTTTCAGAAGCATTGACAGGACTAGAAACTATGCCCAAGCTATGCCAGGCACAGAGGTGGAGCTCGGCGTGGAAGGATCATCATTCTACTCTGTGCTGTGGGGGCTGGTTCTCCCACTTTCATACCGCCTCCTCTTATTTATTTATCTTTTTTTGTATTTTTCTGAAGTTGGAAACAGGGAGGCAGTCAGACAGACTCCCGCATGCGCCCGACTGGGATCCACCCGGCATGCCCACCAGGGGGCGATGCTCTGCCCATCTGGGGCGTTGCTCTGTTGCAACCAGAGCCATTCTAGTACCTGAGGCAGAGGCCATAGAGCCATCCTCAGCGCCCGGGTCAACTTTGCTCCAATGGAGCCTCGGCTGCGGGAGGGGAAGAGAGAGTCGGAGAGGAAGGAGAGGGGGAGGGGTGGAGAAGCAGATGGGCGCTTCTCCTGTGTGCCCTGGCCAGGAATTGAACCTGGGACTCCTGCATGCCAGGCCGACGCCTCCTCTTATATATGAAAATCTTTAACAATGGGATAACAGGTATACTGATCTTCCCCTCGCTCATCACCTGTAGCAAATGTGTCACAGTAAACGTGAGATGGCAACAACAGGCAGAACTGCTGGAATTGTTTACAGCAGTTTACATTCCCGGGCTTCTATCAATAAACTAACATGAACAGCTATTATTAAACATATTTATAAAAAAAGACGAAGACAAATTCTGCCATGTGTGTGGGGGGTGGTGTGGAAGTGATATGTGGGAACTCTACACTTTCTGTTGAATGTTTCTGCAAACCCAAATTTTACCTTAAAAATTGCCTAATAATATGACCACAAAATACGTGGATTTAAAGAAAGTTGGGTAAACTTGCTGGAACATACTAGTTGCAAATTGTACCTCTCCAGGAAATATTGAGGACATTAAAGAATTACTTGGTTTTGAGTAGCTAATTGTGAAGGGGTGTCCCCGTCCCCCCCCCCCCCTTAAGTAATGAGAGAACTAGCAGATTGCAAGGTTAAGGGAGAGGAAACACTGCCACCTAGCGGTGGAAAGCAGACTTAAAAAAAACAAGGCATTTTACTTTGCGCAGGACATTTTCTGTGATATTATCACTAACACCGGAAAAATACCCAAATACCTTTATAAAAGCTGGAAGAAAGGAGGAATGAGGGAAGAAGGAAGGTAAATGGGAAGGAGAAGGAACTTTTTTATCTTTCTTCTCCTTCTTCTCCTTCTCCTTGTCCTTCTCCCCCTCCTCCTCCTCCTCCCCCTCCCCTTTCTCCCCCTCCTCCTCCCCCTCCCCCCCCTCCTCCCCCTCCTCCTTCTCCTCCTCCGTCTTTAAAGAACAACAAAAACCTGGAATTTGTTTGGCTCAAGCAAACAAAAAAGTTTGGGATGGAGTCCACATGGGGTTCATGTGCTACCTCTGTACTTGGCCTCCCTCCGTCTCCCATTGCTGGCTGCCACCACCTGTCCATGTTTCTCAGGCTTGGGTTCTGGAATCTAGCTGTGACTGGGGGGACAGGACCACCATGAATGGCTTAGATGGAAGAGACTCAGCCCTGGGTGGAGGCCACAGCATCCAAAGCAAGGACTGTTACCCCTGAATATTTGAGATATCAGTGGGCACATTGGACTTCTCTCCAGATGCAAGAGAAGGGGTTTAGGTCAACTTCAGGAGACAAATGTGGTAACCAAACAACTATATACATCTATTCATTTATTTCATCCCCCAAGCCCCTGTTCCCATCACCATTTAAATCTCCTACAATTCCCCTAGCAAACAAGCCGGGTAATAAGACAAAATCCACCTCTTCTTCCATTTCCTTGACAAGCTCATCTGGATGGCTTAATCATACTTGAAAGAAAGCATCACATTGCCATGATACAAAAAAATAAGGTGGTGCCTTGGGGGTCAGGACCTGAAGATGATGGTGACAGTAGATTGCCCCTGAGGGCTGTGGGGTTTAGGAACAACATCTGTGAGAGGAATTCTCCCAGGGTCTCTAGATCATCTGTCCTCCCCCGAGAGCCCACCCCAGTGTGAGAACAGGCATCATCTATTAATATGTGTGCGTGGTGCTGGTTTTCTGGCTTGCTTTTATCATCAATACCAACCCCTGGAAATTGTGCTACAGTAGCACGGGGAACAATTCCTTGTTTGTGTCTAGTCTGTAGTGTACCTGGGTCCTAATTTGTTCAACCAGTTTCTAATTCATTCCACCAGGGCAAGTGGGTTGTTTCCAGCCCTTTGCTATTAACAGCAGTGCTATGTGACTAGCCCGTGCATGGACCTGCTTTGTATGCTGCCAGTATGTCCTTGGGAAAGACTCCTAGAAGCGGGATTGCTGGGTCATAGGGCACACGCATGCACACACTGACTAGGTAATGCTAAGTCTTCCTCTGTAGTTTCAAATATGCCATTTGAATCGTAAGTTTCTGTCTGTCTCTCTTACTCTGTTAAGCCAGAGCTTTGTGTTTAACCTACTGACACCGAATACCACTCAAGAGTCAAATTATGTCAACAGACTAAGGCTTTTGTTTCTGTAGGGCCAGAGGCCACGCCATCTGGCCATTCACATGCAGGTTCTCATTGAATTCAGACAGACGGTAAAGAAACAATAGAGCCAAAAAATGGTGGGCCATTCCTTTATTAAAGTCTCACACCGGCCAAAGAAGAAACAGGCAGGGAAAACACTTCCCTTTCACTCAGGGCTCCCAAAGCCACTGACGCATTCTCCAGCTCTACACCAGGAGAATCTTCTCTGGCTCCTCCTAGAATCAAAGGCCCCCACCAGCCTCAGTAGAGCTCCCAAAGCCCCTCAGCTCTGGTTCCTCGTCTGCATATTTTCTCTTTCTCTGCCAACATGGCTTCTCCTTCAGTACTCTTCATTCTCTCTGCTCTCTCTGTAAAGCTTCCTGGCGCGAAAACCTCTCCTCTGGCAAACATTAGCAAAAACAAGGGCCCTTCCCAAGTGGAAGGTAACTTGCAATTTCATAGACCACATATACCTGGTGCTATCCAGCCCCCAATGTAAACTATAAGCGAGCAAACACAAAAATCATATTTTACAAACTTATTTGACCAAGAGTTCCCATTATAGGTTTTCATCAATGTGTCCCCGAAACAGGGTCTTCACTAGTGCACTGTAGGGCCAATAGCCGCGGCCACCATCAAAGCCGCTTGGTCCATGCAGGTTTGCATTTAATCTGGATAGATGGTAAGAAATTAACAGAGCCAAGAAAGTGATGGGCCATTTTCCTTCATTCCTGCTTGCAATTGGCCAGCGAGAAAATACACACAGCAGGAAAACACTTCCCTTTCCATTCAGGGCTCCCAAAGCCACAGACTTTCTTCGGGTTTTGCTAGAATCAAAGGCCTCACTCAGTCCCCTCTGCATGCCTCCATTTTGGCTGGCTCTTCCACGTGGCCTCTCCTTCCCCTGCTACAACATGGGCTCCTTGTCCCTACCACAATGTGGTCTCCCCTGCAAAATGGCCTCCTAGCTCCTCCTTTTAAAACTTTTTGGCGTGACAATCCCCTCCTGCAGCACACATTAACATAGCAAGCCCCTTCCCAAGCAAGAAGGGCAATTAGCTGTATCATGTGAAAGCATCATCACATCAAAGCTGCGGCCATCTTTAATAATAAGAGTGAGCATAAAATAACTCATCTGCTCGACATACACACAGACAATCCAATGGAGCTGCTTAGTTATTGGACATGTATGGACGTGCCCTAACGCCACATTTCCAGTGTGAATGGCTGGCTATTTTGGCATCATTAAAGTATTGCACTTTGAAACTATTTGTTGGTCAAATAAGTTTGTAAATATGATTTTTATGTTTGCTCACTTATAGTTTGCATTGGGGGCAGGGCAATGCCAGATATATGCTAATATATGCTTGCTAATGTTTACTGGAAAGAAGATTCTGCTCCCATGACTGAGAGGTGCAGGAAGATTTCTTTCTTCTCTTCTCCCTGATTCCTTGGGAAAAGCAAATGCTTTTCCCTTGGCTTTTCTTGTGGTCTGTCTGTTGTTGGGCAGATGAGTTTGTAAAATCTGTATTTGCTGGTTTTGCTCACTTTTATTGTTAAAAATGATGCTGCCCATGTGAATGGCCATCACCCAGGTGATACAGCTAATTACCTTCCTGCTTGGGAAGGGGCTTGGTTATGCTAATGTGTGCTGGAGGAGGAATTTTTGCACTGAAAAGTTTTAAAGGGAGGAGTTAGGAGACCATTTTGGCAGAAAGGAGACCACGTTGTTGCAGGGAAGAGAGGTCACATGGTTGCAGAGGAGGCAGGAAGCAAGATGGCGGGGAGCTGAAGGGGAACAGAGGTGAGGGCTTTGATTCTAGGAAACTTGATGAGTCTGTAACTTTGGGAGCCCTGAATGGAAAGGGAAGTGTTTTCCCACTGTGTATATTTGCTCACTTCCAAGTGCGAGCAGGAATAAAGGATAGCCCACCAGTTCTTGGCTCCATTGTTTCATCACCGTCTGCCCGAATCTAATGTGAACCTGCATGGGCCAGGTGGCTGTGACGGCCGTGACTACTGGACTTACACCTGACTTGGTGAGACACCAATAAACAGAATGGCCCACTATCCTCCAACACCACTGTTTCTTTACTGTCTGCCCGAATTCAATGAGAACCTGCATGTGAATGGCCATGATGCAGGCAGTGGCCCCTGGCCTTACACTATTTCAATGGAAAAAATTCATGCTGTACCCAGGGGGAAGAATTCTGGTGCCGGAGTGTCCCCAATGATGTCACACATCCCTCAAGTCCTAAAGAAAAGGAAAATGCCCTCTGCATTGGATGCTGACTCCCCTTCTGCCTCAAGTCCCCTGGGCTCATTCCCAGAGGCCCAGCAAGGACTCTGGGTCTCTTCTGCCTGGACGACCCCCCAAGGAGAATGGGTGGAGGCCCAGCCCCTGGAAATCTGGGGAGGGTTTTGGTTCCATTTATCTGGAAGCATGGCAGTCAGACGGATACAAATAGGTGTGTCATAAACTGCATGGGCTGTCCCCCAGAACTGGGGCATTTGAGCCTCATGATCTAGGGCAGTGGTAGTCAACCTGGTCCCTACCGCCCCCAGTGGGCATTTCAGCTTTCATGGCGGGCGGTAGCAGAGCAACCAAAGTATAAATAAAAAGATAGATTTAACTATAGTAAATTGTTTTATAAAGATTTATTCTGCCAAACTTAGCGAAAATCCAACATAAAGTTCTTGGTAAATAATTATTATTATATGCTTTAACTTGCTATAACTCTGCTTTATAAATTTTATAAAGTCAAGTTACTTCCCTACTTTATAAATCACCATTACTGTGGAACCGGTGGGCGGTTAGAAAATTTTACTTCTAACAGAGATACAAAAGTGGGCGGTAGGTATTAAAAGGTTGACTACCCCTGATCTAGGGCTTCTGGTAGCAAGTCAAGGCTTCAAATTTCTGGAGGTTGATCACCTGCCAAAAACCCCTTTGCAGGTGAACGTGCCCGAAGAAAGGGCTTACACTCCTCGGATATAGGATCTGCTCTCCTAATGAGCCAGCGGCTTTTAAAAATGGTTTTTGAAAAGAGACAGTGGCCGTGGTGGAGAAAACAGGAGCCAGGGACACTAGGGAGGGATCAGGTGAATGATTCATTCAAAAGCTTCCTGTAGAATCCATGCATTTCACAGGTGAGTCCTGGAAGAAAACAAGACTCTCTGAAACCAGACTACCTTGGCTTCAGCAAAGATTAAAGAGAAGGGTGAGCCTTTTTAAAGAATTAGCCTGCATCTCAGAGGAAGGGGGCATAGGCTAGTACATTGTTTTGATAAAGAAGCTATTGATTTATTAAGAAGAAAGGTCATCAGAAAAATCCAGGGTTGACAAAGTTCAGGAGGGATAGATATTTGGAAATCTGAATTGCTAACCTCGTTTTTAAAAATTAAGTATAATTTTTGAATTCGCAGGAATAATTTTTAATATTAAAAATATTAAATATAATAAACTGTACAAGATTCAGAAGTCAAGCTGTTTTAAAAGGCATTCACAGAAATGACTCACTCCCACCCTGGCCCCCTCCCCTAGCAACTGTATCTGGTTATCTTTCCTGTGTGGGCCGCCAGCCACCAGCCAGCGCCCCCACCCGCGCCCGCAGTGCCTGCTGCCTTTTTCAGAATGTGGGAATGGAAAGGAAAGGAGACAGGCCTGATGAAAACAACACCTTCTTCAGCTCCTGCCAGGTGGCGGCACCTTTCATCTAGCCTCCTTCCCACCCCAGGGGGCAGAGCCTCGGGCGAAGCTGGCGGAGAGGGGAGCCGGGTGGTGCTAGAGCAAGACCCAGGTGATTGTTGCACAATTGCTTTACCTCTATATTTGCCAGAAACTGAAAAAGTTTCCGAAGGAAAGGAGTTCAATTTTGGGAGGGTGGAAACCTTTTGTCCAAAAAAATTTAAAGCTTTGGAATAAGTAAACAACCCTCCCCACTCCCAATTCAATCCTCCCCAAATCATCTCATTGCAGACAGTATTTGATTGAGCACCACTATTATAAATGTGTGTGTGTGTGACTATGTATGGGTAGTCACAATACTGTATTCCACTATAGTAGCTACATTAATATAAATGTTAACCATGTTTATATATGTAAATATTTTATTTATAAATTTTATATATCAGTAAGAGAATGTTATACTATAAGACTTACACAAGAAATATGTTAAGAATGTTGATACCAAAAGATGTCTCAATACCTGTTTACTTTTATTTCCTTTGCCCCAGGGCTGGGCCGGAGGGTGCCAGCAGGGGTTCACCCTCCCAGACATTCCTGCCTCTAGAGTTGCAGACCTACAGGGAAGAGGAGAAGTGGGGAGTGTTTGTAATGCACCAGCACACTGTCCTCTGTCTCATTTTGTCCTGGATGCAGGGACACGATGTCACCTATCAGACCGGGAGCTGAGGAGGCTGCCGGGGGGGGGGGGGGGGGGGGGGGCCTGTCACAGGGTCCCCACTCCAGGAAGTCAGGGAGCTGACCACTGGGTTTGGAGTCCAGCCCAGGTAGATGCAGATTGATTTTGTTTTGTTCATTTTTCTGCTTGGAAAAAATGAAAGAATGGAAAAAATATAAAGAATTGTTCTACTTCTACTCTGACTTGAACCACTGTGAAGGGCGATGCTCCTCCTCTGTCCCATGAGAAGCTTGCTCTGAATTGTTTACAAATTGCTGTATTTGGGTCATCTGTTCAGTGGAGGGTTTCCCAATGTTGACATTTGGGGCTGGATCATTCTTCGCTGTGGGGACCGTCCTGTGTGTTCTAGGGTGCTGAGCAGCTTTCCTGCTCTCTACCCGCTGGGTAGCGGTAATACTCCCCCAAGTTGTGACAACCAGAAACATCTCCAGATTCTGCCGAATGCTCCCTGGGGAGCAAAACTGCCTTCAGTGGAGAACTCCTGGGTGGTCCTTTTCAGAGGCCCCCTGCCTGGTGTCTGAGCCCAGCACAACTGTTAGGGCCCTAGACGTCCAGGTGGGAACCTTCCCTGTTTCAGGAAGCAGAGGGGTGGCCAATGCCTGGTCTTGGACCACTGCCCCATCCTCCTAATTCGTCCCAGGCAAGTGCCCTCTCTCGATGCCCATCAGTTCATATCACCGCCCAGCGTGCCCTCAGGTGCCTGATGCTCCCAGGCTTTCTGAGGGACTCAATGCCCCATTCTTGCCTGCATCTCTAGGGCTCTCGGCTGGCCCGTTGTCACCCCCACCCCCTCATAGCACATCCGTGCTTTGTTTCATCCTCACGGAGATGACACCTTTTTCCTGGCGTACTTCTACTCTGGACTTTCCCATGCTCTTTCCTCTGCCTGAAATGCAGTCTCCTCTTTCTGTAGCTTTTAGTTTTGACCAGTTAAACTTGATTCTTCAGGTGCACCTTAGACCTGACCAAGCCTCACTATACCCCTACCCAGCCCCCAGGTCAGGGTAGGGCAATCTTCCTATCTGCTCCCCTAACAGGACATTTTCTTACTCCCCTCCACCCCCACGCTGTAATGCTTGGTTAATTGTCTCCCAGGAGTGTGGCTCCAGCAGGCTACTGAACTGTCACCCCTGTGTCTCCAGCCCCGGGACAGTGGCTCAGGGTGTGTCTGTTTGATGCAGGCACTCACTGTACAGAGGCTGGCACTGATTGGGAGAGGTCAGGTTCACGGGGTTAAGTTCACAAATGCCAGAGTGAGGTTGTCGAGGTTCACCTCTGGGTGCTTTCCAACTGGGTGCCCTTGGGTAAATTATTTACCCTTTCTGTTTCAAGCTCTCTATCTGTAGTGTGGGGTGATGATAACAGTGTTTGCCTGAAAGATTACTATAAGAATCTTATGAGTTAGTATACAGTTCCTGCTTAAAAGACCGCCTGGCATTCAGTCAGCATTGTGTAAGAGTTTGCAGTTAGAGTTTCTGAACGCTTAACAGAACTAACCCACACTGAGAGAATAAGATCCGTGGTTTGAAACAGGTGGTTGGTGATTGGGATGAAGAGGTAAGGGTGGCAGGGTAGGGGGTGTCCTCAAGAGAACAGCAGGGATTCTCAGGAATAAGATTAGGACCTTGGAGAGTAAGACTCCAGAAATGCACTCATTTTATAAGAACTTGTGGTAGGTTTGTTTTGGGTCCTTCTTCCCCTATTTGGCCCTCTCTCCCCATAATCCACATAAGGAAGCTTCTCTGGACACCTCATCACTATTTACATCATTTCCATGAGAAAAATGCATTTCAAGTTCCAACCTCCTGGCTTGTCAACATGTTAAAAAAAGAGAGGACGGCCAGTTATATGAAATCATTGTGGTTTCTTCGGATCAAGCATCTGGATGAAGTGGACATGTTAACCTGGCCTGGGAAGCATTCCTACTCTCCATGTTTGTGTCATTAGATAGGAAACTGAAGTTTGAGTTCTCTATCCTCACTTTTTTTGCAGCCACAGGTCTGGAGTCAGAGAAAAATGACCTTGTGTGGTGTCATGTCTGGGGTTCTAACGTCGGAGGGGAAATGACTTCCACCTTCTAGACAAGGTTATCACAGGCATGTGGAGAAGCCAAGACCAGGAGCCTTTTCCTGGCGCTTGAGTCTGCGTCGGTGAGTTCACGTGGACCTTTGCTGATTACCTGAGCTCCGGCAGTGAGGCTGCAATGGAGACGGCAAGGTTCTGCACCAGCTGTGGAGTCAGTGTGGTTGTTCAAACAAGTCAATCAGGTGGGCAGGGAGGCAGGCCGACAGCAAACATTTGCCGGATACTGTGCTAGGTGCCCCAGGACAAGGCAAGGACAACAGTGGTCTGATGCAGTGCTTCTGCAGGTCCCCGGTGCTGTCAGAGTCCCGGTTCCGACCTCTGGCTCTGCCGCTTTCTGGGGCAGTTTGATTCCTTAGAATTTCAGTCCACTCATCTTTAAAATGGGAAGAGTAGTTTTTGTAACCTCATTGGGGTCTGAAAAAAAATGTGATGTGACAATCCACACTCATGTGTCATTATACACTAGTTATTAATGTCACTGCCTCTGTTTTGGAGTTCATGAGCAGTTGACACAATTCTGTCAAGAGAAAGAACTGATGAGCACAGCCTTTAGTTGGGCCATTTTGGTTTGGAGACAATCTCTGTCAGGGCATAGGCAGCTTGGGTGAGGAATAAAGCAGATGGATGGCTAAATTGCTCTGTATAATAACAGGGATTTGTGGTTGAATGTGAACAAGGCAGGGGGAGAATGTAGGACGTGGTGGAGTGGGAGATTAGAGAAAGTGTGACCAGTGAGAAGTCCTGGGACCAGGCATGACCAAAAGCCAGAGGCAGATTTAATGGCAGGCGTACCGGGCGCATGCCCTGGGCCCCGACTTCTGAAGGGCCCTGCAAAACCCCAACTTTACACTTTTTTCTAATGTAAGGGGCCCAATATTTTCTTCTGCACCTGGGGCCTCAACCGACCTTAATCTGCCTCTGCCTAAAGCCTAAGGGCTATGTATCCATATATGTCTATATGTCTAATATTCAATTTTTTGGCATTTTTCCCAGCGTGACTCTGATGTAACTAAACCCCAACCTGCTGACTATCCTTAGTCCTGAATCTTTTTTTTTTTTAAGTGAGAGGAGGGGAGATAGTGAGACAGACTCCACATATGCCCTGACTGGGATTCACCTGGCAACCCCTCTCTGGGGCTGGTGCTTCAATCAACCAAGCTATCCTCAGTATCTGAGGTCGAAGCTTGGACCAATGATGTTTGAATCAATCAAGCTGCTGGCTGCGGGAGGGAAAGAGGGAGAGAAGGGGGAGAGGGAGGGGAAGAGAAGCAGATGTGTGCCCTGACTGGGGATCAAATCCAGGATGTCTGCACACAGGGCCCATGCCCTATCCACTGAGCCATCAGTCAGGGCCTGCCCTGAATCTTATAAGTAAACCTCTCCCAGGCTATGAAGGTTTGCCTGAACAGTCTCATGGTTTATACCTGAAGCCCTAGCATAATTGCTTTTACATTAAAAAATGTCTGAGTTTGGGCTATACATTACATCCTAACTAGGCCCACTGCCTTCTGTGAAGTGGTGTGTTTGAAGGACCAAGAGAAAGAGCCTGGATTTACCTGAGCTGATGAGGAGAAGAGAAAGCAGGTAAGGACAGGGTGGGGGTGGAGGTGGGGATGAGGGTGGGGCAGACACAGGCACTCAGAACCAGAGGGGGACCAGGGGAGACACAGCCGAGGCCACGGGACGGATGCTGGGCTGCCCTCTGTGCCTGGGCAGGGCTTCTGGCCACTTACATCTTCAGGGAGAGCTGGAAGGAAGATAAAGAATATTCAGGCAACTAGCATATGGGTTATACCTAGAGCATTTTTAGGTAAATTTACATGCATTGAAACATAAAAATTCCATCTAGCCAGACATCCCCTGCGTCCCTTTGTTGGCAACTTCCCCAGCCCCTGCCCCCGGCCTACCACTGATCTGTTTCCTATCTGTAGGGTTTTGGTTGGAAATTGTATCATATAAATGGAATGATATGTTCTGTATCCTTTCGGGTCTGGTTTCTTCCATTGTTCATAGTGCATCTGAGATTCATTCATTCAACTGCATGAGTCACTAGATGGGCCCCCTTTTCATTACTGAGAACTATGCCATTGTATGGATATACCATAGTTTGTTAACTCAGCCTCTCTTTCTATTTGAGGATATTTAGGTTGTTTTTACTAATCACTATACCTGAGCAACTTGCACCCCTCTTAAGATATACATATAGTTTTTACTGAAAACACCACTGAGAAACAAATTCTATTTCAAGGGTTCTTAACCTTGTCCGAGCTGTGAACCCTTTTGTTAGTCTGGTGTGTGCTTTTCTTTGAATAATGTTTTTAATGAGTAAAATAAAATGCATAGGATCTCAAAGAAAGCCAGTGATATGGAAATGCAGTTAATATCCAATGTTAAGAAGAAATGTGTGACTAAAAAGAATTCGAGGAAGAAATGAGGTAATAGATTAATTTCTTTATGAACACATTCAATGAAATCCAGAGGCAAGTCTAATAACCACTGGAATCTTGAGGTACCAATGTGGCAGCGAGAACTTACATCTGGAATGAGATACAAAAACATGTGATTTCTGTTGGAGGTAAAGTCACAGATCCAATTATTATCGTCCCCTCCCCCCCAGAAACTCATTTCATTGAAGAAAATGCTAAATTTCAATTTGAGATTCCTGAATATAGAATTACGATTTCCCCCCAGGAGCCTCCTGAACCTGTCCACATATGTTCTGAGAACTTTGGTTAGGGGGCTTTGCTATAATTAGATCATCCAGCTCATTTTGCTGCACAACCTTAAAGAGAGGAAAGGGATGAAAGGATTTTTGCTCACTTCAGTTGCCTTGGAGATAGAGCCTGGCTTCTTTCCTCTGCTGACTCATGCAGTTGATGAGTGCATAAGCCCCCTTATCCCAGCAGGTACCTGATCCCTGGTCGTTTCTGGGACTTCAGAAACCGCTCCGCTTACAGCAGTCCAACAACTATGCCTTCAAGTCCTGTGAAAGAGATCCTGAACAAAGCCTCTGCGTCCTCAGAGAGGTGAAACATCGAGCTTTATCTCAACCTATGAGACTTGCCACCTAATCATAGCAGTGTGCACACACTTAAAGCAAATGCGCGTGTACACACACACACACACACACACGCACACACACACGCACACACACACACATGCACACACACACCCGTAAGAACTGTTAAGCCAGGGGTAGAAAAATACAACCCATACTTTGTGAACTCTGGGTTTCTATTGAAACCTGAGCTAGTTTGATTCTGGGAAAATTCAACTTCCTGGTATGAAGACAGGCTTATTCAAGTTTGTGTATATCAAATGCTCTGCACTCACTCAACAGGATTTTTTCAGAGGTAAAGCATATAATTGTACCAGAGGTATGCAGAGTAATGCCTTAAAAACCACTTAGAGTTATAAGGAGAAATAAATATATCCAAAAAAATGTTAAAATCTTCTCCAATAGGGCTGCTTTAAGATCTACCTCTTTACCCTTTTTCTTACTACTCCGAAAAAATCTAGAACTTCCCCTGATTCCTTAGGCCTTTCTTGCCACATGTCTAACTAGCTTCTAGATCCCTCTGGTTTCTCATTTGCTCCTTCACTGTAAACATCCACATGGTAAAAATGTACATTAATTATGTTCTTTCATCAGAAGTTCCAGGTGGGTTAACCTGTCAAAGATTCTCTACCTGAAAAATAGGCTTCTTATTGGATATTGAGTGCCTTAGAATTTTAATGGGAACCAAATTTCTATTTCCCAAAGAGAGATAAGACTTGAGGTGCAAAAACTCTTTGGAGTGGTAGTTCACACAAAAGTGTAGCTGTTTGATCCTAAGAGTGGTCTTCCCAAACCTGGAAGAGGGTGAGACGCTCCTGCAAAGCTGATTGGACAGACACGATGGCCTTGAGTCTGACCGACTGGACGTATCATCTCTGTAGACAGACAGGGCATAGGGATCTTTTGTGCTGACATACTTCCCCGTCCTTCCGATGCGTGGCTGGTCTTAGACACCACTGACTCCGAGCTCTGCACGTCTGTTGAAGGTCACCTTCCCTTGGTACAACCATAGTCTTGTTGACATAGACTTCTTGTTTGGTCTCAAAAAACTTTGGAAAGGCCGGGCAGGGATCGTGCCCAAGGTTGAGAAAAAAGGACTGGAGGTGTTAAAGGACATGCCCAGGGACACCGAGATCCAAGTGAAGGGAAAAAGGAGCAGAAGGAAGTGTTATGTAACATGCACTATAATCGCTCAGTTGTCTTTCCAAGAATTCTTTTTCTGAAACACATCTGGCCTCTGGAGGTTTGCATAAGGGACTGCAATTCTGTCTTGTGTTTGCTGTTTGGAGCTGAAGGCTCTGGCCTCATCCCTTAAGAAATAAAGCTGCCCTGGTGGGATAGCTCAGTTGGTTGGAGCATTGTCCCGAAGTGCAGAGGTTGCTGGTTTGATCCCTGGTCAGGGCACATACAGGAACAGATCAGTATTTCTCTCTCTCTCTCACTCTCTCTCTTTCTCTCTTGCTAAAATCAATTAATAAAAATTTAGAAGAAAGAAAGAATGAAAGAAAAAAGAAAGAAAGAAAGATAGAAAGAAAGAAAAGAGGACTGTCTTCTCACCTTTGAACACAGCAGGACTTCCTTCCCTGCTGTGTGTTAATAAATGCCAGGAGCAGCATCTGTGCAGTTCAGAGACCTAACTTTGGAACAGAGTTTTTTTTTTCTTAAAGCTCTTTCATTTTTAGATGTGGGTGGGAGACTTCCATGGTGGCCACATTGGATATTAAAGTATATTACTTTTTCTAGTTCTTTTTAAAAAAAACATTTTTTTTTATAAATAAATTTTTTATTTTAATGGGGTGACATCAATAAATCAGGGTACATATATTCAAAGAAAACATTTCCAGGTTATCTTGTCATTTAGTTCTGTTGCATAACCATTACCCAAAGAGAGATCGTCCTCCATCACCCTCTATCCAGTTCTCTCTGTACCCCTCCCCCTCCCCTTCCCCCTCTCCCTCCTCCCCTCCCCCCCCCCCCCCCCCCCCCCCGTAACCACCCCACGCCTGTCCATGTCTCTTAGTCTCATTTTTATGTCCCACCAATGTATGGAATCCTGCAGTTCTTATTTTTTTCTGATTCACTTATTTCACTCTGCATAATGTCATCAAGATTCCACCATTCTGCTGCAAGTGATCTGATGTCATCATTTCTTCTAGCTGAATAGTATACCATGGTGTATATGTGCCCCATCTTCTTTATCCAGTCTTCTATATTTTTTTACAGTGATTTTTACAGAGTTTGCCTTTAAGCAAACTTTTGGCCAATACAGCAAGAATCCATAAAAGAGTAGTGTCCTTAACATGTTCACCAAGTCCAAGTTGGCCCCATCACCATGCCAAATTCCTGAAAAATGCAACCCAACCACAGTTCAGTCTGTTAGGAGCTGTCACAGGGAGCAGGAGTCCAGGAAAAGTCCACATCCAGGAAAAGTCCTCATGGCACTGGAATTTTTGTCACCATTCTATACTTTGCAGCTCACGTCCAAGTCCCAATGACCGCTGCTTCTAGCTGGTAATGATTCAGGTAGAATGGAAAAGCCATTTGCAGCATGCGTGGATATGGAGCTTCTGTTCTCCTCTGCCTGGAGAGATGAGACCAGGTTGCTTTTCCCTGGAGCTCTGCAACTGTGGCATGGTAAAGAGAACCTTGGGATACACTAAGCTAGGTGGCAAAGGTAGATTCATAATAGAAGTTGGCAAAAGGGGAAAGAGAGCTCTAAATTAGGAGTAGGTCCCAGCCTGAAATATGAGTGGGGCATTGAGGTAGGAGGGATAAAGGAAACACTATATTTTAAGCAAAGCAGCAGAAAATAGGACTATCAACACCCACAACAGAGATCTTTGAGGGAAGAATAAAAAACCTGACTATTCAGGCAAAACATAGTTAAGTGGCCCTTGTGCAAATGAGATCAGTTTACCTGCCTCTTGGAAGAAATACCCTAGGCTCGTCCACAGTGTCGTAGATGGGGCTGATGGCCCTGGGCACCTTCAGCCTTCAATGGCTAACCCCAGCTTTCCGGGCAAGGTTAGGTCATAGGTGGCTGGAGCAGGGCTGGAAGAGACTGAACCCTCCCTTAGAGGAGCAAGGGGGAAGCCTACCTTCCAGTGTCCCTGTTTCCTCACAGCAGAGGCATGTAAGCCTGGCAGGCTTTAGCTCAATGACATTCCTTTCCACTATTGAAGCAGGACTCAGATGGCATCCTATGAGACCCCTTTGGGGCGTTGGAGCCTTTAAGGGTGTATCCTAAAAGCTGATAGTTCCCCTGATCTCTATTGGGCTTTTTCTGCCTCTAGGTATCTTAAAAGCCATGCTCAGAAGATCTTGCTGAGGGGTTTGAGGATCCCCATCCGCCTATATAAATCTTTTCCATCTATCTGGAGTTATTTGGAAAAAGACAAAACAGTGTTATTAGCTGGATCTAATAAAGAAGGTAGTAGTTTGCAGGCGAAAAAGATTTGATGTCTCCTGTTCATCAGCATTCAAAAGAAATGTAATTTTTTTTTTAAGTAAGAAGCATGATATGGTAGACCCGTAGGAGTTCCAGGATATGACTACCCCCTTTAAAATTTTTTTTTTAAATTGACCTTAAAATGTTTGCTGAGTACACTTTAATAATACCTTAACTTTAAAGATTGTAAGCATGACAAAATACAGTAAATGCTTTTGCTCCATATGCAGGAGCATTTTCAGTTTAGCTAGTTTAGGAAATCCAATAATAAAACAATGCATACAGACAATGAGCTATAACATGCTTAGCAGCCTCTCCTGTTCTGACAGAGGTTACTATAGATCCGGAATATGTATCCACTGTAATGTGGACATACGACTGTTTGCCAAATGAAGGTATATGAGTAACATCCATCTGCCAAAGTTGTCCTGGTAGGGGTCCTTGAGGGTTAACTCCAAATGAAGGGGCAGTATAGGACCCCTTGGACAGGATTTCCCAATCTGCCGTGCTGCTTCCCGAGAAAGTTGAAACTGTTTACACTGGGCTGCAGGGTTCTGGTGATGAATAGTATAAGACTGACTTGCTCGGTCTGTCATGGTTGCTCCATATATTTTTCTTTTGGGAAGCTTGATCAACAAGGGCATTCCTAGGCCCTGGCCAGTTGGCTCAGTGGTAGAGCATTGGCCTGGTGTGCAGGATTCCTGGGTTCGATTCCCAGTCAGAGCACACAGAAGAAGTGCCCATCTACTTCTCCACCCCTCCCCCTCTCCTTCCTCTCTGTATCTCTCTTCCCCTCCCACAGCCAAGGCTCCACTGGAGCAAAGCCACCCCGGGCACTAAGGATGGCCCCATGGTCTCTGCCTCAGGCGCTAGAATGGCTCTGGTTGCATTCCCCCCTGGTAGGCATGCCAGGCGGATCCCAGTCAGGCGCATGTGGGAGTCTGTCTGACTGCCTCCCCATTTCCATCTTCAGAAAAATACAAAAAATAAATAAATAAAAGAAAAAATACAACAACAACAACAACAAAAAAGGGCATTCCCTTGTGCTAAAGCTCCAGGGAGCATGGAGTGAGCTTGAGCATGTACTATGAAACATGGAGCTCTATGTTGACATATAAGTCTTTGAAGAAGGAGGAACGGCTGAAATAGTTCATCAGCATTTGTCCCTAAGACAGCAGTCTTTATAGTGGAAACACCATAAGTAAATATTTGCTGTCTGTCTATAGACTAAGGGAGGAATATGGCAAATGCTGAAAAGCCATGATCTTTGTGCCCCTCCCCTCCCCCAACCCCCTCCCTCTCCTCCCCCCACCCTGTAACCCCAACACTGTTGTCCATGTCTCTGAGTCTCATCTTTATGTCCCACCTATGTATGGAATCATATAGTTCTTAGTTTTTTCTGATTTACTTCTTTCGCTCAGTATAATGTTATCAAGGCCCATCCATGTTATTGTAAAAGATCCTATGTCATCATTTCTTATGGCTGAGTAGTATTCCATAGTATATATATACCAAAGCTTTTTAATCCACTCGTCCTCTGATGGACACTTGGGCTGTTTCCAGATCTCTGCTATTGTGAACAATGCTGCCATAAACATGGGGGTGCATTTCTTCTTTTCAAACAGTGCTATGGTGTTCTTGGGGTATATTCCTAACAGTGGTATAGCTGGGTCAAAAGGCAGTTCGATTTTTAATTTCTTGAGGAATCTCCATACTGTTTTCCACAGTGGCTGCATCAGTCTGCATTCCCACCAGCAGTGCAGGAGGGTTCCCTTTTCTCCACATCCTCACCAGCACTTATTCTGTGTTGTTTTATTGATGAGCGCCATTCTGACTGGTGTGAGGTGATATCTCATTGTGGTTTTAATTTGCATTTCTCTAATAATTAGTGATGTTGAACATTTTTTCATATGCCTATTGGCCATCTGTGTGTCCTCTTTGGAGAAGTGTCTATTCATTTCTTTTGCTCATTTTTGGATTGGATTGTTTGTCTTCCTGGTATTAAGTTTTACAAGTTCTTTATAAATTTTGGTTATTAACCCCTTATCACACACAATGTCAAATATATTCTCCCATTGTGTAGTTTGTCTTTTTATTCTGTTCTTATTGTCTTTAGCTATGCAGAAGCTTTTTAGTTTGATAAAGTCCCATTTGTTTATCCTGTCTTTTATTTCACTTGCCTGTGAAGACAAATCAGCAAATATATTGCTGCGAGAGATGTCAGAGAGCTTACTGCCTATGTTTTCTTCTAAGATGCTTATGGTTTCACGGCTTACATTTAAGTCTTTTATCCATTTTGAGTTTATTTTTGTGAGTGGTGTAAGTTGGTGGTCTAGTTTCATTTTTTTGCAGGTAGCTGTCCAATTTTCCCCTCACCATTTGTTGAAGAGGCTGTCTTTACTCCATTGTATTTTCTTACCTCCTTTGTCAAATATCAGTTGTCCATAGAGCTGTGGGTTTATTTCTGGGTTCTCTGTTCTGTTCCATTGATCTATGTGCCTGTTCTTGTGCCAGTACCATGCTGTTTTGAGTACAATGGCCTTATAATATAACTTGATATCTGGAAGTATGAAATCTTCCACTTTATTCTTCCTTTTCAAGATTGCTGAGGCTATTCGTGTTCTCTTTTGGTTCCATATACATTTTTGGAATATGTGTTCTATATCTTTGAAGTAAGTCATTGGTATTTTAATCGGTATTGCATTGAATTTATAGATTGCTTTGGGTAATATAGACATTTTAATGATGTTTATTCTTCCTAACCATGAGCAAGGTATATGGCTCCACTTATTCGTATCTTCCCTGATTTCTTTTATCAATGTTTTATAATTTTCCGAGTACAAGTCTTTAATCTCCTTGGTTAGATTTATTCCTAGGTACTTTATTTTTTTGGTTGCAATGGTAAAGGGGATTGATTCCTTGATTTCTCTTTCTGACAGTTCATTATTAGTGTATAAAAATGCCTCTGATTTCTGAGTATTGATTTTATATCCTGCCACCTTGCTGAATTCATTTATCAGGTCTAGTAGTTTTTTGACTGAGACTTTAGGGTTTTCTATATACAATATCATATCATCTGCAAATAATGATAGTTTTACTTCTTCTTTTCCAATTCGGATGCCTTTTATTTCTTTTTCTTGTCTGATTGCTGTGACTAGGACTTCCAGAACTATGTTGAATAAGAGTGGTGAAAGGGGGCACCCCTGCCTTGTTCCTGATCTTAAGGGGATTGCTTTTAATTTTTTCCCATTGAGTATAATGTTGGCTGTGGGTTTGTCATAGATGGCCTTTATCATGTTGAGGTATGTTCCCTGTATTCCCACTTTGCTGAGAGTTTTGATCATGAATGGGTGCTGGACTTTATCAAATGCTTTTTCTGCATCTATTGAAATTATCATGTGGTTTTTCTCCTTTCTTTTGTTTATGTGATGAATCACATTGATTGATTTGTGAATATTGTACCAGCCTTGCCTCCCAAGAATAAATCCCACTTGATCATGGTGTATGATTTTTTTCATATATTGCTGGATCCGGTTTGCTAATATTTTGTTGAGGATTTTTGCATCTAAGTTCATCAGGGATATTGGCCTATAATTTTCTTTTTTTGTGTTGTCTTTGCCTGGTTTTGGATTCAGAATTATGCTCGCCTCATAAAAGGAGTTTGGAAGTCTTCCTTCCTCTTGAATTTTTTGAAATAGCTTGAAAAGGATAGGAGTTAGTTCTTCTTTGAATATTTGGTAGAATTCACTTGTGAAGCCATCAGGCCCAGGACTTTTCTTTTTTGGGAGTTTTTTGATAGCTGTTTCAATCTCATTTGTTGTAATTGGCCTGTTTAGGTTTTCTGATTCTTCCAGATTGATTTTTGGAAGATTATATGATTCAAGGAATTTGTCCATTTCATCTAGGTTATCTAGTTTTTTGGCATACAGTTCTTCATAGTATTTTCTTACAATATTTTGTATTTCAGTTACAATATTTTGTTGTGTCAGTTGTTATTTCTCCACTCTCATTTTTAATTTTATTTATTTGAGTCCTCTCTCTTTTTTTCTTGGTGAGTCTCGTTAAAGGTTCATTGATCTTGTTTACCTTTTCAAAGAAACAGCTCCTGGTTTCATTGATCCTCTGTATTGTTTCTTTAGCCTCTATGTCATTTATTTCTGCTCTGATCTTTATTATTTCCTTCCTTCTACTAGCTCTGGGCTTTACTTGCTGTTCTTTTTCTAGTTCTTTTAGATGCAGGGTTAAGTTGTTTATTTGAGCTTTTCATAGCTTCTTGAGGTATGCCTGTAATGCTATAAACTTCCCTCTCAGGACTGCTTTTGCTGTGTCCCATACATTTTGAATTGATGTATGCTCATTATCGTTTCTTTCTAGGAATTTTTAAATTTCTTCTTTGATCTCAATGTTAACCCATTCCTTGTTTAATAACGTGCTATTTAGTTTCCAAGTGTTTGAATGTTTTTCAATTTTTCTATTGTGGTTGATTTCTAGTTTAATGCCATTGTGATCAGAGAAAGTGCTCGATATGATTTCAATCTTCTTAAATTTGTTGAGCCCGCTTTTGTGCCCTAACATGTGGTCTATTCTAGAGAATGTACCATGAGCGCTTGAAAAGAATGTATATTCTGCTGTTTTAGGGTGAAAGGTTCTAAAGATATCTATTAAATTGAGTTGATCTAATATGTCCTTTAAGTCTGCTGTTTCTTTGTTAATTTTATTTCTTGAGGATCTATCTAATGATGTTAATGGGGTATTGAAATCCCCTACTATTATAGTATTGCTGTTGATCTCACTCTTTAAGTCCATCAAAGTCTGCTTTATATATTTAGGTGCTCCTATATTAGGTGTGTAGATATTTATAATGGTTATATCTTCCTTTTGGATTGTTCTCTTTATCATTATGTAGTGACCTTCTTTATCTCTAACTATGGTCTTTGTTTTAAAGTCCATTTTGTCTGATATAAGTATTGCTACCCCAGCTTTTTTTTCATTTCCATTTGCGTGAAATATTTTTTTCCATTCTTTTATCTTCAGTCTGTGTGCATCTTTTGATTTAAGGTATGTCTCTTGTAGACAGCATATGTATGGGTCCTGTTTTCTTATCCACGCAGCTACCCTATGTCTCTTGATCAGATCATTTAATCCATTAACATTTAAGGTTATTACTGATATGTAATTGTTTATTGTCATTTTTTTTCTTTAAAACTGTATTCCTCTTTTGCTATATTCTTTTTTTCCTTTGATCTGTTTACAAGAGGTCCCTTAGTATTTCTTGCAGCCTTGGTTTGGTTGCAGTGAATTCCTTGAGTTTTTTTTTTTTTGTCTGTAAAGCTTTTTATTTCTCCTTCAATTTTAAATGATAGCCTTGCTGGATAAAGTAGTCTTGGTTGTAGGTTCTTGTTCTGCATTACTTTGAATATTTCTTGCCATTCCCTTCTGGCCTCAAGTGTTTCTGTTGAGAAGTCAGAAGTCATCCTTATGGGGGCTCCTTTGTAGGTGATAGTCTTTTTTTCTCTAGCAGCTTTTAATATTTTCTCTTTATCATTTAGCTTTGGTATTTTAATTATGATGTGTCTTGGTGTTGGTTTCTTTGGGTTTTTCCTTAATGGAGTTCTCTGTGCTTCCTGAACATGTGAAATGTTTTCCTGCCTTAATTGGGGGAAGTTTTCCACTATAATATGTTTGAACAAAGTCTCTATCCCTTGTTCTTTCTCTTCTTCTTCAGGAACCCCTATGATGCGGATGTTATTTCTCTTCATGTTGTCACAGAGCTCTCTTAGAGTTTCCTCAGACTTTTTGAGTCTCTTTTCTTTTTTCTGCCCTGCTTCCGTGCCTTTATTTATTGTGTCCTCTAACTCACTGATTCAATTCTCTGCTTCATCCATCCTGCTTTTAATTCCTTCCATTGTATTCTTTATTTCAGATATTTTATTTGTCATTTCTGACTGATTCTTTTTTATTATTTCAATGTCCTTTTTTATATTTGTTATTTCTTTATTTAGGTTTTTGTAATGGCCATCTATGGTTGTTCTAATATCTTTGAACATCCTAACAATCGTTATTTTAAACTCTGCATCTGGTAGTTTGGTTATATCTGATTCACTTAGGTCCTTTTCTGGGGATTTCTCTTGTTTTATTTGTGTTGTATTTCTCTGCCTCCGCATTTTCTTTTCACAGGAGTGGCTGTGATCACGTGCTTGGGTGCACAAGCGTTGGTGGCCTTGGCCTTTGCCCCGCCCCCGTGTGTGACGTTATGCTCGGTCCTGAGGGCACTGGCGAGCACCTTTGCTCAGCTGCGGGTCTCTGCTTGTTTCCGGGCTTTCGCCCTGCCCTTGCAGGAGGAGCCCACTCGAGGAACGGCTGCTAGCCTTGGCTCTACCGCCGGGCAGGGCTGCGTGCCCAAGCTCATCTCAGTAGTGGAACTCCACCTCTTCTGGGCTTTTGGCTCCACCCCTGCGGGAGGAGCCGGCTACCAAGTCAGACTGCAAGCCTGGGTTGCACGGGCAGGGCAAGGCTGTGCTCCTCTGCCCTTGCTCAGGGGCTGGTCTCCACCCTTTCTGGGGTTCCCGCCCTTCTCCCGCATGCTGGATTACAGGCTGCCAGCAGCTGAGCTTGACCGCTTTTGCACGCCCCCTTCTCCCCAGCCAGGCAAGATTGAACTCACACCTGAGCCCAGTGGTGGCCACCCGGCTTCCGCCCCTGCCAACAGAACCACGCTTCCATCTCCCGCTGCCGCCCACCCTCTGGTGTGCCCTCAGCCACATGGGTGGGGGCGTTGCAGCTCGGACCCTAAGACTCACTACTGTAGACCCAAAAGCTCCCTCCTTCTATGCGACTCTGCTCTGAGTGCTGCAGGGGAGCTTGTTTGGCTGCTCTCCTGCTTCACTTTGCTGGTATTGCTGTTTCTGGGGGAAATATTCACTTCAGCTTTGGGGAATGACTCGTCCCAGGGGTTAGGGTGGCTATCTCCCAAAATGTTTCTCCCTGTGCCTCCTAGATTACATTCTCTTCCTGTTACTCTGGTCCTCTCCACTCTCCCCCCATCCCTAGGAGCCCCAGGTGAGTGGTTTTGAGAGAGATGTTCTGCGCGGTCCCTTTAAGAAGGATCCTGGGTCTGAGAAATCAGACTCTTTCTCACAAATAGTATCCTGACTTGTTTCCAGCTAAATACTGTCCTTATGCCTCTTCTGGGCTCTGGGGCTGCAGGCTGGGGCTTTGTTCCTGGGGCTCAGGACCCTTTCCCCTCTGCTAAACTCACTTCCCGCCACGTGAGTCTCTCCCTGCTGCCGTTCGTTCCGGGGAGCTGGGCAGCCCTCTCCGCGTTTCCGCATTTCCGCTTTTCCTTCCAGTCTCGGTGTGGCTTCTTCAGTGTTCCTTGGTTGAAGAGTCCTCTTAGTTTAGTCCAAAGTTGGTTTTTCCAGATGATAGTTCATAAAATTAGTTTGTAATCCACTTTGGTTCTGGGAGGTAGATGTTGGTACGTCCGCCTACTCCGGTGCCATCTTGTCTCTCCTAAAAAAACATTTTCTTTTTATTTTCTTCTATTTATTCCTAGAGAGGAGAGAAAGAGAGAGAAGGGGGAGGAGCAGGAAGCATCAACTCCCATATGTGCCCTGACCAGGCAAGCGTAGGGTTTTGAACCAATAACCTCATCATTCTAGGTTGATGCTTTATCCACTGCGCCACCACAGGTCAGACTTTTTCTTGTTCTTGATGAGGAAAGCTGCCATCCAAATCTCAGCAGAGGGAAGTCCAGCCAGTTATCTTGGACTTGGTGAAAGACAGGTGCAAATGGGCTGCCCTGAGTTACTGGGGAAGGGAAGAGTAGAAGTGTTGTTTTGAGGGTTAAAGAAGAAGCTAGCTTGCCTTGACGGGGACAGGGTAGTGTAGTTTCTGGACTGAGTCCCAACCTCAGGTACTTGGGGAACAGCTTGGGCCCCAGAATGGAGCTACGTGTGCATCCACAGGGAATATGCCGAGTGCGGTGATATGGGTAGCTCCCCTGGGGAACCTGGAGCCAAGGAATGGGGTCCAAGCTTTAGGCCCTGTGGCTCTGTGGGGTAGAAACCTTGTCTTATTTATGTTTATTTCTCTAATGTTAGCTGAGTCGATGTCACAAAAAAAGGTCCTCCGAAAAAAATATTTGTGGTGGGGTAGATGAATGAATGAATGAATGAATGAATAATTGATAGATGATGGACAGATAGATGGATGGAGGGATAGATGGATAGATAGGAGGATGAATGGGTAGGTCTTAATTCTGTGAGTAGATTAAAATGGTTTTTGTAAGTAATAGTTTCACAACTATATTATATAGAGATGGTAACTTAATTCTGAGATGTGTGAATACTTTTTCACAAACCTGTGGTTATAGGTGGAATGATAAAAACAAAGGCTTGGAAAGTCTCACAATGGCCAGGTTCAGAGTTTACCTAGCTCCTTGTGGGTGACAAGTATTTTCTGGGTATGTAGGAATAAGACCTGCGCTTGCACCATCTCTTCTCTTAGTGTCATCTGTCTTTTTCATCCTGACAGATAATTTTCCCCCATTGTTTCCTGTGAAAAAACAAAAGCTTAAAAAATTTAATTCTCTAAATTTATTATGTGTCAGTGGGTGGCCAGCACCATGAAAGCTGCCATTTTGACATGTCAAGTGATTAATAAGTTGATCTAGATAAATGTTCTGTGCTCCAGAAGAGGGAGGTCAATTCCAATATCTGGGCAGTGGGAAACAATTGAATTAGCCATTACTGGAGGGCGAGTTAATAGTATCACTGGGCAATTGCACAGAAATCTCATAATTACAAAATACTTTCCATGTCCTTTTTTTTTCAGTGCTTAGAGGCACCCAGCAGTGGTTTGTCACCAAGAAGTGACTGGGCAATTTAACACAGCCCGCCGAGAAGCAGAATTCGGGTTTCTGCCTCGATTATATTAATCTCATAATCCCTCTGTTTTAAGTCATTTCAGTAATCATCAGTAATCTGAAGGGGGGTGCTTAAGGGGTGACAGCCTCCCAACACACACTT